>NC_089837.1:407603795-407935462 GCF_035609145.1 Eleutherodactylus coqui | reverse complement strand
TATAAAGGAAACCTTCAGGTTTTAGTACTAGAAGTTATACAATATTCGCAGTAACTTTTCTGTGATGTCTACTGTAAAGCTAAGTTGTGCTTTGTTTGTTCATTTGTGTTTTCCTTCTTTTAGTTGTTAGAGTTAGTCCGAGGCACCAGACCTCAGGCTGCCTTTATCTAGGCGATAACCTCACTTTTAGGCAGGGTGGTTCTTGTCCTAATAGTCAGAATAAGGTTATTCCTTCTTCCTTTTATTTAGATTATTTGATTTTTTTTTACTCCATTCTGCAGTCTTCTCCCTGTGTGAACACAACCTTATGTTCGTCCTGAACATGGTGTGTCTTACACTCAGGGCGAACATCACAAAAATTTTTTGTATGCATCCTCTTATGACATTTCGTCACTCACATGTGATATTTCATTTGACTTTACACCTGATATGTGTAAATCCTTTTTGATAAACAGGGATGCTAAGAAAAGTTAGAATTTACTGAAATGTCTGGTTTATACTAACCAGCTATGTTCTACTAACAGATAACCTGCATTCATATTTGAGTCTGAAAATCCATATGCACAAATACAAATTGAATATTGTGTTAAAAAAAATAATAATAATCTTCTTTCTAATTCTGTCAATACTTGTATTTTGTAACTGTGTGTCATTCTAATCAATACTGTATATTGCATTTTAAGACTACTATGAGTGAGCTTGGGCTTCAGGAGTTCCCAGAAGTTGGAAATGATCACCTGCTCGATGCTTTGTTAGACTGATATTGTCTACTTTAAAAGTAGATTATTGGTAAAACACTGGGGCATAGAATATAACTGTAAACACTCAGAAAATTGTATTTTTGTAAAGTTTTGTAATGAAATAATGGCATAAAGCCTGGAAAAGACAGATGCCTGATTACGTATAGATAAGATCTGGAATCGTTGCAACAAAATGCTGGATAGTCAACGCAATTATCTTCCCAATCACAACTTATGGTTGCAAAAGTTGATCACTGAAGAAAATGGCCCAGAGGAAGATAAATGCACAGTCGCACGTTCAGTTATACTAAGATATTGGAAAACACAAAAGATCCCGACAACAGTGAAATGGATACAGGAGGTTAATAAGTTGATGACTATAGAGGAGTTGGTGGCGGAGGAGAGGGAGAGTCGGTAGAAGTTTATAGGCATTTAGAGTCCCTGGATGCACTTCCAGAAATCTCCGGAATGTGGAACATTGATGGAAACCCACAGACTGCAGTCTAGGATCAGTTTTCCTTTCGAAATATCAATGCTTCATGGTGATAAGCACATATTTTCACTTCTATATGTACTTAAACTATGTATTTTCCTTTCCTCCTGATGTGTGTAAGATGTGTGAATGAGGGCTCATTCCCCCTCCCCCTTCTTTCTCCTATTTTGAATAGTTTAAGTATGGTAGCCGTACTAAGAGCTATGAAGATCAGGAAAAATCAGATACATACAATGTTTGGTTCAGTTGATAGATAATGATACTGATTGCAAGTTGTTAGCATCATCAGGAATTTATCACTGTCCTTACTTAATTACCTGATTCTGCTAAGTTATAATAAGTGGTTTGTTTAATGATTGATATTTGCAATAGCAAAGATTATAAATGTTTAATTTCAATTCTGTAAAAACTAAAATGCTTCAATAAAAATTGATTAAGCATAAATACCATGATAGTGTGAATAAGGCTACAGTCTTGCTGATCCTCTGACATGCATGAAAGGCACCAGAGGATCAGAATTTCAGAGTGATGCAAGGCTTTTTATGAGAAATGCCATGCATGTTGACAAGCGTGATATCAGGCTGGATTTCTTGGACCAATATTGTGCTCACTCATGTGAATGTAGCCTAAAGCAGAGCTTTTGGGTTTATCATGTCTGTATGATCTACTCTGCCTTCCAGCCGTCAACTAAGGCTCCTCCCCATGTAGGACTCTCCTTCAACTCATAACTCTAACAATTGCATTGAAAAAAAAAGAGCGCTGTGGATTTCATTATGAATGAATTTGGACTGTATTTAGCCTCCTCTGTGTACCTTGAAGTATAGGACGGTGTGCAGAGTACATATATTTTATGTATACTGGTTATTTTCTTTAAAAAAAAACTACCCTTCTTAATGTGATTTTGGGTGGTTGCCTCAAAGAGGTTGAAATGTAGATTGATTTGCTATGTAAGATGAAATATCTATTCTATATAGTCTGGAAACATTTGTGATTAATAAGAATTGAGTGATTATAGTAATTTGATTTTTTTAAACATTGTTACACCAGACATTTTGCTGAATTAAAATGTGTGATCCAGATGTCAGTAGTATGTAATGACATATGTGATGCCTTAGGAAGATGCATGCATACATTACCTAATTATCTAAATCATTCAAGAGGTATTCGTCAAAAGAGGTTTTCATTTATCAAAATGTCAATTATGCATCTGGACTTTGTGCATTCATTTGCAGAAAATGTTATTATCAGAATAACAAATATAAACAATATTCTTTTTGTTAACTCAACACTTATTTGAGATGTTGATCTATACTTTTCACACTTAAACAATAAGACTCTGTTCACACTAGCATCATGGCTATTCTTCCTGTCAAAAATGCTAAAAGATCCCCCAAGGCTTTCGACAGAAATGTGAACGGAGCCTAATTTCATGTAATGTAGTACTTCCAATGTAACAAAATTGGAGTGCTTACCCAAAAATGTAAAGAGACCGTAATAACATTATTGAAATATGGTGTCATTAATAGGTTGTAAACCTGCAGGGTGCACTGCATGTACTATGTGGCCTGACACCCTTTATATGCTTTATTTGTGCAAAGATAGTACTAAGCAGCTCCTACCCTCAGTATAAGGGTTTATTCACATGAGCGTATTCTGGCTACTGTTTTCACGGCCGGCCGATATACGCTACCATCTAATGCATTGGATTCTAATGAATCAGATAACACAGGCATATTCCCACGGCGTAAAAGTGCCTAGCCAGCAAATACAGTGCCGGGCACTTTTAAACTGGGCAGGAAAGATAGTCCTGGAACTATCTTCCCAGCTGGAAGACGTTGACGGCTGCATAGACTCCTATGGTTGCCTATGACAGCAGCTGGAGAAGGGAGGTGGGAGGGAGTTTAGCTAAGCTCCCGCCTCCTCCCATTGCAAACAGCCGGAGGGGAGGAGAGAGGCAGAAATCCAGCGAGGGGGAAGTAAGGCATTGCGGCCTTGGTGTATATGCATCGGGCTCAGGCTGTCTGAACGGGTGCACAAACGTTAGATTTGTGCACCCGTTCACGCATCTTTATGGCGCAGGGAGGCACACGTAAAAACGCCTACAGCCATGTGAATCCAGTCTAAGGAAGGTTTGTGAGTGGTTGTTAATCAGTAGCAGTTTGGCTGTCTGCATGTTTAGGGATGCTGCAATTTTGCTTGCCCTTTTATATTAGTACATTAGTAAGTATATAGACACTTTTAGTGATTTCTTTGTCAGTTTATATTTTATTTTCAGTGATTTGGGTAAAAAGTGGAATCATACTGTAGCTGCTATATACTGCTTAGTATTTGTTTTTCCCTGCATGTATCTAGAACTTATGAGCTTCTCTTTAAAGCAATAGTTCTGTCATTTTCCCCCCAAATATTAACAAGCTGTATGTGACTATTACAGTATGTCAATTTTTTTCAAAAATTAGAGCATCACTAGGTGCTGTCTGGTTTCTTTTTTTAATGAGCTCCATGGTGCAACCAGCACAATTAAAAAGCATAGGAGGCACATGTTATTATTGCATGTGGCTCCTATGATTTGCAGTGGAATAGCTGGTAGAGAAAGTTGCTGCAGGGTGAAGACGTTCTTGCCTGAAACTGCCATGTTGCTATGTGTCAAAGAGAGGCTACATCTTACCACAGTAGCCCCACTAAGGAATAGTTTGTCGGATTGCACCAGATTCTTGTATAAGGCTGCCCTGGCATCTCCGAAAGTTCTTATGATGAGTAGGTCACTGTAGTAGCATCTTTCCCTAGAGTTGTCTCCTGACCAGCCACAGTAACATAAATATGCTCTGGCAACACTTGTGTTTTAACTAGTGAGTGGTCAACACAGTTCAAGTCTCAAGTCTTCTTCTTTAAGACTAACGCTTTATTTTTAACTTGTTGCAATATCTCATAAAACAACTTGAACAGCATTGCTATAAACACTTCTTGATTGCTCCTTCCAAAGTACAACACATACTCACTTAGTCTAAGGGTGACTACCCCCTACAGTTTTTTTTTACTGTGAAATTCGCAGCATTTTTTTTCTGCATAGGTCTATTGGACTTGTAATGTTAAAATCGCGATCGCGCAAAATCGCAATTTGCACGATCGTGATTTTAACATTTCATGTCCCATAGACCCCTGCAGAAAAAAAATGCTGCGAATTTCGCAGTAAAAAAAAACTGTAGGGGGTAGTCACCCTAAGGCTGGGTTCACACAGGGTGGATTTGCCGCGGTTTTGCCCCGTGGAATTTTGCCGCGGCAAATCCGCCCGCGGCCGCTAATCTCGGGATTAGCCAGCCATGTGGACGAGATTTCTTAGAAATCTCGTCCACACGGGACGGCCAATCCGCTGCGGCAAGTCCGGCTGCGGCCGCCGCAGCCAAGGCTTCAAAAGATGCAGCATGTCTATTTACTTTTACTTTTTTGTTTACTTTCGCGCGGCCGCGCTCTCCTCTATGGGAGCGCCGGCCACAACGGAAAAGCGAGCGGCCCGGGCTGCTTCAAAGCTGCTGCCAAACCGCGGGATTTCCGGCGGGAATACGCCCCGTGTGAACCCAGCCTAAGAATGTTTTAGCCTTTGACCAGGCTGTCAGGCCACTAGTTCTAGTATAATGCTGCACTTGTTTGGGGTTAATAGGATTCTCCAGATACAAGACACAGTCAGTGGTTCATTTGGAGAACAGTCTCTCTAAGACTTCCAGGCTTTGTAACTTTCTACCTCTCATGAGTGACCCGACGGAAGGATTTTAGGTTCCAGGAAATCTATTTCTCTCTCTTTCTAACTCCCTCCATCTGCGCATGATAGTACGGTAGCTTGAATTCCATCCCAGCTCAGGCTTCAGTTTGACTTTGTCTCAGTCCACAGTGCTCAATGGCTTTCTAGGCCCAGACCTCCAGTTACAATTCAGTAAGCATCTATTGAACCCATAAGCCATACTCCTAACACACTCACACAGGGATCCCAAAATGCACTGTTATATGGATATACCTTAGGGCCACCTACAGACACTGTAACACAATGCTTCTGGCACCTCAATGTTCATTGTTAAGTAAGCACAGAACTTAAACTTAAACAGCAAATGTGAATGGCTGAACAATTTCTCATTCAATGATGTATCTGCCTTTATAAACAGGCTGCCAGGCTGCAAACTCTGACATTGTTGACTCATTCAAATGTTACATAATTTGGTGTAAATGGATCCTAAGTTTGTAATAAGCATAAACCCAGATTCACTTACAATATCTCTACTTTCAACAATCCTGGATCCTCAGCAATCAGCTGTAATATGTTGGGGAGCCAACCACCTAAATTTCCTGGCAATGCTGCTACACATAAAATGCAGATATATCAAAGTTTATACTAACTGCCAACATGCGCTTTGCCATTCATATACTTAGTAGTAGAATGGATGCACTACACAAATAGTGCATCAGTGGTTAATACAAGCTTTGCTACATGTGTACAGAAATATGCGGTGTCTATTTAAACTATTGGGTTCTTTAAGTAATGCACAGACATACTGGGTCATCCAGGTAAAGATTCTCTTTATCGCTGTTCTCCATTGTGGCTTATAGTATATGGTCCAAAATGAGGATTTACTTATGTTAACCCCTTAAGGACCAAGGTGTTTTGACCAGACACTTTTTAGGGCTTCTACACATGTGGTGGTTTTACTGACCTATTTGTTTTTCCTTCCACTACCAAAATTATTTTTGGTGTGTTTTTTTTTTTTTTTCTGTGACATATAGGGCTATTATTATATCTTTTTTCACTTACCTTTTCTCAGTTTTCTTAGTTTTATTGGGGTAAAAAGCTAAAAAACAATTTGTTAAATTTATAGTTGTTAATTCTTAGAATTAGCATATTTACACTAGTACAGGAATAAGTTACTCATTTTGCTTCAGAAGCTTTGATATATAATTTGTATAGTTTTGTACAGTGTGACATCACGGGGGTTACATATCACGCCAAACAGTCACTTCTCTTCTTTATCTTCACTTTATTCACACAATCTTTAACAGCCACATAAACGACAAGGTCTCCAGATAAATAATAAATGATTGCAACAACAAAAGTCTCTGTTCAAGTTTTAACCCTTTACAGTCCGTAGGGCAAGCAGGTAAATCCTCAGCTGAGGAGACCATATAAGTCCATAGGTTCTGCACAGACCTGTGAATGTCGAGAGCGCAGCTGGTCCTCAGTCTGTTGTGCCTTCAGACCCTTAGTTCCAGGGGAGGCGTACTTCACAAAGGGAATCACTGGTTAACTGCATTCAGGCATACACTGGGCCTAGCAGCTCCAGCTCCACTGAGCTGTCACACTGTCTCTGGTGTTGAGGTGAGGGGCGTCTCCCTGTCCACCTCTGGCCTTCTTAGCCATACACTGAGCCTGGCAGCCCTGCACTCTGGGCCTGGCAGCCCTGCACTCTGGGCCTGGCAGCCCTGCACTCTGGCTCTCTCAGCCAGACACTGACTCTCCCTGTAGTGGGAACAACCCTTTTTTATAGCACTGACCACACCTGTGGGTGTTTTCTTTCTTGTTTCAGGCATCAGAATGATTGTATGTTGCCCCCTACAGGCCATCCTCTGTAGCGCACCCCTACAACGGGGTGAATATGGTGATGGTTTTGGTTGGAGTTGGCAGTGGGTAATTTTCTTTTTTATGTATATATTTTTATTTCATTTTTTAATTTTTTAAATATTTTTTTTTGTAATTATTTTTTTAACATCTATGTCCACCATGATATCATATAAAAAGTCTAGAGGTCATTCACATTGTCTTTTTTATTTATCTCACACTTTCCCACTGTAGCTGGGGCATCCATTGGAGCCAGAGTTACATGGGAAAACATCACCCTGTAGTGACATTAGTCACTAACAGAGCTGATCTGGGCGTGCTAGGATCCTTCAAATCTGCTATTACAGGGAACAACCAGTGGTCATGTGATTGCTGGGTCCAATAACACTTCCATTTTGTCTCTGTGCTACATAGTGCTCATCAGTGCTATGTAGTATGAAAAATAGAAGGCAGAAGCAGTTAAAAAATGCTTCTGCCTCTTCATTTGGGTCCACAGCTGTCACTAACCGATAAGAGCTCAACCTGCACCTGTTTAATTGCAGGAACAGGAGCTTTAATCCCACTTCTATCGGCCAGGATTAAAGCCCATGACCAAGAGCGGTAAATTTACTGTGCTTGTTTCTTAAAGAGTTAAAGAAACCTTTTGGTTCCTGGAAAAGGTTTGTCCCGGTACCAGAGAGGGAGCGTTATATTACCTGATGGTCTCTCTTAGCAGCTTTCTCCCCCAAATCCACTGGTACTTAATCCCCCCTCAATCTTCCAAGATTACTACATCAATTCTCTGAATACCCAATGCACACCGTGCATTGGTGGCACATCAGTAGTTTAAGACACTAAATGCTAGCCAGTGAGAAAACAACAAGAAGTGTTTCTGACTACCAATGTACAGTGTGCACTGAGTAGTGACCGGAGCGGAGTTACCATCTTGAAAGATCAAAAAGTGTGTTGGAACCATTGAATTCTGGAGAGAAAGCCACGAAAGGAAGAACAACAGGTACTGGGACACATTTTGTCGCTAGAACCATAGGATCACCTTGAATTTGGATAATCTTTTATGAAATTTGGAAATTTATTTTTTAATCTAGACAATTGATTTTAACACATGTATTACATGCAAATATAAATAGATGTATAATTGTTGTATATCACATATCTGTTAAGTGTTCTTTTGTGGTTAGAAACTATAAAGCATACAGTATATTGTGGAGAAAATGCTAACTTCAGTTTTACCTAGGTTACGTGTGAGTGCCTGTAGATGTTCTAAAATATATAACTGCCATTACATGGAACATTGCATCTTTTGCTTTTACAAATATTGAAGTAGAATTATTAGGCATGTGTGCTTACTTTGTCCTTTTCAATGTCACGCATACAAAGAGCAATGTCAATTGTGCGTATTTCAAACAATTTATGAGCAGCTCGGTGCTGCTGTAGTTTATTGTGTAATGAAATAACATTAGATTTACTTTTATTTGCGGCATTAATTTCAGTGTTCTCATCTGTCACTTAATTGAAATATGCTATCTACAAAAATGTTTGTTTAATTTCTCTTCAAATTAGTTATGTGCTTGTAGAAATGTTCCCCTTTTACTATGCATTAGTTTTTATATTGCTACATTTACATGCCACCTTTAATCACTCATAGTTTGGTCTGAAGCAACCTCCTGTCACAAAAGGTTTCCCAATGTTTTAAAGACTATGACATGCTATGTAGCTGTGTTACAAAGTGAAATAATTAAAGCTTTATAGTTTATAAGATATACTGTATAATCTGTATATTACAAATATATATATATTACATGTATTACTTGTATTCCCAATAAAGCCATTTGGCTCATTACAGCTTGAGGCTCGATCAGTGAACTTTAAGAAGTCTTTTGTTTTCAGTTTTTTTCCTATAGTAACAAAGTTAACATCACAATTACATAATCCAATGATCCATGCATCTACATGAAATGATAGTATACAATTAATGCAAAAATGAAATATTTGGGATACAATAAATGGCCATGTGTAATCGCTGGATTTCCAGTTTAATGATTGTTACAAACTCAGCCAAGTTCAATAGCCTGCATAGCATTGTTTTAATTTGGCAGTCAGCAACATCTCAGCCAAACTCGATCTCTTTGTGAATTGCCTTAATTCACTTATGGCCCACCTCTCAGCAAAGCACATTATTGTTTCAATTTAGCATTCTTGCTATTTCAGCAGAAACTGTATATTATAGCCCCACTTGAATTGTGCAGAAACCAGCAGCACATAATCATTCCATGAAGTTATTTCCCATATTATATTGCGTGCCAAACCATATAATTCTTGTGGTGAATTGAAAAGCATTGCAGAAACATGAAGATTCCTGCTACAGTAATTCATGTGTGCCATAAATCAAACCTCTTTCCTTTTTCATTGCAAAATATCGATTTTTTAATATAAAATAGTTAGCCATTATAAATATTTTAGTTCCGGCTATGGAACATTATTTGGTAATAGGTTTTAGATCTAGTAACTATGCAAGAATATTGCAATTTTTTAATTGGACCAAACATATCTCCAAAACTTCCTATCCATATGAATATATGTTTACCCTGACCATGATAAAGTCACATTCAGTAGGGCAGATTTACTAATGCGGTCTAATAGTTGTGCTGCCTTCATGCATAGCATAAATGCTGCAGAATTTCCATAGCAGATTTCGCTGAGGAAATTGTGCAGCATTTATAGTACAACTCGTGTGAAGAAGATTACAAAAATCGCATTTACATGGAGCTGAAAATTTCTACACTGAATCTACAGCGTTTTTGAAAAACGCTGTGGATTCTAATTCCACATGGGTTACGAATGGTATTGTTTCTCGTTAGGGAGAGAACCTAGAAGGTGTGAGACTTCTAAGGCCATCCAGGCTCTTCTAAGAAATACAAAAATGGGAAGATAGAACAGTACTTCTATAGCACCACCTATTTGAAGGCAGAATTCCAGCAAGTCAATGTCAGACTTCTAAACGAGCCTTCCAACAATGATTGTTGTATTTGTAGATACTTCTATATAAGTTTATATAATCTACTATTTGAATGAATTGAAGCCGATTTTGTGCAAATTTTGGTGCATGATGGTGCATTTATGCCCAAAATCACACCCCTTCCTGTGAAACCATGCCCTTTTTAATTGTAAAAGTGTCTAAACACATCATAAATATAGTACAAAGCATATAAGGCAGTTTTCTGACACAATTTACACCAGAACACTGGCATCTCCCCGACCGTGTTCACATTCATTATTTTTACTCATGTCTTGCGATTGTGGAAATGTGGGGTAGAGTGAAATTTAATGTTGGCAAACAATATATTCTAACAATTCTATTAAGAAAAAACTAAAAAAAATACTTTGTAAGAAAATGGCAATACTTTTTTTTAAATGAACTATGCACTTTTAAAAATATTTTTTTACTAGGCTACTGGAAGATAAGATGAGTACAGGGTATCCTGATATTGTGACCTTTAATGATTGGCTTTTAATGTACATTACCTAGTGACGAGCTTTCAATTCCCCTCCAGCATCATCACAGAAGAAATTACATGGTGCTCTTTAAAATAATGACCTGTTCATGTAATACACAAGGTCGGTCCTCTAGTGAGAAAGATGCTTTCTGCTCCAGTCAATTGATAGAGGGTTTGAATAAGTGATTGTTTTATATTAAAGGGGTTGTATCTAGAGATGAGCGAGCATACTCGTCCGAGCTTGATGCTCGTTCGAGTATTAGGGTGCTCGAGATGCTCGTTACTCGAGACGAGCACCATGCGGTACTCGTCCCGATTAAACGAGCACTGACCATTGAATTCAATGGAGCCGGCAATACAGCCGGCTCCATTGAAAGCAATGGGCTGCCGGCGAGCGCGGGATGAATTGTCGAGAAGGGCTTAAATATATAAGCCCTTCCCTGCAATTCATCCAGAAATGTGTTAAAATAAAAAATATATATATACTCACCTGGTCCCGGCAGACGGAGTTCAGCGCGGCCAGCGGCAGTCCTCCTGAACTGCACTGAACAGCTGTGAGTAGTATTCAGCAGCCGGGGATTTAAAATCCCTGCCTGCTGAATGAGCTGCCTCTAATTGGTCACAGCCTGACCAATCAGAGGCAGATCTCACTCACACACCCATTCATGAATTCATGAATAAGAATTAGGGATGGCGCCATAGCCATAAGGAGGAAAAAATAACAACCGTAGAAAAATCTACTTACCAGGTGTCAGGCGGAGCAACAAATGAGCATTGTGTTCCGCCTGCACCAGGAATCCAAGTTCACTTCTCACAAATTTCTTTTCCAGAGGGTCTTTTGGTCTTATCCAAAAAAACTTTTAGATGCACAATTTATCATCCATCATAGTCTTTCTGGAGAGCAGCAGCTTAAAAGAAGTGCCCCACCATATAACAGGTGGGGAAAAAACAGATAATAAAAGAAAAAACCTTTATCCGCTGCGCTACACCCGTACCCTGAGCAAGAAATGGGAATAAGCTCCTAGGAATCAGCGTCCATAGTAAGCAAAAGTTTTATTCCCAAAATATCATTTACATACAATAAAAGCAACGCGTTTCAGCATCAACTGATGCCTTTATCAAGCCTGATAAAGGCATCAGTTGATGCTGAAACGCGTTGCTTTTATTGTATGTAAATGATATTTTGGGAATAAAACTTTTGCTTACTATGGACGCTGATTCCTAGGAGCTTATTCCCATTTCTTGCTCAGGGTACGGGTGTAGCGCAGCGGATAAAGGTTTTTTCTTTTATTATATGAATTCATGAATGGGTGAGTGACTGCTGCCTCTCATCTGATTGGTCCCGCTGAGCCAATGAGAGGCAGCAGTCACTCACCCATTCATAAATTCATGAATGGGTGTGGGAGTGAGATCTGCCTCTGATTGGTCAGGCTGTGACCAATTAGAGGCAGCTCATTCAGCAGGCGGGGATTTTAAATCCCACGGCTGCTGAATACTACTCACAGCTGTTCAGAGCAGTTCAGGAGGACTGATGCTGGCCGCACTGAACTCCATCTGCGGGACCAGGTGAGTATATATATATTTTTTATTTTTACACATTTCTAAATGAATTGCAGGGAAGGGCTTATATATTTAACCCCTTCCCGACAATTCATCCCGCGATCGCCGCCAGCCCATTGCTTTCAATGGAACCGGCTGTATTGCCGGCTCCATTGAATTCAATGGGCTAGCATCGTTCTTCTCTGCCACAGCTGTTACAGCTGTGGCAGAGGAGAACGATCTTTATGCTGACAGTGCGGGGGGGGGGATGTCTCACTCTTGCCACTATTGTGGCTTAATAGTGGGACCTGGGAACTTGAGATGCAGCCCAACATGTAGCCCCTCGCCTGCCCTGTTTGTTTCTGTGTCGTTCCCATCACTTTCTTGAATTTCCCAGGTTTTCACAAATGAAAACCTTAGCGAGCATCGGCGATATACAAAAATGCTCGAGTCGCCCATTGACTTCAATGGGGTTCGTTACTCGAAACGAACTCTCGAGCATCACTGAAAGTTCGACTCGAGTAACGAGCACCCGAGCATTTTGGTGCTCGCTCATCTCTAGTTGTATCAGATTAGGAAAACATGGTCGCTTTCTTCCAGAAACAGCATCACTCTTGTCCATGGTTTGTGTGAAATACTGCAGCTCAAATTCATTCATTTGAATGGACCTGAGCTATACTACCAGACAAGTCCATTTACTGGAGTGTAGCTGTTTTGCAAGAGCATGTTAATGTTTTTCTTAAGGGACTACAACCTCTCTAACTTAGAATCACTTAAGGTATTGGTAAATAGACTTCTTTAAACTTGACAATCAATACAGTGTAACTGACTCTATATCATAAATGATTAATAATGAATCAAGAGTTAATTTAATAAATTAAAGGGGTTACACAGGATTAGAAAAAGGGCCAGGCTAGATAGAATGCATGTCTGACATTATATTGAAGTGACTGTATTTTTAATAATTTGCTTGTTAGGCATTCTAGTGGATCTGAATTTTGAATTCTCTAGGCAGCAAAAACAAAAAGGAAACTACTTAGATTTAGAAAATACTAGTCTATCTACTCCCAATAGGACTTCACTGACCTCTGTGGAGAAAACAATGGTTCATAATTCACCATCTGCAAGTATCAGCTTGTTTGTCATTCACAGAACAGGGTACTGCAGCATGGCCTCACTCACTTGAGTAGAGCAATAGTGCAGTTTCTTGCACAATGAGTCGCTTAAAGTGCTGCTAATGTAGGCCTTGTTCAGACAAGCGCTTCCACATGCATTAGAGGCCCGCACAGGGCGCGCTTCCATAGGAACCAATTGGTTCCTATAGAAACATTCACATGAACGATTGTTAGGCTCGCTAAATTCATGCATCTAATAAAGATAGGACATGCGAGTGCAAACTCGCATCTAAGCTCCGTGGTGCGCGCAAAGATGGGACCTGTCCTATCTTTGCTGTGTGCTTTCCATTCACTCCTATGGGAGCTGGAAAGCACGCACCATGCACCTTGAATCGTGTGAATGGGCTACTTAAAGTACCTGGGATTAGCCCGTTCGCGTGATCTTTAGAGCAATATAGGATCTGAAATATAAGATGGAATGCAGTAGAGGTATTATGTTTTATTATATATATTTTTATTCTAGTATTTTTAAATTATTATTGCTATTATTATTATTAATTACTTAGTTTTTTTTTTTACAAAGAAAATCGCAATATAACAAAAAAGGTTAGCAGTTATGCAAACGTTTTAACTAGCATAAAGCATGTTCTTAAATTATGTTTAATAAAATATTCACAGGTACATACAAGACGGTGCTAAAATTACTAATCAAAATAAATTATTTAGGTGGTAACAACGAGAAATTAACTTACATATTCACTTAATTTTGCATAAAACTACCAAGATGAATATTTATGTATGAAAAAAATCATATCTGTAAAAATTATACAATATTTACAGAGAAATCATGGCTAATTAAAATCTGTATCCATGGGTAAACTCCATAATTTCTACATGACTAACTAAATACCCATAATAATAGTAATCCATCCCAAAAAATCCTTAATCACAATGCTCTAATTAATTTCCAAGCTTTATATGAAACATTTCAAAATATGCATAATGATAATTAAAATCCTATAGTTCTGCACTGCTACATCAAACAAGCAAACAAACAAACATATGAAATGTTAAAAAATTCCATTTAATAATCAGGGTTAATAGGATAGAATAAAAAAAAAAAAATTAGAAATTCAAATTGTGAGATTTATTCCACTTTATACAGTGTTTTTGCGCTAACGAGAAAATGCATTCCTTCAAAAAGAAATCCAGTAGGAGTAAATCATTTCAGCACTTAGACTAGGTTCACATCTACAGATGTAGCAGCTCCATCCTTAAAAAATGGCGCACTACATTTCTGGCATAGATCGCCAGGCACCGCTGTGCTATTTGCGTAGTGTGCGCTACCACTCAGTTTGAATAGAGGCCTCATTAGGCAAATAGCGCAGCCACACAAAGCCATGCCTCATTATGTCAGTAGCATACTAAAGGGAGACGCATTAGTGCTGTTGTAAGCTAAACCAGAAACCCACACACTTGATACTCCACATTGCAATTACTGGAGTACAAAGTTTCTTAAATGACTACTAATAAACTAAAATGAAACACCCAGATCATAGAAACATATACATTTGGAAAACCCCTTCAAGGCCTTATACACATAAGCGCTATTTGCAGACATTAGAGGTGCGCACAGAATGCGCTTCTATTAGAACCAATGGTTTTCTATAGAAGCGTTCACATGAAGGAAATTTAGACACACAAAATACTCGCCCCTGCCAAAGATTGGCAGCGACTGCAAACTTGCATCTGAGGTCCGTGCTGCTAGAAAAGATAGGACCTGACCTATCTTTAGTGCGTGCTTTCCATAGACTCCTATAGGAGCTGGATTACATGCACTACGTACCTCAGATCGGGATTTAAATGATATTCAGCCATTCACGCGATCTTTAGTGCACTATAGCCGCAATCTTTTCACATGCCTATACTGCGCTAAGGCCTAAGATATAGTACTTCATTTCTTATCTTCATTTGAGTTATTGATTTATGGAAAGTTTGTTTCTCTTTTTATAATTATAGGCACACTTTAACTTATAATGAACTCCAATAATAATCATGAAACTACAATACTTTGTTTGTTTAAAACACTTAAATTATTATTTTTTTTTATACTCAAAGAAAATTCCTCCAGCCTGTTCTTAAATGATCCTAGCATGTAATCTCTTCAGATACACAAACTTTAATCAGGGTTACCAATGAATAATGCATTCTTGGTATGAGATCTCTTATGTTTAAGTCATGGTAATTGCTGCTTCCTAGGGTGGCCATGTATTCATTTTATTTAGTTTTTCTCCAGTTCACTCATTTCTATTAGTATAAGGGATCTTCACTAATTATGCCTGCAGTGAAGGGCACTGTTATCAGGACTGAAGTACAAAGTTCTTTCATCATAAATAGCTAAAAATGCGTGTATATATTTTAAATGACTAAATAATTTGAGCTAGTTTTGCTATCTCAGTACCATGAAAGTTAAAAAATAAACTTTACATTAAGTATTCAATCACGTGAAATGAAATATTAATTATAAGCACATGTATTGTGAAAGTAGCAGTAAAGTCTTTTAATAATTATTTCATAATTGGTGGTATGTACAGAAAATTGATATTGGCCAGTTGAACATTTGACATATAATAACATTTCATGCTAACGTTTTTAAAGTAAAGCTAAAACTTATAAATAGAGATGAGCGAACATACTCGGTAAGGCCGATTTCGCAATCGAGCACCGCGATTTTCGAGTGCTTCACTACTCGGGTGAAAAGTACTCGGGGGCGCTGTGGGTGAGCGGGGGGGGTTGCAGAGGGGAGTGGGGGGGAGAGGGAGAGAGAGAGAGCTCCCACCTGTTCCGCGCTGCTACCCCCCGCTCCACTACACCACACCCCGTCCCCCGGCGACCCCCGAATCTTTTCACCCGAGTACTGAAGTACTTGAAAATCGCGGTGCTCGATTGCGAAATCAGCCTTACAGAGTACGTTCGCTCATCTCTACTTATAAACTGACTATAGGTACTTTAAATAAATTCCAAATTACCAAGTATTTTTATTCACATTTGCACAGCACACTCAAACAAAATATGTATGCCTATATCAATCCAATAGTCGATTTTATATAACTTATCCTTTTCTTAAAGGGTACCTGTAATTTTATCAAATATTGAAATGCATAGTCTTGTAGATCTTATTCTTCAGATTGTATAGTAATGTGTGTTGGGGCACATAGCTTTGTTATTTTACTAAAAAGTCCCCCAGAATAGCTGTACTCTTATAATCCATCCACTCATTTTTCTGCCAAACCCTGCCTAAGAGGTCTGCCAGTACTATATATACTGGCATTTTCTTTCCCTTAGCACCCTACATTTGACCAACTGGAGTGCTGCCCTGATCTGAAACACTGCCTCATTTTATTGAATCTTGTGCAACACTGCTAGTTATCTAACAGACACAACATAGCAAGCTTTATCAGAATTGATGGCTACTTACTGTATAGGAGCTGAAACAGGGGAGAAGAGATAGTTCACTAGTTTGCAAGGCTCAGTGTGTAGCATTTGAGGGAAGCAGGGTGAACATGCAGAATGTATAAAAGAAAGATCCCTTATTTCAGCTGAGCCCACCACTTCCTGTAATCTTTTATTAAAGGGGTTGTCCCGAGGCAGCAAGTGGGTCTATACACTTCTGTATGGCCATAATAATGCACTTTGTAATATACATTGTGCATTAATTATGAGCCATACAGAAGTTATAAAAAGTTTTATACTTACCTGCTCCGTTGCTAGCGTCCTCGTCTCCATGGTGCCGACTAATTTTCGGCCTCCGATGGCCAAATTAGCCGCGCTTGCGCAGTCCGGGTCTTCTGTAGTCTTCTATGGAGCCGCTCGTGCCAGAGAGCGGCTCCGTGTAGCTCCGCCCCGTCACGTGCCGATTCCAGCCAATCAGGAGGCTGGAATCGGCAGTGGACCGCACAGAAGAGCTGCGGTCCACGAAGACAGAGGATCCCGGCGGCCATCTTCAGCGGTAAGTATTGAAGTCACCGGAGCGCGGGGATTAAGGTAAGCGCTCCGGTAAGCTTCCTTTACTTCCCTGCATCGGGGTTGTCTCGCGCCGAACGGGGGGGGGGGGTTGAAAAAAAAAAAAACCCGTTTCGGCGCGGGACATCTCCTTTAAAGATATTCATACAGCGGGCAGTGGGCAGCAAATTAGAGGGAAGGAAGACCTCTAGAGGTCAGTTTTCAGAGATTTTTTAGGCAAGTAATATCAGTTTTTGTAAATAAAGTTCAATTTTCCTAATTAACTCATTGGTTATCATTAGAGATGAGCGAGCACACTTGTCCGAGCTTGATGCTCGTTCGAGCATTAGGGTGCTCGAGATGCTCGTTACGCGGTACTCGAGTCATTTCCATTTCCTTCCCCGCATGTTTAGCGCCATTTTCTAGCCAATAGATGTGCAGGGAAGGCATTACCACTTCCTCCTGTGACGTGCCAGCCCTATCCCACCCCCTTGCAGTGAGTGGCTGTCGAGATCAAGTGACCGCCAAATACTTAAAGCGGTCCCGCTCGCGGCTCGCCTCAGACACACACTGGGAGAGTATAGGGAAAGTCCTGCTGCTGCTGCTATAGGGAAAGTGTTAGTGTAGGATCCTGTCGTCAGGAACTCCAATGGTTCTTCTTAGGGCCACGTCTGACCGTGTGCATTACTGTTGTGGCTTGGTGGGGAGCAGTTTTGCAGGCCATTACAGCTATAGCGTTCTCAGTCTGCAGTCTATTATACAGAGTATAGGGAAAGTGCTGCTGAGATAGGGAAAGTGGTAGTGTAGGATACTGTCTACAAGAACCCCAACGATCCTTCTTAGGGCTACATCTGACCGTGTGCATTTTACTGGGTGGCTGCTGGGAGTTGTAGTACTTCCATTATACTACTGCACAGCTAGGCCTGTTTGCAGACTTCTGTAATTTTTTTTTTCTGGATGGAGTTTGCGTTAAAATACTGCTCTCAGTGTGAAAGTGTACGCAAATAATTCCATACTTATTTATCCCGGTCTGCGTCTGCAGTGAACTAGATGTACAGGATAGGGCCAGAGCCACTTCTACAGGTGAAAGTGATATACACCATACAACCTCTATCCTCTGTCCAAAAAAAACAAAAGCTCCTTCGTTGGGCTACATCTGACCGTGTGCATTTTACTGGGTGGCTGCTGGGAGTTGTAGTGCTTCTATTATACTACTGCGCAGCTAGGCCTGTTTGCAGCCTTCCGTTATTTTTTTTTTTTCTGGCTGGAGTTTGCGTTAAAATACCGCTCTCAGCGTGCAAGTGTTCGCAAATAATTCCATACTTATTTATACCGTTCTCTGTCTGCAGTGAATTAGACAGCGGTCTCACCGCTAAACAGTACTGTAATATTACCGGGGCCACTGCAAAGTATTTCAGCTCAGCCGCTTTGCAGAGCGTCTCACAATACCATTTCCGTTGGTGGAGTTGAGATCGCTGCAGTTACCAGCACTATTCAATGGCTTTACAGTCTTCTCCCACTCCACACAGCCTCTATAATGTACAAGTCTCTGCGAGCAGTAAATTACCCCTAGGTATCAGCGCAAGACAGCGGGTTACATTTTTACTAGTCACAGCATAGAGCCTCCGCTATCTACAAGTCTCTGTGTGCAGTGAATTAAGGCTCAGTTGTCAGTGCTGCACAGTGGGGTAATTTATTTGGCCCCTGCTCTATTCTTAATCCGCCATGATAAAGAGTAGGGGTAAGGGTCGAGGACGTGGACGTGGACGTCCAAGTGAGGGTGTGGGCACAGGCCGAGTTCCTGGTCCAGGTGAATCACAGCCGGCTGCTGAGGGATTAGGAGAGAGGCAAGTTTCTAGGGTCCCCAGCTTCATATCACAATTTATGGGTCCACGTGGTAGACCATAATTACAAACAGAGCAGTGTGAGGTCCTGTCGTGGATGGCAGAAAATGCATCCAGCAATGTATCGGCCCCCCAGTCTTCTACGCAGTCCACTACTCCCGGCATAGGGACTGCAACTCCGAATCTTCTGGTTGCTGCTCCTCCTTGCTCCCAGCCTCCTCACTCCATGAAAATGATATATTCTGATGAGAAAGCAGACTCCAGGAACTGTTCTTGGGTCCCTGCCTTGAGTGGGAAAAAATGGTTCCTCTCTCATCTGAGGAGTTTTTCGTAACCGATGCCCAACCTTTGGAAAGTTCCCGGTTTCAGTGGGTGAGGAGGATGATGATGATGCACAAGCGTTGGAACAAAAGCGCAAAAACGCCGCCACGCACCCGCATGCACAAGCTTTAAACGTGCACATTGCGAAATTAATCAGCCTAGAGATGCTGCCGTACAGGCTTGTGGAAACAGAGGCTTTCAAAAACATGATGGCGGCGGTGGTCCGGCGCTACTCGGTCCCCAGTCACCACTATTTTTCCCTGTGTGCCGTCCCAGCCCTTCACCAGCACGTCTCCCGCAACATCAATCGTGCCCTCACCAACGCGGTTACTGGGAAGGTCCACTTAACCACGGACACGTGGACAAGTACTGGCAGGCAGGGCCACTATATCTCCCTGCCGACACATTGGGTAAAATTGGTGGATGCTGGGATCGAGTCAGAGCCTGGGACCGCTCACGTTCTACCCACACCCAGCATAGCGAGTTCTACCTCGGTGCTGGTATCTACGGCGGTCTATGCCACCTCCTATAAACCTCCCTCCCCCTCTACCTCTCAATTAAGAAGTGTGAGTACGTCGCCAGCAGTCGGTGTGGCATGGCGTGGCAGCACAGCGGTGGGCAAGCGTCAGCAAGCCGTGCTGAAACTACTCAGCTTAGGTGACAAGAGACACACGGCCCCCGAACTGTTGCAGGGTCTGACTGAGCAGACCGACCTCTGGCTTTCGCCGCTGAGCCTCCAACTGGGTATGGTCATGTGTGACAATGGCAGTAACCTGGTGGTGACACTGCAGCTCGCCAGTCTCACACACGTTCCATGCCTGGCCCACGTCTTCAATCTGGTGGTTCAGCGGTTTCTGAAAAACTACCCGCACTTGTCTGACCTGCTCGGCCAGGTGCGCAGCGTCTGCGCATATTTCCGGAAGTCCAACACGGACGCTGCCACCCTGAGGACCCTGCAACATCGGTTTAATCTGCCAGAGCACTGACTGCTATGCGACGTGCCCACATGGTGGAATTCTACGCTGCACATGTTGGCCAGGCTCTATCAGCAGCGTAGAGCAATATTTGAATACCAACTCCAACATGGGCAGTGTAGTGGTAGTCAGCCTCCCCAATTCTTTACCGAGGAGTGGGCCTGGATGGCAGACATCTGCCATGTCCTTGGAAACTTTGAGAAGTCTACCCAGATGGTGAGCGGCGATGCTGCAATCATTAGCGTTACCATCCAGCTGCTATGCCTGCTAAGAAGTTCGCTGCAAAGCATAAAGGCCGACGCTTTGAGGTTGGAACAGGAGACGGGGGATGACAGTATGTCGCTTGATAGCCAGACCACCTTCATGTCTATATCTCAGCGCGTTTTGGAGGAGGAGGGGGAGGAGCAGAAGGAGGAGCAGGAAAAGGGGAAAAAGACAGCTGGGCACACTGCAGAGGGTATCCATACTGCTTGCCTCTCATCTTTTCAGCGTGTATGGGCTGTGGAGGAGGAGGAGGAGGAGGAGGAGGAGGATCCTGAAAGTCATCTTCCTATTGAGGACAGCCATGTCTTGCGTACTGGCACCCTGGCACACATGGCTGACTTCATGTTAGGCTGCCTTTCTTGTGCCCCTCGCATTAGACACATTCTGGCCAACACGGATTACTGGGTGTACACCCTTCTCGACCCACGGTACAAGGAAAACCTTTCCACTCTCATTCCCGAAGAGGAAAGGGATACAAGAGTGATGCAATACCACAGGGCCCTGGTGGAAAAAGTGATGGTAATCTTCTC
This sequence comes from Eleutherodactylus coqui, assembly GCF_035609145.1. Taxonomy (NCBI): domain Eukaryota; kingdom Metazoa; phylum Chordata; class Amphibia; order Anura; family Eleutherodactylidae; genus Eleutherodactylus; species Eleutherodactylus coqui. Next base: position 407,914,550 of record NC_089837.1, on the reverse strand, counting down.
ATCTGACAGCGCTAGCGGCAGAAGGCGCAGTTCCGAGGGCCAAGTAGCAGGAGAGGCGCGGAGATCAGGCAGCATGTACAGCGCAGGCAGGGGAACACTCTCCAAGGCCTTTGCCAGCTTTATGGTTCCCCAGCAAGACTGTGTCACCACTCCCCAGTCAAGGCAAAGTTGGAGGGAGCACTGTAAAAGGATGGTGAGGGAGTATGTAGCCAATCGTACCACCATCCTCCGTGATGCCTCTGCTCTATACAACTATTGGGTGTCAAAGCTGGACATGTGGCACGAACTTGCGCTGTACGCCCTGGAGGTGCTAGCTTGCCCTGCCGCTAGCGTCTTGTCAGAGAGAGTGTTTAGTGCAGCTGGGGGAATCATCACGGATAAGCGTACCCGTCAGTCAACTGCCAGTGCCGATATGCTTACACTCATAAAGATAAACAAAGCCTGGATTTCCCCAGACTTCTCATCTCCACTGACTGACTAGGGCATGAATTGTGGGCCAAGGCCAATATGTATTTTCTCTCGCGTTACCACAGTTATCCGGGGGCACTGGTTTGGGCCAAACAAGAGGAGCGATACTGCACAAATGAGCCGTTCACAGCTGCACTAGCATCGAAGTCCGCTCTATGCCAGCGATTGCTGAGGGTTTGTGCAGAGGCCTATGTCCTCGGCACAGTGAAAGTCTGCCATGTTTGGGCACTCTGATTTCTTCATGGTTCATGTTTTGGGTTGCCTAGGACCCACCTATGCTGTGGGTGCACACAGACTTCCCATCGCAGTGTTTGACCTATCTCGCCCAAAAACACTGACTGACTAGGGCATGAATTGTGGGTTGAGGCCAATATGTATTTTCTTTTGCGTTACCACAGTTATCCGGGGCACTGCTTTGGGCCAAACAAGAGGAGCGATACTGCACAAATGAGACGTTCACAGCTGCACTAGCATCGGAGTCCGCTCTATGCCAGCGATTGCTGAGGGTTTGTGCAGAGGCCTATGTCCTTGGCGCAGTGAAAGTCTGCCATGTTTGGGCACTCTGATTTCTTCATGGTTCATGTCTTGGGTTGCCTAGGACCTACCTATGCTGTGGGTGCACACAGACTTCCCATAGCGGTGTTTTACCTGCCTGGCACAAAGTCACTGACTGACTTGGGTAGGGTGCAGAGTGCAGATGGCTTTCCCCCTGCGTTGTTGATGAGGTATCCGGCACCCAAACAGAATGAGTAGTGTGTAAACACACGGATTTCCCATTGCTATGTGACTCGTGGCACCTTGGGTCACACAAGATGGAGGTTGGGACCGAGCCTGACCCTGGGCCCACCCCCCACACAGAGTATTGCTGCATTGTAGAAATGTGTAGAAGTGCTGGGCTGGTACCTGAGTCCCCTTTATGCCCACGTTTGCGGCTCGTGACAATTTTGTGACGGAGGTGCCATGGGATTGGAATGATGATCGTACGTTAATTTATCATCGATTCTTAACAGCATTGTGGGCTATCGCACCCCATTTCAAAGAGGGTCGTTGCCTGGCCCTGCCAACCCTCTGCAGTGTGAGCCTTCGGTTCCTCCTCATCGCAGATGCACTTAGAAATAGACATGAGGGTGGTGTAGCTATGAAGCGAGCATGTGGCATGAGGGCAGCTGAAGGCTATGCAGGGAAACTTTTGTGTGCGCTGTAGATGCAGGGTCATGTGGGGGGTTGGGCAGCATGTAACCCAGGAGAAGAGGCTGTGGTGTGACCCGCAGGCAGTGATTGTCCTTGGTTGCAGGTAGTGTGGTGCTTAGCTAAGGTGTGCCTTGCTAATGAGGGTTTGTCTGAAGTAAAAATTGTTGGGGGGGGGGCAGACTCTAGCCCCTATTGTGGCTTAATAGTGGGACCTGGGAACCTGAGATGCAGCCCTGCATGCTGCCCCTGCCCTTCCATATCCGTTTCTGTGGTGTTTCCATGACTTTTTGATGTTTTCCAGAGTTTCACAAGTGAAGACCTATGTGGAGCATCGGTCATATACAAAAATGGTCGAGTCGCCCATTGACTTCAATGGGGTTCATTACTCGAAACGAGCTCTCGAGCATTTTGGTGCTCGCTCATCTCTAGTTATCATATTAACATATTTTGAAAAACTCTGACCATTTCAACTTTATATAATTTATTCTAGACTATTATATTTTTCTAGTTAGCTTTTTATAAAAGAAATGTGAATCCTCAAATTATAGTGTTGACAGGTTAAAGGTGTGTTCCAAAAGACACAAAGAGGTTCTATATTTAGTTAATTACTCAAGACAAGCATCACTCGGTACTCGAGTCAATTCCATTTCCTTCCCTGCATGTTTTGCACCATTTTCTGGCCAATAGACATGCAGGGAAGGCATTACAACTTCCTCCTATGACGTTCCAGCCCTATCCCACCCCCCTGCAGTGAGTGGCAGGCGAGATCAAGAGACCGCCCAGTACTTAAAGCAGTCCCGCCCGCGGCTCGCCTCAGACACACACTGGCAGAGATTAGGGAGAGTGCTGATCCTACTATAGGGAGAGTGTTAGGCTACTGTTTGCATCTTCTTTTTTTTTTTTTTAATCCAAGTTTTATTGGGTTTTTAAACATGAATGTATACAGTATACAATCAGCCAAATCAAAGATTCACAAGGCAGATACAATTGTAGGAAGGGAATATCGTATCTGGAATATACATTTTTGCCAGGTAATGCTGATGTGAATTTAACTGAGCAGTGCAAAATAGATGACAAACAGCGACAGACAGGGAGGGGGGAGGGGAAATGCGATGTATGGGGACCTGAGGCAAAGGGAGTCCCACCCAGCCGCCCCCCAGACCCCCCAGGACCCCTTCGGCATCCAGGGGAAGGTTGGGGCCGGCCCAGATCGGCCACCTCCAGGACATAGCTCCAGATGTGGTACAGAGAGGCACCCCCTCACCTCCAATCCAGGAATCAGTAATCCCCTCAGATAGCTTATGAGGGTTTTTAGTAAAGCATAGCTGTGCGCAAGTTGCACCAGGGGCCCCAGACCTCTAAGAATTTCTCATGGGTGCCTTTTGACCAGCTGGAAGGTTCTTCCAGATTATAGGTCAGGTCCATTCTGTTTTTCAATTGAGATATATGGGGAGGGGATTTTGTAGCCACAGAGGAGGAGTAAGTGCTTTTGCTGCGTCAATTGCGTGTGCTAGCAATTTTTGCTTTAGGGGGTTGAAGTTGCTCGAGGGCTTCCACAAGAAAATCACCTCCAGGGTTAGTGTAAAATTAGGAGCTAATCTTTTAAGAGACTCCGCTACATCTTGCCAGAAGGCGGTCAGAATCGGGCAATTCTACCAGATATGTAGAAATGATCCTATGCCTCCATCACATCTCCAGCATTTGCTACATTTCGATAGTCTGTGATCAGATAGCCACTGCAGTGTCCTGCACCATCTGACTAATAGCTTACAGTGGGCCTCCTGTGTGAAGATGCAGGAGGAGAGACCATACGCAAGCTTCAAAATTAATTGAATGTCAGATGGAGACAGGGTAATATGAAGTTCCCTCTCCCATGAGAAGAGGAACGCAGGTTTGGAGTCTAGAGAGGGCGGGAAGCAAAGTTAACGGAGGGAAGCGATTTTCTTACCGGTCGGCCTATTCTCCCGTTACTCTTTCGAATGCCGTAAGAGGTCTTGTGGAGACAAATGTCTTGAAAAAATCTCCAATCACTCCCTCCATATGTGCTAGTTGGAGAAAGGTCAATGGCTGGTCGGGCAGCAGGGCTCCCACTGCCTCATTAGGGTTCAAATGAGTTAGGGCCTGGAGCTCGCTGAGAAGCCTGTTTCTGAATTTCGCCCAGATCTTGTTCGTGCATTGATCTGGTGGGAGGCCCATGAGGCTGGGTAGGGAGCGCAAGAGGGCAATCGGGGAAGGCGTTGGGGCCAGCGTCTCCCTTTGCAAGTCCTAAGACTCCCGGAGAAGAGGATTAAACTTCCTATTTCTATAGGTAGCTCTCATGGGGAACCACAAAACCTCCATTAAGGTAGCTCCATACATTTCAGTGATCAGATGGGACAGGAAGGGGTCCACTGATGGTGCAGTCAATCTCAGCCAATAGCTAAGGTGGGACGCAATATAAAAGTCATGGATATTAGACAGACCAATTCCGCCCTCTTCTCTCCTCCTCATCATTAAGTTATATGCCAATCTAGGGCTCTTTTGTCTCCAGATGTATTTTGTGAACATTGCACGGAGGGTATTGAAAAAATTAGCCGGGAGGTGAATAGGGAGGGATCAGATATGGTAAAGGAGTACTGGAAATATGTAGGATTTTATTATATTTTTTCTCCCAAACCACAAAATGTAGGGAAGGTCGTAGTTATGTAGCAGAGTTTTGATTTTAGTAATTAGCGGGGGGAAGTTAGCTGAGTAAAGGTCACCCACTCTCCTAGTTAGTTTCACTCCCAGGAAATCAATTGCGGAGCTGGACCAGGAGAACAGGGACCCAGACATTAGGCTCCCACAGTGAGTCTTTGGGATAGAGACATTGAGGACTGTCGACTTGTTGAAATTAATTTTAAAATTCGAGAGACTTCCGAATTGTTCCAAACAGAAAGTGAGTCTAGGTAGACATGTCCTCCAGCTACTAGGCCCCGTATCTCTTGGTCCAACCAAACGCTCTGAAGAAGGGGCTCCAGGGCCAAGATAAATAAGGTGGGGGAAAGAGGGCAGCCCTGGCGTGTGCCATTTTTTATTCCGAATGGGGAAGCAGAATGTTATTTATTTTTAATCTTGCGTAGGGCTCAAGATTAAAAATATAGCTGAGACAAAGGAGGGGGGGGGGGGGAATAAAGTGAAGTAGAGCAGAATTCATATATAGCCAATCGACTCTGTCAAAAGCCTTTTCGGCGTCGGTGCTTACTAGGGCTAGTGGTTTTCCCTTTCAATGGGCATAATGCATTGCGTGCAGGATACGTATACAATTATCTCTCCCCTCCCTTCCCTTCACAAAGCCAGCCTGTTCCCTATTAACCAAGTTCGGGATGTGTGCCTCCTTCTGTTTGTGTCTTCAAAGACCCCAACGGTCCTTCTTAGGGCCACATCTGACCGTGTGCATTACTGTTGTGGCTGCTGGGAGCAGTTTTGCACAATTTTTTTTTTTTCATCTTGGACTGGGCAGACTATTGCGTTCTCAGTCTGCAGTCAATTATACAGAGTATAGGGGCAGTACTGGTGAGGCAGGGACAGTGGTAGTGTAGAATCCTGTCTACAAGGGATTGCAGTGTGCGTTACATAATTGCTGTGAGCCTCCAACTGCAGGCCAATAATTGCATATGTTTTTACACTGCTCTGTGTGTGCCTGCAAATTCACGCACAGCGTGTGGCGACAGCCCCTGATAGAGGGAAAGACATATACACGCTCTCTAGGCTGTTAGCTTTTTCAAAAAAATTTGGGAAAAAAAGCTCCTTCTGAGGGCTACCTGTGACCGTGTGCATTATACTGCGTGGCTGCTGGGAGTTGCCTCACTATTACCCAGCTAGGCCTTTTTGCAGCCTTGCGTATTATTTTTGGGGGACTACAGTGTGCGTTACATAATCGCTGTCAGCCTCCAACTGCACACCAATAATTGCATAATTATTCAGACCGCTCTGTGTTTGCCTGCAAATTAACGCACTGCATGCGGCGACAGCCCCTGATAGAGGGAAAGACATATACGCACTCTCTAGGCTGTTAGCTTTTTCAAAAAAATTTGAAAAAAAACTCCTTTTGAGGGCTACCAGTGACCATGTGCATTATACTGCGTGGCTGCTGGGAGTTGCCTCACTATTACCCAGCTAGGCCTTTTTGCCGCCTTGCATATTATTTTTGGGGGACTGCAGTGTGCGTTACGTAACTGATGTGAGCCTCCAACTGCACGCCAATAATTGCATATTTTTTTATGCCGCTCTGTGTGTGCCTACAAATTCATGCACAGCGTGCGGCGACAGCACCTGATAGAGGGAAAGACATATACACGTCCTCTAGGCTGTTAGCGTTTTCAAGTATAGGAGTCTGCCTATACTTCTGCTACAATAATGTTACTAGGGTCTGCCAATACTTCTGCCAAGTAAATGTTACAGGGGGTCTGCGTATACTTCTGCTACCAAAATGGTACTGGGGTCTGTCTATACTTCTACTACAGGCATGTTTCGGGGGTCTGCCTATGCTTCTGCTACATAAATGTTACAGCGGTATGCTTTTACTGCTGCTACAGAAATACTACAGGGGTCTGCCTATAATGCTGCTACATAACTGTTACTGGGGTCTGCCTATACTTCTGCCACATAAATGTTACAGGGGGTCTGCGTATACTTCTGCTACAAAAATGGTACTGGAGTCTGCCTATACTTCTGCTACATTAATGTTTCAGGGGTCTGCTTATGCTGCTGCTACAGAAATGTTACAGGGGTCTGCCTATAGTGCTGCTACAGAAACGTTACTGGGGTCTGCCTATACTGTTACTACAGAAATGTTACTTGGCTCTATCTATACTGTTACAACAGAAATGTTACAGGGGTCTGCATATACTGCTGCTACTGAAATGTTACAGGGGTCTGCCAATACTGCTGCTACATAAATGTTACAGAGGTCTGCCTATACTGCTGCTACGGAAGCGTTACTGGGGTCTGCCTATACTGTTACTACAGAAATGCTACTCGGCTCTATCTATACTGTTACAACAGAAATGTTACAGGGGTCTGCATATACTGCTGCTACTGAAATGTTACAGGGGTCTGCCAATACTGCTGCTACATAAATGTTACAGGGGTCTGCCTATACTGCTGCTACAGAAGCGTTACTGGGGTCTGCCTATACTGTTACTACATAATGTTACTCGGCTCTGTCTATACTGTTACAACAGAAATGTTACTGGGGTCTGCCTATACTTCTGCTAATGAAATGTTACTGGGGTCTGTCTTTACTGTTACTACAGAAATGTTACTGGGGTCTCCCTATACTTCTGCAACATAACTATTACTGGGGTCAGCTTATGGAAGTGATGGAAGTGACGTCAGACGCCAGGAGCAGCACGCCGATGCAGAGGCACGAGCGGGGGTCTGAAGGGTCTGAAGGGCAGAAGGGGGCATCGAACCAGCGGAGGAGCCGATACCGGCGCCCGGAGGTGACAGGAGTCCGAGGAAGAGCCGGCAGGAGGAGTGCAGAAGCTGAGCAGGTCCCAGAGCAGCAGCAGGAGGGCAGAGTGACAGGTGGAGTGAGCGGCCGCCGGGAGAGTCGGGAGAGCAGGTGACGTCACTGTGGAGGAGATGCAACAGGAGCCGATAAGTATCTTCTGTGTGTGTGTGTGAATCTAAGTGTTTGTCTTCTGTGTATCTAGTGTGTTTTCTGTGTACCTAGTGTAAGTGTGTGTGTCGGTGGGTCTAAGTGTTTGTGAGGAGGGGGAAAAAAAAAAAAAGAGGGCATCCACTACGTTTAGAGGAAAGCAGGTTTCATCACCAACATAGAAAGGGATTCTTTACTGTTAGAGCAGCTAGACTGTGGAACTCTCTGCCTGAGGACGTAGTGATGGCAAAATCCTTAGAGGAGTTTAAAAGGGGACTTGATGTCTTTCTGGAGAGGAAGGATATTATAGGCTATAAATCTAAGATTATTTGTTAATCCGGGTATACAGGCAGGTAGGAACTATTAGGTGTTGATACAGGGAACAGTCTGATTGCCATTAGGGAGTCGGGAAGGAATTTTTTCCCCAAAAGGGCTAATTGGCTTCTGCTCTTGGGGTTTTTTGCCTTCCTCTGGATCAACAAAACAGGAGGCTAGACAGGCTGGACTAGATGGACATTGTCTTCATTCAGCCTTACGAACTATGTTACTATGTTATACGTTTGCTACAGGAATATTACAGGGGTCTGTGTATACTATGGGTGCACTAAGTCTTCCCATCGCGGTGTTCTACCTATCTGGCCCGAAAAAACACCCAGACTGACTAGGGCATGGCGTGTGGGGCGCAGCCAACATGTATTTGCTCTCACGTAACCTCAGCTATCCGGGGGCACTGCAATGGGATTTCTTTCTGTACCGTCTGTGTGTTCCTGCTAGCCACCCATGCTTCGGGTGCACATAGACTTGCCATAGCGGAGTTGTACCTGCCTGGCACTTTAAAAAAAACAAAAAACAGAATGTCTAGGGCATGGCGTGTGGGCCGCAGCCAACATGTATTTCCTCTCACGTAACCTCAGCTATCCGGGGCACTGCAACGGGATTTCTTTCTGTATCATCTGTGTGTTCCTGCTAGCCACCCATGCTGTGGGTGCACACAGACTTGCCATAGCGGAGTTGTACCTGCCTGGCACTTTAAAAAAAAAACTGAATGTCTAGGACATGGCGTGTGGGCCGCAGCCAACATGTATTTCCTCTCACGTAACCTCAGCTATCCGGGGCACTGCAATGGGATTTCTCTCTGTGCCGTTTGTGTGTTCCTGCTAGTCACCCATGCTACGGGTGTACACAGACTTGCTATTGCGGAGTTGTACCTGTCTGTCCCCAAAACACTGACAGACTTGGGTAGGGTGCAGAGTGCCGATGGTTAACCTCTTGCGTTGTCAATGAGGTATCCGACACTCAAACAGAATGAGTAGTGTGTGGACACATGGAGTCCCCATTGCTATGCCACTCGCAGCACCTTGGGCCACACAAGGTGTTTGCTGGGACAGAGGCTGATCCAGGGCCCGCTCACATACTTCCCACACCGAGTATTGCTGCATTGTGGAGATGTGTAGAAGTGCTGGGCTGGCAGCGGACTCCCTTTTATGCCCACGTTTGCAGCTCCTGACGGAGGAGGCAAAGGATTGGAATGAAGATGGAACGTCAATCTATTATCAATTCTCAACAGCATTGTGGGCTATCGCCCCTCCCCCCTTTCAAAGAGGGTCGCTGCCTGGCCCTGCCAACCCTCTGCAGTGTGTGCCTCTGGTTCCTCCTCATGGCAGACGCACCTATAAATAGACATGAGGGTGGTGTGGCTATAAGGCCAGCGTGTGGCATGAGGGAAGCTGAAGGCTGCGCAGGCACTTTTGTGTGCACTGCGGATTCAGGGTTTTGCGGGGGGGTTGGGCAGCATGTAACCCAGGAGAAGAGGCAGCGGTGTGTCCCGCAAGCAGTGAGCTTGGTTGGAGGTAGTGTGGTGCTTAGCTAAGGTGTGCCTTGCTAATGAGGGTTTGTCCGAAGTAAAAATTGTTGGGGGGGGGGGGGCACTCGTGCCGCTATTGTGGCTTAATAGTGAGACCTGGGAACCTGAGATGCAGCCCTGCATGTTTCCCCTCGCCTGCCCTATCCATTTCTGTGGCGTTTCCATCACTTTCGTAGGTTTTGCAGATTTTCACAAATGAAAACCTTAGCGAGCATCGGTCATATACAAAAATGCTCGAGTCGCCCATTGACTTCAATGGGGTTCGTTACTCGAAACGAACTCTTGAGCATCGCAGAAAGCTCGAATCGAGCAACGAGCACCCGACCATTTTGGTGCTCGCTCATCGCAAATATTTAATACACCTAGCCATGTACCCTGCCACGGATAGCGTTCTGCAATGCCAGAAACATGTTATCACTCACATTGTGGTGCAGTGCAGAGATGTTTTTTAGGCAAAGAAATGGCAGCTGTGCAGCTGGTACTCTGGTTTAGCATGAAGATTCACATTTTGGAAGGCATCTGTGTCCACTAGCCTAAAGGGCATCATTTCCATTGCAAGCAGCTGCACAATACTTGCGTTCAGGCACTGAGCTCATGATTGGTTGGGTTGGAATTTGGTTATATTCCTATATCTGGGGATAGAGGGCTGGCTGCTGATCTGAACATGCTGGAATATGGGGTAAATGCCAATGTTAGTGAAGGTGGTGGTGATAGTGGTGGCTCAACTTCTGTTCTCCATTTCCCACTCCTGGCTCTGAAGTCTGGCTATCAATTTTCAGAGGAGGCCTGAATTAGGCATGCCGCTGCTGCTACAGAAAACTGCCTCTATGTGCTCAGAGGTTATTGCATGAGCAGGGAGAGAGATGGAGGTAGAGGCAGCTACAGCAGTGGAAGAGGAAGCAGGATGAAGCTGACTCTTTGCCCTCTATCCTAGGTGGGCTCTCCAAGGTAGTGGGGGGTGGTAGCTCATATGACTGCTCATAGACTGTTGAGTTGAGGTTGTTTACATTCTTGCTGTATTTTAAATGCTTACTGCAGATATTACAGATGTCCACTCTTCTGTCATCAGTTACATTTTCGAAGAATGCTCAGTCTGCACAAGTTTTGTGAGCAGACCTAGCTGTAGGCCCGATTTTGGTGCTGCTTCAACTAGTGATTGTAAGGCTCTTATATTTGTCTGTGACACCCTATTCCTGTCTTAGCAGGTTTCTGCCCGCAATGTCTGCCTCTTCTTCCTCCATCTGTGAGCTGCTATCATGACTCATCAAGGTGCCCTTACTGATGATTGGCTGTACGCTGACCTTTGTAGAAGGTATTATGGGAGATTACATTTTCCCACAAATTTCGCCAAACATTGCTAAAATCGGAGGTAATTTTTTTGCTTTGCTGAACAAGACAAGCAACACTAGTCATTACCATATAGCTTTGGGGCTGCTCTGAAATCTTGTCTACTCTGGATAATGCATGAGCTGCCTAGTGTCCACAGTTCACTCTATATATAGGTCGCCTTTGCTGACCACAGTATAAGGTGCAATTATGGGACAGTTTGTCTTATGGTTACCCAAAAGAAGAGAACACTGTAGCTTGTTCAAGTGTCTGTTATTCCTCCAGTGCAGAAATCAAAAGGAATTGCACAAACACTCCCCCCGATACTGGGATATAAGTACATCGCCACAAACAGTCTTAATCTGCTGGCCAATCCCTTTAATATTTCTGATTTAATTAAAAAGCAACTAGTATGTCATTCTTTTAATATTTTTTGTTTCATCTAATTTATTTCATCTCCTTGCGTTATGTTTATTTCCTAAATAGTGCATTATTTGGTAAATGTGAAAGACTTATTTTTGCTTTACGAGAAACATTTTTAGACATCTACATGTGTCCATACATTTTGAAATCCTTTATATATGCTAGAGATCAAATTGCTTTAAACTATTAATAGCCTGCTCTGAGGATAGACTATGAATAGTAGATAGCTAAAGAATAGGGATTTTTGAATGGGAAGTATTCCTGTAATACCAAGTTGGGCCACTGAAGTTGGAACAGAGCTGTATGCTTCCTGCTCCCCTCAGCTCTGTGTATGGGTGCACTAGACTAGAGAACAGCAGACTTTCACAGATCTACTATTGATAGCCTATCCTGAGAATAAGTTACTAGTGTCATGTTGTGCTCCTGGGTTCTATGGGTGTCCAGGAGCACACTCCACAGGTTTGGGATTATTGAGCTGGCTGGGTGTGTATTGCTCCAATTGGCCAGCCACCATCGGTCTGCTGCCGTAAATGCCAGCCCCTCTTGCTAGATGTTGTTGGTCATTTATCTTTCTCCTCATTCCCTGCCAGAACCCTGCTGTTTGGAGTCATGCATGTTTTGTATTCATTCCCCATCTATCCGCATTCGTTCTAGGCATGGTGTGCATTGTGCCCAGGTCAGACGCGACAACTAATACTTTAAAACTGGACAAACTCTTTAAGATTTTTAACCTCTCTAAAATGTATTCACTTTTGAGGGCCAGTTTCACATGAACGTATAACAGGTGCATTTATCCATTTGTAAGGCCCTCTTTACACGAGCATATGCATATTTGCATGCACCTGAGTGCAGCATATTTGTGAAACAGCGACATATTTTCCTGTATTTTTTGCACCCACAAGGCATGTTCATTTGTGCATGGCAAACAAAGATGCAACGAGTGTAATAAGTCTGAGTTCCAGATGTGTTCTTTTTCCTTCACAATTACACAGTGTTTCACGCATCTCCTAGCATATTTTGCACGTATCTGTGCATCCCTCTTGACTTTTATGGAGACTTTAGGTGCGCAACTGTGCAGGAAAGGAGGCATACTGTGTTTTTTTGTTTTTTTTTGCGAGATGCGCCGTAAGTGCATGTAAATGGGTAATTTTCTATTACAGGTGCACAAATGTGCCTGTAATACGCTCATGTCATACTGGCCTTAATCTATCTTTTTTTCATATTTAGCAGAACAAGCCAAAAGAACATTTTCACAGAAGGGGACTGTATATAAAAATGTGCTGCCAAGTCATAAACCTATGTACTGCAAGATTTCCTCAACTTGTATCTCTATGGTAGTTTTCTCCGGGTATTCCGTTTGCCTCTCACACTCTAATAAAATACACATAGGTGAATGGGAATTGAACCCCAAAGGTGCTGTGTAATATACATGCACTATATAAATAAATGGGATTATAATGGACAGTAAAGCTGGAGAAGTTGAAACTATGCAAAATTACAATATGCAATAATAAAAAATACTTGGAAAAGGGAAAATACAGTTTACGCAGCTGTAGATATATGCCACATTGGTAATTTTTGCTTCTTACTTTGCTTGGTAAGAGCAACATAACCTGTAAAGATAAAAGTTAAAACACACAAGAGCACCCTGTGTGCTTAACAGTCATTTATAAAAATTACAAATTTAGACAAGACACAATGAAGTGGAAAATTTACAGATGCTATAGGTTGCATAATCAGTACCAAGAATCCTTATCTGCCAAGTAAGATATTATGGCCTAGCTGATGAGGAACTGAATATTTCAAGCCAATTTTCATATTTACATTTCAGGTTAAAACCATCTGTCTGCAAAATGAATAATACAAACATGTAAGTAAAGCACATATTGCAGATCAGGAATATATTATGAAATTGCCCTAGGAATACTCATATTGTAGATCAGCTTCATAATCCATTTTTTTAATACAAGGAAATAGTTTCCATGCCAAATCCTGTATTTTTAACTGAAGGCATTTGATCTAAAAAAGCTATCCAATACATATACATAACATTTAGAAGTGCATGAAGAATAGATTCAATAGACAAATGGACATAATGATGGCAATGGCAAAAATAAAGTTCATTACCATGTAACAATGTTTCCAGTCTCTCTCACGGCCATTGTTGGATACCGAGGAGTTAGTTATGAAGTGTGGAAGGACTGTCAGCGTAGAGAAGAAGGACTAGAATGACAGAAGGGCTGATACTTGGCGGAGTCAGATGCCTGTGACATTAGTAAGTGTACTTTTATCCTGGGATAGTGTAGTGTAAATCCTTGGGCAGAGTCAGGGGAATGTAGACCCTATGAGATAAGCATTCAAGTGTAGCTAGATTATGGCACCATAGCATGGTATAGTGCAAGGCGTTGCAAGAATTAATAGTTCAGCTTTTTTAATGTAATGTGTCTATAATATAAAGTGTGATGTGAATTATATATGTAATGGTGTAGCAAGACACCTGAAGAGGAGAGCATATTTGAAGTCATAGTTGACGTTATCATAGTGCCATATGTTTTCGTGGAAGAGACCTCAGTGGAAATGGCGCCTTATATGTCAAGCCTCCTGTGTGGTGTGGTACCATGTCTATGGATGCAACTCCAATGGAGCGTGAGAGGTCAGGGCCTATAGATGAGGATGCTTTATGGAACGATTATGTCGCAGCTGAGATAACTGGATAGTCATGTGCCTTGCTATCAACAAGGGGCAAAGAAATATGGAGCTGCGTAGAGCGATATAGCCATCACTGTGTTAATGTCGCGTGTGGTTAAGATGAGAGTATAATTAGAAGCAATGCCATGTACATAAATACAATACTGCGTAATAGGTGACAAAGCACATCGTAGTAGTGCATTACACACCAGACTGAAGCTTGTAATGGAGATAACTAATGTAACATAGTAACATAGTATGTAAGGCCAAATGAAGACAGTGTCCATCTAGTCCAGCCTGTTTATCCTACTGTGTTGTTGATCCACAGGAAGGCAAAAAACCCCAAGAGGCAAGAGCCAATTAGCCCTTTTGGGGGAAAAATTCCTTCCCGACTCCCTAATGGCAATCAGACTAATTCCTGGATCAACCCCTAATAGTTTCTACCTGACTGTATATCCGGATTAACAACCTTCGATTTATATCCTGTAATATCCTTCCGCTCTAGAAAGACATCAAGTGCCCTTTTAAACTCCTCTATGGATTTTGCCATCACCACATCCTGAGGCAGAGAGTTCCACAGTCTAACTGCTCTTACAGTAAAGAACCCTTTTCTGTGTTGGTAGCAGATGCCCTCTCATTACCGTCGCAGTCCTGGGTATAAACAGATCATGGGAGAAATCCTTTTATTGTCTCCTCATGTATTTATACATAGTTATTTGATCACCTCTTAGCCGTCTTTTTTCTAGAGTAAATAATCCCAATTTTGATAGCCTTTCTGGGTACTCCAGTCCCTTCATTCCATGTATTAGTTTAGTTGCCCTTCTTTGAACCCCCTCCAGCACTGTAACATCTTTCCTGAGCAGCGGTGACCAGAACTGTACGCAGTATTCCATGTGAGGCCTGACAAGTGCCTTATATCGTGGGAGGATAATGTTCTCGTCCCTCGCCCCTATACCTCTTTTAATGCACCCCAAGACTTTATTAGCTTTTGCAGCAGCTGACTGGCATTGGTTATTCCAGTTTAGTCTACAATCCACTAGTACCCCCAGGTCTTATTCCATCTCACTTTTTCCTAGCAGTACCCCATTTAGTGTATATTGGTGACATCCGTTTCTCCTGCCGATGTGCGTAACCTTACATTTTTCAACATTGAACTTTATTTGCCATTTTTCCGCCCAAGCCCCCAGCTTATCCAGGCCCGTTTGTAGCCGTACCTTGTCCTCCTTTGCATTGATTATATTGTATAATTTTGTGTCATCTGCAAATATTGATATTTTACTGTGCAGCCCCTCTATCATTTCATTGATAAATATATTGAACAGAGTGGGGCCCAATACTGAACCCTGTTCCCAGCAAGAGAAACCATGTAATCTTGTAGGTATGATATAGATTTTTTGCCGAGACGAGTTGTATTTTTCAATCTTACTATTTAATGTACCATATAATGTACTGAAAAACTTTTTCAAAAATTCTAAGTAGAGTAAAATGAAAGAAAAACTAAATTCCGCCAATTTTTTTGTGGGCCTTGTTTCTATAGTGTACACATTGCAGCAAAAATGATAACTTTATTCTATTGTTTAGTAAAAAAATCAAGCCCTCAGACATCTACGTCAAGGATAAATAAAAGAGTTATGATTTCTTAAAAGGGAGGCGGAAAAACTGAAAATGGGGATAAAAAAAAGTCCATATCCTTAACGGGTTAAGTCAATGATACCCAACTGGGGTACCGTGAGAACTCCAGGCTAGAGTATCAGCATTAGCTACACACTAGAATATTACTGTTTCCCTCTTCATGTTGTCTTCCAATAAGAGTCAATAGAATATGCCACAAGTTCCATTCAAGATGTAAACTCATACTGCCTAGCCATTTTGGAGCCATGACACTTGAGAGAAAAGCTGCCTGTCTTCTGTAAGTGAAGAAAATTATTACCAGAGCAGCAGTCTAATATGAGCCTGCCACTTGAGGAACACAGAAGATTTCAAAGGTTTGCTTGACATAAATGAGACTCATTATTTTCACCTTACAGAAGCAGTATCTGGGTAAACAGACTGCATAAAAATATTCTCACAGGACTACTATTGTGGTAGGTGGTGGTGTGGGTTAGCTTAAATCCTGTTTATGACTACTGCTTGGAATGAAAGGTGGAGGTTAGGTATTGAGTTCTGTTTATGTTTACTGCTGTGGGAAAAGATAAAGGTTAGGTTTGACAGTTCTTCTTGACTGCTGCTTAGTAAGCGGGTCAGCTAACGTGGTAAGCCCAGGTATTCTCATTTAAGCCTGCAAAATTAAAAATATTCTTTTAGGCAGCAATGGCCAGTGTAGCCTGCCGGGTGACATCCCAATTCAGTCCTCAGTCTCTTCTCACGCCTCCGCTTCCGGCCAGAGCGGTGCGTGTTTTTGCGATTTAGTGCCAGTGTGCATTCCCTTTTTAAATTCAGCATGCAGCGATAACCACCCCCAAATGAAGTTTGTGAGGAATAGTTCACACCAGACTTCTCTTCAGGGGTTGTAAATCAGGACAACACCATTATACAGGACATCTTTGGAAGGTATCTCCCTGCTGACTGGCAGGTTCCCTGGTATTTATGGTGAGTGTCTTTAGTCTACCAGTTGCTGATTTATACATATACTGTTTTGTTTCACTTATAAAATTGGGATGCATCGGTATTACGAGTTGAGCTGTTGCATTTTACCTTATATTAATTCCCATTTGTTTTTGTTGTGCACACTATATGATTATTTTTTTGCGCACTGTTCTTTTATATCATTTTCTGTCATAGTTTTTTTCTTGTTGAAATCAGACATAAAACTTTTTTTTGCAGTATATTCGATTTGGAGAATAGTATTTCTAGGGGAGAGTGTCTCTGTAATAATGCACTGTATAAAGACACTACAGTATATAAAGGAACAAAGAGTGCTTTTGTCTCTCCAGTACAAAGTTGCATTGATTCCATGTGTCTCTGTACAGCTTCTGTGCACACAGCTCTACCATGTGTATGAGGCCTTATTTCAATAGCTAAGAATAAAGTATCAATATTCACATTAAAGTAATAAAAAGTAATAAGTATTGATAAGTGATAGATTTTCCGGATTTACAAAAGATTTATATGTTGAAATGCATTTGTTTAAATGGTAAGTATGAAAATAACAGCATGTAATTTAATCTGTTTTCCATCAGAACTTTCTGCCTTGAATCGATTTGACGTGACACATGTGCATTCAAAGGTAAACATTAGAGACCAAATCTTTGCCAAGTTGGAGAGCCCTGTTTAGTTTGCAATTAATAAGCAGATGATTCATGAATGATACAAAAGGAGTTTGTAAATTTTTTGCCCCTTATCAGCCATATCTAGTAGTTCTTAACACTATACATTCTTATTACATCTTAATAATATGTATGATATAAATGTGATGAGTTGGGCTCCTATGTAGTCACTTATTTATGCTTCTGGCATGTATATTTAAGCTTTTTGATGAAAATTGCGGGAAAATCAAATTGCTCATAATTCCCGGTAAAGAGGTCAGAGGGCAGCTAATCAGCAGTCAGGGTACCTTGATAATGTCTCCAAATGTGTCCTTCATATTGCATAAGGGCAGCAGAATTATTAGACGCCTGCATTACATTACCTAGCCATATATAACAGGCACTGTTTTACCAGCATCCACTTTATATCTGAGCACAGAGCTAAGAAACTGCACCATGCTTATATGTCTGCACTTAGGGAGAAATATTCTGCAAAATATATATTGCTGCTGGTGTAAAAAATTGTATACCAGCATAAAAGGTAAAGCAAGTTGTATTGGAAGGAACAGAGAAAGAAGCTGCATGAATGCTATTTGTCTGCACAAAACGTGCTCTGTACTAAGGACATACAGTCTACAGAGTGTATATTTCTGCTGCTGTCAGTGTATATAGCAGCAGAGCAGACAGACAGAATATGCTTTGCAGTTCTCTCTTTGTGGCCACAGACGTTGTTCAAAGTCGTGAGTGAAGGCACTATAAATTATTTGCAGGTGTTATGCAGCTACCTGTGGGGTGAGGGGCAGTAAGTTACAATGTGCAAAATAGGGACAGTTCAAATTATTCAACATATTCTCTATAAAACTAAATCAAAAACTAAACCATAAAAAATAAATAAATGTAAAAAAGAAAGGAAAACATGAAGAAAGTTGCGGTGGTGGTGGTAGAGGACAGTTCAAGTTGGCACTTCAAGCTGCTCCATGTTCTGCAGGAGCCCGCCTGCATAGGATTGCATTACAAAACGCAGTCCCATGCACACAGTTGTGATTTGTCCCATGCAAATACGCGCGGAAAACAAATCGAAGCATGTTGTATTTCTGTGCGGGACTCGCAGAGGCCCACACAGAAATGTCACTCCCGGCGCGACGGCTCCACTCTGCGCATGCGCCGGCTTGGCAGCAGCCGGCACATCACAGAGCAGGAGCCATGGAAGCAGGTGAGAACTGCACTGGTCCCTGCGGGTCGAATTCTCGCAGGGGATCTGACCCGACCGTCTGCAGGTGGCCTTAAAAGTTCTTCTGACCATGCTTTACTTTCACAACATGAAGAACTGGTCGTAGGGTGGATGACACAGTGTCTCAACTACCACTACCTCCTCTTCCTCACAACAGCAGGTACAGAGAAGTAAGTTTACACCACTTGGCCATGAGCATCCACCCTCCATTTCACCCTGTGCCAAATTTCCCACACAATGCAAAGCAGTCCACATGGTTTAGTCTCAGGAGCTGTTTGATTATTCAGTGTCATGGATGTCAACGGGGCAGTCCAAACAACCAGAGAAAGAAGTGCAATACGTTGAATTTACAGATGCCCAACCGTTTTTTTCCTTCAAAGAGGAAGATGAGGGTGGATTAGTGCATGCAGTCATCCCTCCGAAGACAACTCCACGGCAATGTGTACTCAGAGGGGGGTGAAAATGGAGCTGCCAGCTCCCAGGGCCCAAAGTAACATAGAGTCAGGAAAGGAAGGACACCAAAAAGGAAGAGGAAATAGAAGATGATGAGCTACTTTACCTAAAAAGAACAGGCAGAGAAAGTCATTGTAGCATCTCTTAGAGCGTAAATGAAGAGGCAGACATTACGTGGCAGCACTCTGCTAAGATATAGAGTAGGGTGTTACAGAAAAGAAAAAAAATAAGGGCCATACCGTGACCATCAGCTACAGTCTCAACAGCACCAGAATTAGACTCACAGCTAGGTCTGCTCACAGGACTTGCGCAGCCTGGACATTCTTTGTGGTAAGCATATAAAACATGGAAAGAATGTAAAACAACCTCAACACAATGTGTATTAACAGCCACATGATGTCATTACATCTGCTGCCTTGGAGAACCCACTTGTGCCAGAAGGCAAAGAGTTAGCCTCATCCTGCTCCCTCTTCTGCTAGTGTAGCTGCCTCTTCCCCCAACTCCCTTCCTGTTAATGCAGTAGCCTCTGAGCATAGAGGGGTAGTTTTGTCAAGGATCAGTAGCTCGCCTACCTCAGGTCTCTCCTCTGCAATTGACCAGTAGGCTGCAGGTTTCAGAGCCAGGAGTGGGAAACAGAGAGCAGAAGTTGAGCTGTAACAATACCCATCACCTTCACCAACATTAACATCTAACCCATATTCCAGCATGTCCCAGGTCAGCAGTCAGTTGTCCATTCCCCAGCTATGGGAATGTAATAAAATATACCACTCCAACCATCCATGAGCACAGAGCATGAACACAAGCATTGCACAGCTACTGGGGAGGGAAATGCTGCCCTTCAGGTTAATGGACACATATGCCTTCTGTAAACTAATACTTTGTACTAACCCACAGTACCAGATGCCCAGCCACTATTTCTTTGTCCAAAAAACTTCCATGCCCTGTTCTGCCATGTGAATCATAATGTGTCTCTGTCATTGCAAAATGCTGTCAATGGCTGGGTGCACCTGACCACAGCTATCATGGCCAGGAGAATTACATATCATTAACAACACACTGGGTCAATGTCCTGGAGGTGGGGCATGAAGCCGAAAGGGGTAACCCACATTTCATGGTACTATCAAACTGTGCTGGAAATGTATCAGTGTCTATCCCCTCCTCTCCCTCTTCCTCCTTCTGTTCATCCACCTCTTTCTACCACCTTTCAAGACCCTCCACATCAGTACAGCTATCTCTATGTGACAAAACCCAGCCTCCAAACAGTGCTGCACATTGGAAATGCCACCATGCTCTGCTAAAACTCTTATATCTAGGGGAGCGCAGCTGCATGACCAAAGAGTTGTTGACAGCTCCTTAGGTCCAGGCTGATACATGTCTCATCCCGTGTAATCTAAAGCCATGCAAGTTCATATGTGACAATGGGGCCAACCTACTAGCAGTCTTTCACCTCAGTAATCTTATACGTGTACCTTGTCCGGCCCTTTTGATGCAGCGCTTCCTGGACAATTGAACAATTATCTAGCACTCCTGGAAAAGTCCAAAAAACTGTTTACACACTTTTGGTGTTCACACCCAACCGCCTCTCATCTGGCAGAGGTGCAGTGGCACTTCAGGCTACCACCAAGCTGCCTCATCTATGACATGCATACTTAGTGGAATTCCAGGTTGCATATGTTGCAGAAGCTCTTCCCCCAACTCCCTTCCTGTTAATGCAGTAGCCTCTGAGCATAGAGGGGTAGTTTTGTCAAGGATCAGTAGCTCGCCTACCTCAGGTCTCTCCTCTGCAATTGACCAGTAGGCTGCAGGTTTCAGAGCCAGGAGTGGGAAACAGAGAGCAGAAGTTGAGCTGTAACAATACCCATCACCTTCACCAACATTAACATCTAACCCATATTCCAGCATGTCCCAGGTCAGCAGTCAGTTGTCCATTCCCCAGCTATGGGAATGTAATAAAATATACCACTCCAACCATCCATGAGCACAGAGCATGAACACAAGCATTGCACAGCTACTGGGGAGGGAAATGCTGCCCTTCAGGTTAATGGACACATATGCCTTCTGTAAACTAATACTTTGTACTAACCCACAGTACCAGATGCCCAGCCACTATTTCTTTGTCCAAAAAACTTCCATGCCCTGTTCTGCCATGTGAATCATAATGTGTCTCTGTCATTGCAAAATGCTGTCAATGGCTGGGTGCACCTGACCACAGCTATCATGGCCAGGAGAATTACATATCATTAACAACACACTGGGTCAATGTCCTGGAGGTGGGGCATGAAGCCGAAAGGGGTAACCCACATTTCATGGTACTATCAAACTGTGCTGGAAATGTATCAGTGTCTATCCCCTCCTCTCCCTCTTCCTCCTTCTGTTCATCCACCTCTTTCTACCACCTTTCAAGACCCTCCACATCAGTACAGCTATCTCTATGTGACAAAACCCAGCCTCCAAACAGTGCTGCACATTGGAAATGCCACCATGCTCTGCTAAAACTCTTATATCTAGGGGAGCGCAGCTGCATGACCAAAGAGTTGTTGACAGCTCCTTAGGTCCAGGCTGATACATGTCTCATCCCGTGTAATCTAAAGCCATGCAAGTTCATATGTGACAATGGGGCCAACCTACTAGCAGTCTTTCACCTCAGTAATCTTATACGTGTACCTTGTCCGGCCCTTTTGATGCAGCGCTTCCTGGACAATTGAACAATTATCTAGCACTCCTGGAAAAGTCCAAAAAACTGTTTACACACTTTTGGTGTTCACACCCAACCGCCTCTCATCTGGCAGAGGTGCAGTGGCACTTCAGGCTACCACCAAGCTGCCTCATCTATGACATGCATACTTAGTGGAATTCCAGGTTGCATATGTTGCAGAAGCTAAGCCAGAAGCAAAGAGCAACCACGGAATACTAGAAAGTGTATGCTATTAGCAGGCGCTGTATAGAGGTCGGTCACTTGATGTCCGTGGAGTGACTGCAGATCAAAGATGTTTGTGCTGTTTTAGCCTACTTTGAGGAATTGACCTGAATGGTCAGTCGTGATGATGCAATAATCAGTATGACCATCCAAATTGATTGTCCGCTGGAACAGATATTACAGGGCCTCAGGGACAAAGATATGTTGTTGTCACATGAGGAGGAAGGAATATCAATCTCTCAACTGTCTGGCCAGTCTGCCATTACTCAACACCACAGAAAGGGTGGCTTTGAGCAATAAAAGGCAGCGTTTGCTCTGACAGTTTTGTCCACCCTTGAGAGAAGTAGAGAAAGGAGGATCAGGAGGTGGAGAAAGAGGAAGGGGATATGTAGGAGGAATGTGGGCCGTCACTCTTAGGCACTTTGAGGCATATGAGTGCCTTTATGCTGCAGTGCTTGCAAAAGGACTGTCTAAGACAACAAGAAAACAGACCATTACTGGGTGGCCACTCTCCTTGACTTCTGCTACAAGGCCAAAGTGACAAATCTCATTCCAGCAGTTGAAACGGACCTTGAAATGCAGCAGCATCTGGATGAAATGTGAAGCATTTTGAGCAGAGCATTTCCTCGTGCAATGGCAGCAGCACCACTACCAGTGGCAGGTAAAATCTAACAGAAGCATGCATAGATTCTTCAGCCCATCACAGCCTGCAGCAACAGCACAGGGTAGGACTCACAGTCACAGGCAACACTTATGCACTCTGATGGTAAGTTCCACAGCTTTGTTAGCATGCTGGCGATTTTTTATCACATCTGACTGAGCATAAATTTATTTCAAGGACCACAATGTGGTCTCAAGTACTGTTGCTGGTGTCCTAGCATCATAGAATGGTTGGACATTTGGAAAGGACCACTACAGTCATCTGGTCCAACCTCCTGCTCAATGCAGGATTTAATAAATCATCCCAGACAGATGTCTGTCCAGACTCTGTTTGAAGGCTTCCATTGAAGGAGAACTCACTACCTTCTTTGGCAACTTGTTAATTATCATTGATCACCCTCACTCCCAAAATCTTTTTTCTAATATCTCATTTATGTCTCCTCCCTTTCAATTTCATACCATTGCTTCTAGTCTTTTCTTGTGCAAATGAGAATAGAGCTGATCCATCTGCACTGTGACAGCCCTTCAGATATTTGTAGACTGCTATTAAGTCTCCTCTCAGCCTTCTTTTTGCAAGCTAAACATTCCCAGATCCTTTAACTGTTCCTCATAGGACATGATTTGCAGACCACTCACCATCCTGGTAGCTCTTCTCTGAATTTGCTCCAGTAAGAAAGAGTAGAGGGGGATAATTACCTCACTTGATCTAGACTCTATGCTTCTCTTAATACATCCCAGAAATGTGTTTGCCTTTTTGGCTGCTGCATCACCCAATTGACTCATGTTTAGTCTGTGATCTATTAGTATACCCAAGTCTTTTTCACATGTGCTGCTGCTTAGCCCAATTCCTCACATTCTGTATGTCTTTTTTTTATTTTTCTTGCCCAGATGTAGAACCTTACACTTTCCCTATTAAATACCATGTTAATCAACGCCCACTGTTCAAGGGTGTCTAGATCTTTTTGAATCCTCTCTCTCTCTCTTTTCTAGTGCTGGCTATCTCTCCTAGCTTCCATTGGCAAATTTGACCAGTTTCCCCTCAATTCCTACTTCCATATCATTTATAAAAATGTTGAACAACACTGGGCCTAGGACAGTCTTGTGGTACCCCACTTGACACATTCTTCCGATTGGATATGCAGTCATTTATGATTACTCTTTGAGTACAATCACTCAGACAGTTGTGAATCCACCTAACAGTTGCCTTGTCGATCCCATATTTGGACATTTTTGCTATAGGGGTGGTATGAGATACTTTGTCAAATACTTTAATAAAGTCAGGATATACTATATCTTCCACATTTACCTGATCAACCCAGTTGGTGATTCTGTCATAGAAGGAATTTAGATCAGTCTGGCATAACTTGTTTGTTACAAACCCATGCTGGCTCTGGTTATTATTCATCCAAATATTTGCATATATGTTGTTAAGAATTTCTTCAAAGATCTCATAAAACTCAGGCTCACAGGTGTGTAGCTTCCTGGGTCCACCTTCTTCCTTTTTTGAAGACATTTACTCTTCTCCAATCTTTTGGGGCTTTTCTGATTCTCTATGAGTTTTTAAAGATTACGGTGAGTGATTCAACAATTAGCTCTCCTGCTTCCTTTAGTATACTAGGATGTAATTCATCTGGACCTTCAGACTTCAATTTATGTGAGTTAACTAAGTGCTCCCTCACCATCTCTCTGCTTATAGATTGCCTGCATTCTATTATTTCTTCAATAGCACAGGGAAGATCCGTTGATGTTGCATCTACTTTCTGAGAGATACAAAATGGAAATTCAAACGTTCAGCCTTCTAAACATCATTTTTAACTAATTCACTGTTTTCATCCTGTAAACATCCTATAGTATCTTTAACTTTTATTTTGCTTTTGATATACCCAAAAAATCCTTTTTTTTTTCCATTACTTTTGACCTTGCTTGCAAGCCTCAATTCATTATTAGCTTTAGCTTTTCTGACACTTGCCCTTAAGTTTCTGCAAACTACATTATATTCTTCTTTAGATATTTCCCCTCCAGATATTCTTCTTTAGATATTCCATTTGATAAACATATTTTTCTTCGTTTGTAGTATGCATGTAAGTTTTGTGTTCATCCATCCTGGTCTCTTTAAATGCTTCCCATTCTTCCTTCTTTTAGGGATTGTTGACAATTCTGCTTTAAAAATATATTTTCGTAATATTTCTGGACCTTCTTGGACATTTCTGTCCTTAAGAACATTCAGGCAGTGGCTCCTTCCTAACCTTTTTCTGAGTCTATTAAAATCTGCCTTTCTGAGGTCTGAGTCCTCATGTTTTCCTCACCTTGTTATCCAAAATTCAAGGATAGCATCATCGCTGCCTCCTCAGGTCCCTTCCTCAACCATTCCCTCACTGTTGGTAAGAATTAAGTCCAAGATAGAAGATTACTTTGTTTTCTCTTCTACCTTTTGGAAGATAAAGTTGTCAGCAAGAGCGGATAAGAATTTGTTGGATCCATCAAATCTCCCATGACAACTATGTCATACTTTTTTGAGAACCTGGCCATCCGATGTAGAAAGAGTTCATTCATGTCATCTGCTTGTCCAGGTGGCCTATAGTAAATGCCTACAAATGTGTCCTTTCTTTTCTCTCCTTGTATTCTTACCCAAACAGTTTCTACAGAACTACCATTCTCTAAAGCTTGAATCTCTATGGAGATGTATGCATGTATGCTTTCCTAACATACAATACAACCCATATTTATTAGGTTTGTTTCTTATAAAAAGGTTGTATCCTTCAAACCTTGTATTTCAATCATGTGTATCATCCCACCAAGTTTCCGTTATGCCTATTACATCACATTTCTCTTCCAGTGATAGAAACAACCAAAATCAAAAAGAAGAAAAAAGTTCCAGTGCCCTAGAGGTTATGAAGATGATAGATATAAAAAAAGAGGCAGCATGCAAAAAATGGGATGGGGGGAGGGCCCACCTAAATCACATATGTGCTTTTAAATTGGTCACTGGGAGCATAAAGTCCACAATCCTAAATTCTGAATTGAGCATTTTTTTATTGAGCAAGCATGACCCCAAACACCACTGTTTTGAGAGGAAAGGATTAGGAGCTCCAATTCATTCTCCTGCATCAGCTATGTTTCCTCCTGCTACATTCCCCCCCCCCCCCCCCCCAATGAAAACTATGTCAATATTGAAAAACCTTTAAAAAACATTTAAGTGGGGTGAAAGGAAAAAATGCGATTATGCTATTTTTTTTTTCTTTCATCATTTTATGGCATTTACTATGTAGTAACTCTTGTCTTGTGGTTTAGTAAATTTATGCAATACTAAATTTATATATTATTTTCTATATTTTACTATTTTCATGAATATTAAAACATTGTTTTTAAAATCAAACAAGCAAACAAATGATGCTTTTCTTGCCACATTCTTCATCCTATTTCTTTCTATGAAGCTGTGTGAGGGTTTGTTATTTTGCAAGGCAAGCTGTAGTTTATATTGATTCCATTCTAGGCTATGACTTTTTAATAGTTTTTTTTGCATTCCATTTTTTGAGAAACAGGGTACTCAAAAAGTAGCAGTTCTGGCATTGTGATTTTTTATTTATTTATGTTATTCCTAGAGATGAGCGAGCGTACTCGGATAAGCACTACTCGCTCGAGTAATTGGCTTTATCCGAGTATCGCTGTGCTCGGGGCTAAAGATTCGGGTGCCGGCACGGAGCGGAGAGCTGCAGGGGAGAGCGGGGAGGAACGGAGGTAAGATCTTTCTCTCCCTCTCTCCCGCCCGCTCTCCCCTGCTCCCCGCTGCGACTCACCTGTCAGCCGCAGCGGCACCCGAATCTTTAGCCCCGAGCACAGCGATACTCGGATAAAGCCAATTACTCGAGCGAGTAGTGCTTATCCGAGTACGCTCGCTCATCTCTAGTTATTCCGCATGCGAGATAAATAACATGATACTTTAATAGTTCAGACTTTTAGGGCTTATTCACACGGGCGCATCCGGGCGCTGATGCGCCCGTCTTCCTGCATGAAGAAGATGGCTGCACTGCTGGAAGAAAGAACACATGACCAGCAATGAAGCCGGTCATGTGTTCTTTCTCCGCACCTGCAGTACAGCTATCTTATTGTGCAGGAAGACAGCCGCATCGGCACCCGGTTGCGCCCGTGTGACTAAGCTCTAACAGATACCTTCATAGCAATTGTGCTTGTTTTTGTTTATACCTTTTTCATCGCAAATATTTTTTTTTAGATTTTTGTGCATATATTTTGTATATGTACAGTACTATGTAAAAGTTTTAGGGAAGTGTGCAAAAACGCTGCAATATAAAAAAAAGATTTAAAAATAGTAGCATAGTTTTTTGTCAATTAACAAAATGCAAAGGGAAGGAACTAAAGATAAATGTAAATCAAATCAATATTTAGTGTGACCACCCTTTGCCTTCACAATAACATGAATTCTACTAGGTACACTTACACAGAGTTTTTGAAGGAACTTGGCAGAAAGGTTGTTCCAAACATCTTGGAGAAGAAACCACATCTTCTATGGATGTAGGCTTGCTCAAGTTCTTTGTCTCTTCATGTAATCACAGACAGATGATTTTGAGATCAGGGCTCTGTGGGGACCATATAATAATTTCCAGGAGTCTTTGTTCTTCTTTATGCTGAAGATAGTTCTTAATGACATTGGCTGTACTATATATGTAATTTTTATTTTACAATTATTGTTTATTCCCACAGGTCCCGAAGGAAGACTTGAACAATATGTTGCTATAAATTTACTGTATTTTAGCTTCACATATTAAAGTATACGCTGTACATAAAAAACGTGAGATTTCTTTCCTTTCTTTAAGCTATTACACTCTTCAATAGGTAGGGTATAATAAATCAGTAAGCCATTATTTGAGACATTGGCATACTAAAGCATCAGGGTAATGCCAATTAAGATATACTAGTAAATGAAAATGCATGCCCTAAATAGTCCTCCAAATATCAAATAAAGGGGCTAAAAAGAAGGCACTTCCTGGTCCTATAGAGTTACATGGTATATCACATGATCCCTCTCAGCCAGTTCAAAGCTCTGTAAAAGTACCATATGACCCAACGCAGATTCGATGAATTCTCATAAACAAAAAGGTTGGTCACATGATGAGAGCCAATCAGAACAGCTAATTCTTTGAGAGGGATCATGTAATCATTCTAGTGGTTCCTTTTTGGGCCATTAAAGGAGTTGATCACTTGCGCGTGAAGTTAATCAAATGCTTTTTTTAATAAGAATTTGTACCACTTAATAATTACAGCTTTCGCCTTATTCTTCTGAATGACCAAAGCCATTCCACCCTTGCTCACTCCATTGTCTTCCCCTCTTCTTTTCTCAGCTCTTCTTATTCATAAAATAGCTGCTTATTGAGAAGTATGTGAGTAGAAATATTATACAGCCTCCTTCATAGCAAAATATTGTGCAGTAGAGACTTGCACAGATGCAATGGAGGAGGCTGACTAACGTTTCTAGTCATATGCTCCTCTTTAAGCACCCACCTTATGACTGAGACCTCAGGACAAGAGGAAGAGGATGTGGATGATTGGCTGGGGCACGGCTCTAGTCATTCTGAATGTAATAGAGGCATATTAGTCAGTGGTACAAATTCTTGCTTCGGCTTATGGGCAAAGA
The DNA here is from genome assembly GCF_035609145.1 of Eleutherodactylus coqui. Taxonomy (NCBI): domain Eukaryota; kingdom Metazoa; phylum Chordata; class Amphibia; order Anura; family Eleutherodactylidae; genus Eleutherodactylus; species Eleutherodactylus coqui. The sequence continues at coordinate 407,886,811 of NC_089837.1, read as the reverse complement.
AATCTCGGAACACAAGGAAGAGGCAACATAAGCAGGGGACGTGGTTCGATCATTCAGCAGAATGGACTAAAGTTGTAATAGCAGTATATTAGTAAAAGACACACATTCCTAATAAACACTTTTGATTGACATCATCCTAAAGCGGCCAACCTCTTTAATCAATCTGAGAGTGTAGTATTTTGCACACATACTGCAAATGTTCTGCTGGTTCCTCTACAAGAATGAAAATTCTGGAGCCAGCAGATTAACATTTTCAAATCATTATTCTAATCTCTTGACTCAGATCATAGAACTGTTGTTTTTGTGTTTTCGTGGGACTAATATGCAATCCACATACACTATAATCATTGCTGCCAGTGTTGTTGTTACATGGCTCGGTCTGTTGAGATGCATGCTTCCATCATATTAATAATATTTAATTAGCTGCTGGTGTTGCTAAAGCTGTTTCTGGAAAGTTTTTCTTGCTTCCAGAAATGGCAAAAGATAGTAAAGACCTTGTGGAAAGGACATATAAACTTTATAGTTTAAGAAATCATGTTGTCTGCCACTTTGTGATCTTTCCACCTCCTACTTTAGCTCTCATAGTTAGAATCTAAAGTGTCACAGTTCTCTTTGATTTCTTGGATACACTTATCACTCTGCTGGCATCCAACTTGTAATGCTTCAAAGGAATAAGAAAAAAAACAACAACAAAGCAGTCTATTCTGTATTAAACCCAATGCTCAAAATCCTGTGAATTATGTAGGTTATGTACTCACATGATTATGTTGTCCAAATGCCAGACATAACCATAGTAAATAATTTCAGTAGAGTTTTGGTCCTTTACTGCTGCTTCCCCACTTCACATAAGCAACAAAGTGCATTGAAGTTTCTGCAAAGTCAGAAGAAAATGCATCATATATTAGATAGACAGATAGATAGACAGATAGATAGATAGATAGATAGATAGATAGATAGATAGATAGATAGATAGATAGATAGATAGATAGATAGATAGATATGAGATAGATGGATGGATGGATGGATGGATAGATAGATAGATGTAAGAAAACAACAACATGTGACATAGATTATAGCGAGTGCAAAACCCTCTGAACCTGGAACCAAAGGTCTATAATCCAGAAAAAAAATGGCAGCACTCCAACAGTTCAGATGAAGAAGTGCGTGTCTTTAATCAGTCAATGTTATGTTTTGACCCTACCAATAGTTATCAATAGAGTACTTTTCAAGCTTGACAATGAGAGGGTTAAAAAATGGATAGACTGTATAATGATACAGATGCCTTCATCACAATCTTTTAAATGCTGCCATGTTTTACACTTTTGCTATAAATATAGTTTGTGTAGTTTGTTCACATAATTATTATTATTTATCCACGCCAACTATGTGTTTTCAGTACAATGACATATATATATATATATATATATATATATATATATATATATATATATATATATATATATATATATACACAATATTAATTTTCAGCCTTTAAACTAGTCTACTTTCCAAGCACATACCCTATATATTCTGACATTTTTCCATGCGTCTTATAATAAATCTGCAAGGCTATAAGCATATCAATATAGTCCAAAAATACATTCCTTTCTTTTGTTACATCAAAAACAGAAAATTCTTTCTGCAGTGAGATTTGTGAGACAGAGCTCTTAGGATGGCTTCCAGTAAGACATAGATGAAGAAATGAGTGGAAGTCAGATTGCTTTTGTTCACAACCTTTATGATCTGTAAAACTAAGAGCAAGAAATTCTAACAAGCTCCCTCAAAGGTAATGCTAAATTGTTTGATCCCCACACAAGACTGACATGTGCAAATTAAAGGTTGAAATGCTAGTAGCTTTCTGGACAAATGTTTAGTATTTTTTATCAAAGACTTCAATGTTATTCTCAGGGTATAAATTTGACACATCTTCTAATCTAGATACATCACATAATCTAAAGGTTTCCAGGTATCTATTCACTTGCCATGATAAAGTAAATGCTAATTAAAACTGCAATGGGAGTAATTTTATAGAATCCTGAATACAGTAATAGTCTCATTTTCAAACAAAACAATTCATTTTACAAATATTAATGCAACAAAACACATTGTAAGAAAAAATACAATGAGCTCTAAAAACATGTTGGTGATCATGTCTTTTTTTCAAGCTATATTAAAATGCAAACTGTGGAAGCTTTTGCAGAATAATAATCCTCATAGAGCAAGAAATGTGGTCCTGCTTCCACATGTTTTTTCATAGTTTATTGGTTTTTTTATGCTTTAATATACTTTTTACATTTTCAGTAATTGTTTACAGCTAGAGGATTTTTTGCAGTGGAAAATAAATTAGTATCACAAACTGTATGTAGAAAAAGGAATTTGACATGGATTTTGATGCAGATTTTAATTTGGATTTATGCTGTAGATTTTACCTTTTTAAATGAGGCAATCATATTTGTGTTAAATTCTGCACCAAAATCCACGTTACTTGCTAATTTTTTTTTCATATTTTAAGAAGTAAGTCATTGTCAATACTCCTTGTGTATTATAGACATGAAATGTAAATAATAATGGTGGACCAAAGTGTAATAAGTATATAATAATATAATAATAATCTTTATTTGTATAACGCCAACTTATTCCGCAGAGCTTTCAAAGCATGGGGGAACACACACACTATGATAACTACATGTGGTATTCAGTAATTAGGAAACAAATGGAGAGGGGGTGATAAGGAGGTACAGTGGCAGGAGATGTACATAACAGGCAAAGCGGAAAGTGTGGGGAGCTATAGGGAGGGGCAGTGGGCATGTTGTGGGGGTGGGGTGGGGGATTAGATCAGGAGATTTTGTATGCTTCTTTGAGAGGTGTGTTTTCAAGGTGCATCTGAAGTTTCGTGCATCAGAGATTGTATGGATATTTTGGGTTGTTGTGTTCCACAGGACCAGTGCTGCTCTAGAGAGGTCCTGGAGCCGAGCATGTGAGGATTGAATTAGAGGGAAGTTTAATCTAAATGTGTTAGCTGATCAAAGTCTGCAGGCTGGGTGATGTACGGACAGGAGGGAGGCGATGTACGGTGGTGCGGCGCCATGGAGAGCTTTGTGGTTGAGGGTAAAAAATTTGAATTTAGTTCTATATTGGATGGGCAGCCAGTGAAGTGACTGGAATAGTGTAGAGGCATTTTAGAAGTCGCTGGATAGAAAAATGAGTCTAGCTGCTGCATTTAGTGTGGATTGGAGAGGGGATACTCTGGTGTAGGGAAGGCCAATGAGCAGTAAGTTGCAGTAGTCGAGTTGGGAATGGATGAGGGGGACAACTAGTGTCTTAAACGTGTCCATGGTAAGAACTGTCCAGATTTTAGCAATATTCCTGAGGTGCAGGTGGCATGTTAGGCCCAGAGATTGGATGTGGGGGGTGAAGCAGAAGTCAGAATCCAATGTGACCCCAAGACAGCAGCAATGCTGTCTGGAGGGTTATGATGGTGACAGATGCTGATATGGAGATGTTGGGGGGAGGTCCGCTGGAAGGTGTAAAGACAAGAAAGTTAGTTTTTGAGAGGTTAAATTTGAGAAAAAGTTAGGACATGTTGTTATTGACCGCACACAGACAGTCAGTGATATTTTGGAGGAATGGTGCTGAGATGTCCCTGGAATAGATATATAGCTGGGTGTCGTCAGCATAGAAATGATATTGAAGGCCAAATTTGCAGAATGTTTGTCCGATTGGGACTGTGTAGCTAGAGAAAAGGAGGGGATCGAGGACCTAGCCCTGAGGGGGCCCACCACAAGAGTAAGTGGAGAGGAGGTAGAGCCAGTAAAGATGATGCTGAATGAGCGGTTAGAGAGATAGGAGGATAACCAGGAAAAAGCATTGTCTTATAAGCCAATAGAGCGAATCATAGCGAAGAGGAGGTCATGGTCAACAGAGTCAAACACAGAGGAGAGGTCAAGGAGGATTAGGAGGGAGTAGTCAATCCTCGACTTTGGTGTCATCAGGTCATCGAGGGGCCAGAGTGAGAAAAATGTTTATATATATATATATATATATATATATATATTTATATATATATATATACAGTGGGGAAAAAAGTATTTAGTCAGATACCAACTGTATAAGTTCTCCCACTTAAAAAGATGAAAGAGGCCTGTAATTGACATCATAGGTAGACCTCAACTATGAGAGACATATGAGAGACAACATGAGAAAACACATCCAGAAAATCACATTGTCTGATTTTTAACGAATTTATTTGCAAATTATGGTGGAGAATAAGTATTTGGTCAATAAAAAAAGATCATCTCAATACTTTGTTATATATCCTTTATTGGCAATGACAGAGGTCCAACGTTTTCTGTAAGTCCTCACAAGGTTGGCACACACTGTTGCTGGTATGTTGGCCCATTACTCCATACAGATCTCCTCAAAAGCAGTGATATTTTGGGGCTGTCACTGGGCAACACAGACTTTCAACTACCTTCAAAGGTTTTCTATAGGGTTGAGATCCGGAGACTGGCTAGGCCACTCCAGGACCTTGAAATGCTTCTTACAAAGCCACTCCTTTGTTGCCCTGGCGGTGTGCTTGGGATCATTGTCATGCTGAAAGACCCAGCCACGTTTCATCTTCAGTGCCCTTGCTGATAGAAGGAGGTTTGCACTCAAAATCTCACGATACATGGCCCCATTTATTCTTTCATGTATACGGATAAGTCGTCTTGGTCCCTTTGCAGAGAAACAGCCCCAAAGCATGATGTTGCCACCCCCATGCTTCACAGTAGGTATAGTGTTCTTTGGATGCAACTCAGCATTCTTTCTCCTCCAAACACGACGAGTTGTGTTTCTGCCAAACAGTTCGACTTTGGTTTCATATGACCATATGACATTCTCCCAATACTCTTCTGGATCATCCAAATGCTCTCTAGTAAACTTCAGTCGGCCCCAGACATGTACTGGCTTAAGCAGGGGGACACGTCTGGCACGGCAGGATCTGAGTCCCTGGCGGTGTAGTGTGTTACTGATAGTAGCCTTTGCTACATTCGACCCAGCTCACTGCAGGTCATTCACTACGTTCCCCTGTGTGGTTCTGGGATTTTTGCTCACCATTCTGGTGATCATTTTGACCCCATGGGGTGAGATCTTGCGTGGAGCCCCAGATCGAGGGAGATTATCAGTGGTCTTGTATCTCTTCCGTTTTCTAATTATTGCTCCCACAGTTGATTTCTTCACACCAAGCTGCTTGCCTATTGCAGATTCAGTCTTCCCAGTCTGGTGCAGGGCTACAATTTTGTTTCTGGTGTCCTTCGACAGCTCTTTGGTCTTCACCATAGTGGAGTTTGGAGTGTGACTGCTTGAGGCTGTGGGCAGGTGTCTTTTATACTGCTAACAAGTTCAAACAGGTGCCATTACTACAGGTAATGAGTGGAGGACAGTGGAGCCTCTTAAAGAAGAAGTTACAGGTCTGTGATACCCCAAAATTTTGCTTGCTTGTAGGTGACCAAATACTTATTTTCCACCCTAATTTGCAAATAATTTGTTAAAAATCAGACAATGTAATTTTCTGGATGTGTTTTTTCATGTTGTCTCTCATAGTTGAGGTCTACCTATGATGTCAATTACAGGCCTCTCTCATCTTTTTAAGTTGGAGAACTTGTACAATTGGTATCTGACTAAATACTTTTTTTCCACACTGTATCTATATTAATGCTGGAGTGTAATATGTAAATAATGCTCCCTGACTATCATGTGTGTGAGCTGTGTTTTTTGGATGGATTAACTGTCCTGTATATTAAACTGAAGGATATGTTTCGGCATGCAGCGGTTGCAGGGCCGGGATCCAGAGGTGTGAGGTGGCTGCAGAGGAGGTTGGAGGAGGTGGCACAGTCAATGGGAATAAAAATTGGGTCTCTAATTTGCCCTCCAGAAGGTCCCCAATGCAGCCAAAGACCCCCAAATGTATGCTGTTTGGTGGAGCATAATTTAATTCCCCAAATCCCACTACTAGCTACATAAAGTCTGCAAATAATAGTGATGGGACTGGCAGCTTTGAATGACATCTGAGGCCACTGACACGCACTGTATGTATTTGCTGTTTTTCAGTTTGGTTTTCTGTTTGTTTGATATTAACAAAAAAGTACCACCAACTAATTAAGGCACAGTCCCTGGGATGCATAATATGTGAGAACAGAAGGCCACAGAGTACTGCTTGTATTTTCATGGGCAGTCCTTATTTGGTACAGTGTAATTAAATTCACCGAACCTCACTGCTAGCTGCTTATGGTCTGCAAATAATTTGTAATAGCCATACTGGTGACTTTCAATGAAGCCACAAACAGAGAACTGCAATATTCCCCGCTCCAAAGCATAGTTTGCTTGTCAGCAGCAGAATGTACCCTTGCCCAATGTACAGACCATGTTTTATATAGACATATAAGCATGATGCAGCAAATATCTCTGCTCCCTCCAATAGATCCCTGTTTAAGTCCTCTGCTGGTATACAAGTCTTCACACCCAGCAGTGATATATCCTCTGTAGAATATCTGCCCTATTAACAACAATGTGTCATATAAGCATGCATTCATATTGTCAGATTGTGCTGCTGGGATCTGTTGTACTACAGGGTTCCAGGAGCACACTTTCACAGGTGAGGGATAATTGAGCTGACTGGGTGTGGAGTTCCTCTTGCGAGCCAATCTCATCGGGTCTTCTGAATATATATTCCCAATCCCCTCTGCAAGAGGAAGCTGGTATCCCTTTTATCTAGGGTTTGTAGTCTTGCATGCCTGTATATGTGTTAGGTGTGTGAACAGTGTCTTGTCTAGTGTCTGTGCAGGTGGCCAGGCATCAGGTGTGGACAGTCATGTTCAGGGCTCATTCTGTCTCTGTTTGTGGTGTGAACAGGTTCAGTGTGTGGTGGCTGCAAGAAAGGTTTGCGTCGCTGGACTCCTGGTTAGTGTAGGGACTAGCGGTATAGCCAGCAGCTGTGAAGTGGCCCACTATCTTCCATATTTTTTAACAAAATGTCAACTAATACCTAGTATTTATAGCTTATCACCTGCTATTAGCGGTTGCATTTTGGCTGCTGTATGGTGTGATTCTGGCTCTGTGACAGCTTACTCTGTCCAGTTGTAAATGTCATGGTGGTATGTTTAGGTGTCCTATCTTGGGTGCGTGGTTCCTAGGAACACCAACGGCCCAGATCCGAAGACCTCTGGGCCGCCCTTTATAGGGGCAATGTCCCCGCTCAGGTAGGTGTTTTTCACTAAACCTAGTAGTAGATAGGGAAAGGTGTATATCTGTGGTAGTTCACCTTGTGTTTCCCTAAACCCATGCTTTTGGGTCTCGTTCATGTGGGCCCGGTGCTACACGAATGTAACACATGTGCTTTGAATTCCCAGTGATTGTTACAAGGCTTGTATAAAGAGTCTAACTTTGGGTTAAAGGAATGCTGCCTTCCAAAAGGTGGCACTGTGAAGGTATTATTCCATCTCGCTTCTTTGCATATTACCCAGAGGAGCATGAATGGCCTTAAAAGTCTCCTCACTCACCTTCTAGGTGCTCTTCCTAAAGAGAAAAGATAAGCATATAAACAATGACCTCCGCAGCAAGGATTGTGGGTAATCCGATTTTTCTGCGATATTCACCAAAAATCAGTTTGAGCTAACCCTATTTGATTTTGCGAAAATTGGGATGATTTTATCACTCGGCCGATGAAGATGAGCAACACTAGTGCCTTTCAAGATATGACACCATCAAACACTTTTAGCAGTTATAGCAAACACAACATTTTAAATCCAGTATTAAAATATATACATTTTTTTGTCCTTTTTTCCCTAATTTTATATTCTTTATGTTCAATTCACATGAAAATGAGGGCAACAATATGCACCGAGCTGCTGCTCTGAACTGCGAAAAGTAGTTCCAGAATTCTGCTTTACAAAAGGAACCTTGACAAAAGAAAACAAAGTCCTTTAATGAACCATTGACTTCTGTGAGAGAATATTGTGGGCACACTCTGTGACATGTGCAGCAGTCACTGTGTAGGTAAGGAAATAAGAGATAAGGAGGTGTATTTATTACCTATTGGCAGTGGTGTGAGCTTGTGTTATAGTTGCCTCCAGTTATATAATCTGCATTTTAGAGTGTGTGTAATCTTGCCCTTTAAGCACAATCAGATGACTGCTCAACAATAAAAAGTATTCTTTACATAACAGGAAGTGTATACCTAATATGAGGACTCAGATGACATTGTGTAAACTTGAATATTCCAGGATTTTATACTTATAGACAGTAAATTAGAACATTAAAACTAACATATAACTTTTCTTGGTTAGATTTCTCCTATAAGACATGAGAGGTGGTGAAGATAGTTCCCCCACCTGAGGATGACCAGTGGAAAGAATATGCCAATGTCTCCTGAGGAGCTTTGACACAGACTTACTATTAGGGTCATAAGTAGGAACAAAAAGAATTCTTGATTGCTCCTTTGGTTGCTCCCAAGGGCCAGTAGTTCCACATGTGGGATCAATTTAGCCATAGCTGCAGATTTACTCACCAGGTCACATGGATAGCCCCTATGATGAATTTTCGACAAATTTCTTCCAGTCTAACATCAGCCTTCTCATCATCAGTGATACAACAGATCCGTAATAGTTGGCTCCACGGAAGGGATTCAATCATCCTCCGTGGATGGCAACTGCCATACCATTGAATGTTGTTTCTATCTGTTGGTTTACAGTAGTATTTGGCATCCTATTCATATGGCAACCCATTGGCCCTCTGCCTACATTTACATAGATCGCTGCATGTATGGGGTTAAAATCAATGATCACTGTTGTTATCTATCTCTGTTGTTGTAGTGTGAGGCCAGCTATCAGTAAAAGCCAGCTCCCACTGCGCAGCTTCTGATCCCGCACCATCCACATGATGTAAGTATACATCCTGTTGCCTTAAAGGGGTTGTCCCGCGCCGAAACGGGTTTTTTTTTTTTCAATCCCCCCCCCGTTCGGCGCGAGACAACCCCGATGCAGGGGTTAAAAAAGAACACCGGACAGCACTTACCTGAATCCCCGCGCTCCGGTGACTTCTTACTTACCTGCTGAAGATGGCCGCCGGCATCTTCTCCCTCGGTGGACCGCAGGGCTTCTGTGCGGTCCATTGCCGATTCCAGCCTCCTGATTGGCTGGAATCGGCACGTGACGGGGCGGAGCTACACCGAGCTACACGGAGCCCCATTGAGAAAAGGAGAAGACCCGGACTGCGCAAGCGCGTCTAATTTGGCCATTAGACGGCGAAAATTAGACGGCAACCATGGAGACGAGGACGCCAGCAACGGAGCAGGTAAGTGAATAACTTTTGATAACTTCTGTATGGCTCATAATTAATGCACAATGTACATTACAAAGTGCATTAATATGGCCATACAGAAGTGTATAGACCCACTTGCTGCCGCGGGACAACCCCTTTAAGTACCACCCTGCTAGGACATAAATGTACTTTATATAGCATTAAAAGGTGACATTTAACAGTTGTAGCAGTAATCATGCTTGGGTATGACTAGTGAAATTAAACTCGTGTCAGTTGAATTTGGTCAACTGTTTGATTTAGTAGCTAACAGAGCATTTATTTTTCCGCATGTGACCAGGTAGGGCTCTACACCATTTTTTCTTCAATAAATAAAATAATCATTTAAAAACAACATTTTACGTTTGCTTTGGTTATTATTGATTAATATTCAAAGTAGCTTGATCTGAAACATTTGAGTGTGACAAAATTGCAAAAATAGAAGAAATTGGAAGGGGAAAGGGGGAAATACTTTGTCACAGATATGTATGTATATATGGTATTTTTAGATTTTCTGTAGATTTAACAGTAGAATAATAATTAGTAGAATGATTTAGATAGAATAAAAATAGATTAAACCTAAATGCCAAAAGAAATACTAGAATTATTTTAGCCATTTATCTATTTATGCATCTGTCAATTTACGGGAAAAGGCACATACTTTAGCCATACAAATCATTCATTTGATATAGGTCACCTTGTTAAATGTTATCCGCTGCTGCACCATTTATCTGGGTGATTTTATGTGACATACTGCATGCTAAAACTACATTTTTTTGCCATAAACCCAAGAACCCAAACTACAGAGACATAATAATAGAATAGCTCTCTCATTTAGCAAGCTACAGTTCACATTGTGAATCGAGAAGGGTTCTCACTGAATGAATCACCTTTTGCCTATTAACTCTTGTAAAAGTTATTGACATAGAGGTTCAATTACTTTTTGTACCTGCACTTTGGATGCCTGGGGCAGCTTCACATGAACGTATTTGCAAAATTTGTGCGCACAATACACAGAGAATAGAACCCATTGATTTCAATGCACAGGAAAAGAGAGTATGTCCAGTGTGGGATAAAAACTCTTTCTCTTTATTGAAAAATCCAGACAGACATAGAAGAACAAGAAGCATGTACAGTCTTACATGTTTCACGCAAGCATGTTGCCCTTAATCATAGACTACTTAATAAGGGAAACATGCTTGCCTGAAACAAGTAAGACGACACATGCTTCTTGTCCCTCTGTACCTGTCTGGATTTTTCAATAAAGAGAAAGAGTTTTTATCCTACGCCGGACCTACTCCCTTTTCCTGTGCATCTGTTGTGGTTTCCAGCTAGTCCTTGCATGGGAGTGACTACAGAGGAGCTGGTTTCTGGTTCGCATTTCTATTGATTTCAATGAATCATTCTCATTACCGTTCTTGTGTGCGCATAGCACATGCAAAAAAATAACAAAGTATGCTCTATTTTAGTCGCATTTGTGCACCTATAGTCCCATAGAGGTCTATACGGGGGTGCAAATGCAAACCCAACCCCCCTGTAATTGTGCATTACACTGCGCAATTCCACAGGAAAAACAACACATCTGGAGTTAATTAGGCTGCACAGCCTTTTAAATCACAACATGGGTGTGTCCTGCACCCATGTGAAATGTCCCTGCAAGTAGAATAAGTAAAATGTGCAAAAACACGCACAAAAGCATAAAGTTCATGATACAAATACATTGCTCTAACAAGTGCGTTTTTGTGCATACATTCATGTGAAGCCGCCCTTACTCAATGTGCTCAAGAAAAGACATGAACAGTACAAATATTTACGTATTAGGATTCTAGTTAACTTGTGTTTGTCTATGATTGTGACTTAGATAACAATAAGATCACATTTAATAAGTAATCAAGGCAGAAATCCAAGTAATGTCATTTACTTCCTTGCAGTTATATATTTACAACCATTACTTTGCTAAAGTCAGGACAAAATCTGCTTATCTTTGCTCAGCAGTGCAATAGGTTTCTCATTCTATTATTATTATTATTTTCCTACTAGTGATACTACTCTTGTTTGTATGTTTTTACCAATCTAGGTGGTAGGCCATTGTACTGATGATATCTACTTGGCAAAGTGGAAAATGCAATATTTCATAAATGAGATAAACACTGTCAATAGTTTCCCAAAAGTTCAAAGTCTCTATCAGTGGAGAAAAATGGTGCTGGATGCAGATTTTCCACAAGTTGAGTGTTTATTCCCTCAATTCCAGGAGAAGGGGTCTTTCAGATCTTTCTCCTTGATCATAGAATTTGTGGACATTTTGAATTGACCATAGAGAAACATTTCAAATACAGATAAAAGACTTTTGACTGATAACAAAGAGCATATACAGTAGCCTGTAGCGTCATGGCTCAATTGATAGGCACATTTCAGGTTGTATATAATCGAATATGCTGATTTCAAAAATCAATACAAAAAAGTTATCTGAAAACTGGAACACCTCCTTAAATGACCAGAAAAAACGGGAAAAAAATCACTCTTTTTCATTATTTATTTGTTAAAGTTTCTTTTCAAATTGATTGCTTCTATTGGTGAGCAGCAACAAGTTTTTGGGTCTAAATACTATTTTTATACAAAGTAAACACATTTTTACACATTATGTTATGTGTTGGAGCAGAATGTATTCCGCACTTTTAGTAGTATCATATATTAGCTACCCATCATATTATCGAGTTTTCGTCACTGAACAAGTTTTCTATTACCATTACCATGTTACTGATTTTGATTTCTTAATTTTACTCTGCAAACACGAGTGTTAAAACCCGGTCATCTACCAGCCATAATATTTTCGGAAATTCTATTTTGGAGTTACCACAGACAGTTTTACCACCTGGTTTGCAAGTTGCAAAATACTTCATGCACTTGAAAGTGAATAAATACATCAGCAACAAGATTATTGTTCCGAAACTTGCACAAGAGCTAATTGATCTTTGGAATTGTGCTGGCATTCCTCCACAGCCAATAAAAACCGAGAAGATCAAGCTTACCCGTTTGATGAAAGAAGGGTTAGAAACATCGAAGCATAGCGGAAAACTTGAAAGGACCCTAAAATATATGGACAATTGGAATACATTATTTGATATTTCCGCCTGTCAGTGTGACCCAATCAATGCTTGTAGCTGTGCAAAAGAAATTAAAATACCACAGAGAGAGCGTGAGTTCCTCATCGATCAGCGTACTAAAAGAATTATGTGTATTGGTGGAGTGGATAATAAGGTTACTGCGATTATGAAGAGGAGAAGCTCAAAAGAGCAGAGGTTGAATGAAAGGCAAGAAGAAGAAAATAGAAGTAAAATTAAAATAATAGTGACAGTTTCCTCCGTAAGCTTCGTTGTACTTTTGGGTCAAGAGGAAGTAGATTCTTCATCTTCATCATGTAGTGAGAAGGTTGATGAGGACTGGAACGAGCGGAACGTGACCAAGGAATTTCGAAACATGGTTCCTATTGCTACTATCTTCAACATGCTACCCTGGAACAAGGAACTGGTTTTCGTATTGCAGAAGAACTTTATAATGGAATTACAGAAATGTGAATTGCTGAAAATATACTTGCAGTAGGAGCGGACAGCACTGCAGTGAATACTGGACGCCGAAATGGTGCAATAAGTCTCTTGGAATGCAAGATGAGTCATCCTTTGCAGTGGTTGACTTGTAGTTTGCATTTAAATGAGTTACCTCTTCGCCATTTGTGCAAGGAACTTATTGGATCTACTGAAGGTCCTGCTCAATGATAAGGGCCCTTAGGGAAATCCTTAGCCTCATGGGAAAGTTTGCCAGTTTCTCCACAAGGATTCAAGAAAATTACTGATGCTGACCAGCCTGATATCAATCTAGATGATCTCAGTCATGATCAGTCCCACCTATATAGAATAATGAAAGCTATAAGGATGGGTAAAATAAGTGAAGATCTTCTATGAGAGAAACCAGGTCCCATGCTCCATTCAAGATGCCTTACTACGACTAGCAGAAATTGTAGGTTGTATGTGGCTACTGCCCAGCCTAGTGAGCAGCTGTATTCACTTACACATTTTGTCGTTTGCCACTATGGTCCCATGTGGTTTAAAATTTAGCGCCAACCTCATTGTACAGACTGTCCAAAACACTTTCTGCAACAAAATAAATCTTCTAAGTCTTCTATCACCAGCCAATAAGGTGATAACTTGGCCGACAATCGAAAGAAACACTTATTGGGCACACTCAGAGAACGTTCTCTTGGCAATGTTTGCGGATGAAGAGTAAAGGAACCGTAAAGTGGCCATTAACATAATAAAGAATATTCGCCAAAAACCTGAAACTGCTCAATTAAGAGAATGTGTACCTCCCAAAGTAAGACAAAGTGTGGCAACCTTGGAAGATCTGCTGCCACTGTTAAGTGAATGTGCAATTGTACATCAGAGCCACCACCGACAAAACTGTTCTCTGTCGAAGAATTAGAAAAATTTTCAAAAAATCCCCTTGTTGTTTGGATACCTTGTCATTCACAGGGAGTCAAATGTTGCGTGAAGATTGTGATGGAAGCATCTAGTACAGTATATGGCATGGAAGCGAGAGATGGCTTCATTAGGGCGAGAATCAAATCAAGAGACTTCATGCCATGTTTCGATACAAAAAAAGACTTTAACTATCCTTCTCCTAAATAGTATATGAGTAAATTGAGTAGGCTAATGAGTATATGACTGTTGTAAAGATTTGTAATGGTTTTTTTGGACTGTACGTACAGAAATAATATAAATAACAAATAATATGGTTATGATGTTTCATGTATTTTGGTTTTAATTAATAATAAATATCAAAAACATATGTTTTTTTATTTTGGGCATAAAATAAATAATAAACAACATAAATAAATATATGAAATATGAAAATTATTGATAAAAATATGATTTTTCCTTTTTTTCAAGTTTAAATAGCAAGGTGTTCTGGTTTTCAGAGAATTTTTTCGTCTTGATTTTTGAAATCAGCATACTCGATTACATAAGACCAATAATGTGCCTTCCATTCAGACAAAAAAAGGTCTCTGACACTACAGGCTAATATACCTTACTGTAGGTAACCTAAAATACTACTCCTTGTTCTAACTATTTCAATGCCAGCTGGCGTTAGATTACAAATAGAAGAAAAATATGTTAGTGTGTAAATATTGATAGAATTGCTAGTAAAACTCATAGAACAAGGTTATAGAATAACATTGTCAAGCAGATTTTACAAATATTCATGTAGCAAATCAATAATTTTAATGTTTGTAGTTATGTGATTTAAGCAAGGAAGATAATTACTGGAGTCTATTATACATTCTATCCTTATTTGTCTAATATAATTTTAAAGCAACATTTTATTTGCGGTATAATGGAATTGTTAAATAAATACTGTATATGGTAACAGCATACAAATATAGTCTTCCAATGGGAGCACTGTAAAGGCCCATTTACATTGAAAGATAATCGCTCAAAAATCGCTCAAACGAGAGTTTGAGTGACCGTTTTGAGTGATCATCTTTGCATAACTCTAAGTAGCTAATTAGCTACTTAAGAATTAGTACAGGTGGAGCAGGATACCACCGCGATAGCTCCGAGAACAAAGCAGCTGTTTTGTATATGCAAACAGCTGCATTGTTCTTGGAGCTTTTAGCTGGTGTCCAGCTGCAAACTGCTAGTTGGATACCAGATGACAGAATACTATCAGCGCCGCCCACTGAGAAAATCAAGCAAGCTAGTAATCACCAATGAACGAATAGTGCACCAACAGTGCACAATGGCATCGCGTTTAGACAGAACGATTGTCACTAAAAAGATGGCTTTTGAGCAATAATTGTTGTGTCTAAATGGGCTTTAACAGATAGAAACACAGTCATAGAGAACTTTCTTATAGAAGAAAGATCTGCTAAGATTTAGATAAATTATCTTTTACTTTTGTAGTTTTTCTTTGTTTACATTTTCCAGCAATTCTCACATTGAAGCAAATGGGTCTAAAGGTTGAAGCTACAGTGAGAGCTCTGACAAGTCTGATTTAATACAGCTCAGTAGAATATGTGAAGCTAATCCTGGAGAGAACCCCTTAGAGGGGAGATTCCAGACGTAAAAAAGGTGTGTGTATGTGTGTGTGTGTGTATATATATATATAATTCACTTCCACTGCAGTTACATTCAAATTCACCCTCTTTGCATTTATAGATCATAATGTTTCTCCTCTGAAATGTCTTTTTAAGTACTGGAAACAAAACTGTTATGGGAGCAAAAGTCTTTGCTTGAAGGGTGCCCTAGGGTATATTACATGAGGCAGGAATTTCTGCTGCAACAGATTCTGCACAGAATTCTGCAGCATTTCTGCAAAAGAAAGTGTATCAAAAATTAATACTACTAATAATAATAATCTTTATTTGTATAGTGCTAACTTATTCCGCAGCGCTATAGGTATAGATTGTGACCAGCAATCACTGAGTATCTGCAGCTGATTATACTAGCTATAGTACTCCTTCTCAACTTGGGATACATGGCGTTGTCAGCTTACCCCGGAACATGCCCCCAGGCAGCCTCTAGTGAGTGCCGAACTGCTAGCCAGATGATTTCACTTTCACGTCACCTGATCAGCGGCTTGATGCTCACTACAGACTGGTGGTGGGCTTGTGCCTAGGTGCACAACAGCGCCATGTATTCAAAGGAGCAATTTAGCAACTCAAGTCAGCTGCAGATACACAAGTGCAGGTTTTTATGCATAAGGGTTGCAGAATTTTCCACAATGGACATTCCATAGCATTTATGCCCCATGCTTGAAAAAGGCTTACAAAAAGCCGAAACGCGTTGCGATATCTATCCATTTACCTTTGCATGTGTATAATAAATTGTTTTATGAAATACACCCCTGCATCGTTGGAATTTCCCTGCTCCTTTGGATATTGGGGTGCCAGGAGTCCGAGGCACCCCACATCAAGTAAGATTTATGCTGGTCGATACAGTTGGATGGAGCGCACCAAGTGAGTTTTTCTGTCCTTTTTAATTTTCCATTTATGCCCCATGTGAACATACCCTTAAAGATGAAAGTTTTGATCCACTAAGATTTTTCCCTGAATATCTTCAGGATTAAAACTATTAAAAACATTCTGAAAACAGCTTTCGTAAAAATTTTACAAAGACAAAAATAAACATTTTGAGGAAGGCATTTTAAAAGTCCAGAATACTGTGTTCATTAATGTACATTCCATTCACAGAATTAATACTATATCATTTCAGCACTATTAAAACTTTGTGTATATATAATTGAAATGTGCTATATGTCTAATTTTTTTTTTCTTACATTTCTTAATGACTAATTTTAGAAAGATATTTTCTTTATCTCTTATAAAAGGCCAGAAATTTAAACTGGACCAGCTGTGTAGCTAGACCAAGGCCTTGGGCACATACATTAGTCTCACATGAGCGGTCACTTACCGTATTCATCTTTTGACTGACATGTAACCCTTAGTTTATCTTATTTTTTTAAACTGCTTTTAGTTTTATAATGTAATATAAGGTTAAAACCTAAATTATTAGACATTTTCTAGGTTTTGTAAATATTGTTATACATTAATAAATATTTATAATTTCTCAGTATATAGTAAATTGCTAGTCATAAACACAATTACATTCATTTGAAAGCAATATGTATATTATAGTTACAGCATGTTTTTATGAGCCCACTAAAATGAATGGGTGAAGCAAGGAGCTTGAACTGCAGCTACAGGGTTCTTCAAGGGAGTGTCTCTGCATATGCCTCAAAGACAAGACTTCCTCAACAAAAACAAAAGAGAAAAGAAAAAGAAATGGCTCCTGTTCTCAACAGATCAGCAACTGGCACAGTGATACAAGTCACATGATTATTCAAGTGTGTACCTCTGTGACAGTTTCTCTTAAAACCAGGCATGAAGTTAATAATAGACCTGTAATGTGATTGCTTCTCAGGTCTTCAATTAAATGAGAGAGGCAAATGTAGGCATGCATAAAAGAAAGGTTTGGTACATAGGATTGGAAATCAGGTGTAGTGAGATATAAACAGAGTTCAATACACAGGGATTGGAGATCAGGTGTAGTCAAATATAAGCAGATTTTGTATTCACAGGGATTTGAGATTAGTTGTAGTCAGATATAGTAGGATTTGTTATACAGGGATTGCAGATCAGAATAATAACACTGGTCAACACATTTTTACAAAAGTTATGCTACTGAAATAAAATTAGTTATTTGTTATCAATTTTTATGTGCTCAACACGAATATGACAGTCAAAATTGGCTCGGCAATAATTTTTGTAATCTGCAATAATTGTTTACAACATGAAATGCATGCCAATAGTAATAGGCCTCTGGGTAATATTTGTTGCAGACTACGTCTTAGATTTCTTTGCGTATCTCTTGTACAGCTGTTAAGGAGCATCTCTGTGGAGTGTCCAGCAGTAGTCAGCCAGCATGGCAGTAGACCATTTTCCCTGGTATCTTTTTTCCATCTCGATGAAAACGTTTGCCATGTTCACCACTAGCCATATCACTGTTGTCTGGAAAGACATCCATATGGGAATGAAGAAAGTGGATCTTTAGAGACATATTGCAGCCAAGTTTCTGATACTGCAGCAGCATGCCTTGTTCCTTACAGTTTTCTGGCGTAACATTCCCAAGAATGTTTGCAGACACTAGGCAAAAAGCATTCCATGCTTGTTTCGCATCACCCTGCAGCAAGTTGTTGAACTGATCATCTTTGAAGAGCTCTCAAATCTGAGGACCCACAATAACTCCCTGAGTTCAGGGAATTTTTCATGAAGGTATCAGAAAGCTGGCAATGTCCGGTCCATGGCTTTCACAAAGTTTTTCATCAAACCTAGTTTAATGTGTGGGGTGGTAGCAGGATTTTGTGAGCCTCGACCAGAGCTGGGTGCTGGATATTCTTCTGTCCAACTGCTACATTTTGTCTGTGAGTCCATTCCTTCCGCAAGTAGTGCAAGTCCCTTGCTCGACTATCCTACTCGCATAAGAAACTCAGGGATTTTGTATATCACAGCTGCAGTCCCATTAAAAGGGCAACTACCTTCAAATCACCACAGAGGTGCTAGCTGTACTTTTTATACTCAATAGAATTCAGTAGCTGCTTTAAGTTAGCAATTCTGTCTTGCTCTTGGATAAGTCCAAATCATGAACCAGGTCATTTAGTTCTCCCTGTGTTATTCTGTGTGGGGTTGATGATGCACCACAGTGAAAATCTGGATCACTGCATGCTGACGGACCAAGAGAATAACAGGTCAGCTCACCCTCATCCTCATCAGCTGAATCAAAAGAATATTCTGCTGAACGTTCTGGAATAGGAAGTCCCTCACCATGTGGAGCTAGTCTCAATGAAGACGGAATGTTGGGGTAGAGTATTCTCGACTTCTTTTGCTTTGTTATGCCAAGGAGGAACCTAGGAGAAGCAACAGTCATTTGTGTGGTTGCTTGGCTCTCTTCACACCATGGGGCCTGCAAATGGCATTGATGGTCTGTTGCCATTCAACCACTGTGAAAGCTGTTGTTACCATGCAGGGCGGCGCTGGGTCCCGCGGCCGGCGCGCGCCGCTCCGAGGTCGGCTTCGGCGTCCCGGAGCGGTGCTGTCAGGGATCTCTCGGCGGCGTGGAGCAGCCAGCGTGCAGCAGCGTGGAGCAGCCAGCGTGCTGCGGCGTGGGCGTGTCCGCCCGTAGGGTGCCGCCCGCTCTCATCCACCTCCCTTATGCAACAGTGGGAGAGTCGGCTCCTCCCACTCTCCGCCCCGGGGCGGAGGCTTTTAGTTAAAAGGCTGACAGTGACCTGAACTCACTGCCAGTTATTGGTTCTGCTAGCCTCTAGTCAGGTCTATTCTAGTCTGTCCTAGTTGCTTGTCAGTATCTTTTCGTTTGCCTGAGAGCTACACCTCCAGCCTTGATTCACCTAGTAGTTTTGTTGGTCTGTTACACCTGCCTCTTCTGTCGGCACTCTGTCCCCTGTTAGTAGTTCCATCTAGGCAGTCGCCAGGTCCCTAGCCAGTGCAGGGACTGCCGCCCAGTTGTCCGCCTGGGGTTAGCCAGGGCCGAGGCAAGTAGGCAGGGACAGTGGGGTGCAGGAGATCAGGGCACCCCAACTGGCGCTCGGGGGGCAGAGTGCCGTAACATAATAACTGGCCCTTTAAAACCGTTTGTCATGGAGGCGATCAGTTCCCTCACGAACCAGCTGCAGGCCCTGGTGCCTGTGATCCAGGATTTATCCGCCCGCATGGTGGCCCAGGAGCAGCGGGGGGTGTCGCAGGGGTCGGACGCCTCAACCAGCCCCGAACCCAAGTGCCCTCTTCCCGAGGTGTTTTCTGGGGAGAGGAACAAGTTTTTTGTCTTCCGACAGGCGTGTCGCCTGTTTTTTCGCATGCGTCCCCGTTCTTCCGGGTCGGAGGCTCAGAGGGTCGGGCTGATAATGTCCCTGCTGCTGGGCTCGGCCCAGACATGGGCTTTCTTTATCCCCGAGGGTTCCTCCTGCCTGCAGTCCGTGGACTCCTTTTTTCAGGAACTCGGGGGTATCTTCGACGAACCGGACCGAGCGGGGTTGGCGGTTTCACGGTTGTTGGCGCTGCGGCAGGGGTCGTCGTGTGTGGAGGATTATTGCTCCAACTTCAGACGCTATGCGGGGGATACGACATGGAACGATAGCGCGCTGAAGGACGTTTTTCTGCAGGGCCTCTCGGACGCAGTTAAAGACCTGTTAATTTCCCATCCCGTTCCCGGGTCCTTAAGGGAGGCTATGGAGCTAGCGGTGAGGGCAGATAGGAGGCTCAGGTCTAGGAAGCAGGACAGGCAGACCCGTAGAGTCAGGGAGGTCAGTGGCCCTGGTCCCTCCTCCTCCTTACCAGTCTCTGCGCCCGAGCCGATGGAGGTGGACCCGCTGGACCCCAAAGAGCGACGCCGGATCCGTTTGTTGCATCGCCTCTGCCTCTACTGCGGGAAAGCTGGACATCGGGTGATAACCTGCCCACTGAGGTCTCAACGCCCGCAGCCGGAACCGGCGGAAAACTCCGAGTCCTAGGCGATTGCAGGGAGGATCGCCTAGGACTTCAGGTACTTCCTAAACTTTTGGTACCGTGTCATGTGAGATTCTGGGATTTTTCCCGATCAGGGCGGGCGTTTATTGATTCCGGAGCAGCCGCTAACTTGATAAGTCTGGGTTTTGTCCGTTCTCTGATGGCGGAATTTGTGGCGTTGAAGACGCCAATTCATTTTACCAGCATTGATGCTACCCCTCTCTCTACAGGCTTGGTACGATGGAGGACCCCAAGGTTACAGTTCACGGTGGGGGTCCTCCACTCGGAAGAACTGTCTTTCTTGGCTATGGAAAAAATGTCGGTTGATGTGGTGCTTGGTATGCCCTGGTTGGCACTGCACAACCCCCAATTTGATTGGTCCACCCGGGAATTGACTCATTGGGGGTCATCGTGTCACAATCACCTGTCTACCATAGCTGTGTGCTCCGCAGATACGGTGCTCATTCCGGAGTATTTGTCAGACTTTCAGGATGTATTCTCCAAACAACTGTCTAAGGCCCTGCCTCCTCATAGGGAGTGGGACTGTGGTATCGACCTGATTCCCGACGGTCCCATCCCTAAGGGAGCCATTTTCAATCTGTCAGGTCGTGAGCATGAAGCCCTCAAGTCCTATGTCTCGGAAGCTCTGGCCAACCGACATATCCGGCCGTCCAGGTCCCCTGCCGGGGCAGGTCTCTTCTTTGTAGAGAAGAAGGACGGGACACTAAGGCCTTGTGTGGATTATCGGGCCTTGAATAAAATCACTGTGAAGAACCAGTGCTCCTTGCCCCTAATTCCTGACTTGTTGAATCAGGTGGTAGGGGCTCACTGGTTCTCCAAACTGGACTTAAGGGGGGCTTACAATTTAATTCGCATCAGAGAGGGAGATGAATGGAAGACAGCGTTCAACACCCCGTTAGGACATTTTGAATGTCTGGTCATGCCTTTTGGACTCTGTAATGCCCCCGCTGTGTTTCAGGGTTTTATGAACGCAGTCTTCCACGACTTCCTGGGGGTATTTCTGGTCATCTATCTGGACGACATCCTGGTGTACTCACCTGACTGGGACTCACATGTGCGGCACCTGAGGTTGGTCCTGACCCGTTTGCGCGAGTATCAACTTTTTGTCAAATTAGAGAAATGTACATTTGGCTCTAAACAAGTATCCTTCCTGGGTTATGTAATCTCACCCACAGAGATTCAGATGGAGTCTGATAAAGTAGCAGCAATCTCCCAATGGGTCAGACCCGACAACCTCAAGGCTCTCCAGCGGTTCTTAGGTTTTGCAAATTTCTACCGCAAATTCATTAGAAATTACTCAGTTATTGCTCAACCTCTGACCGACCTGACTAAGAAGGGGGCTGACTTGGGTAAATGGTCGCCTGCAGCCCTTGAGGCCTTTAGCCGTCTAAAAAAGGCATTCACGACTGCCCCGGTGCTAATATAGCCGGACGCACGACTACCCTTTTTTATTGAGGTAGACGCGTCGGAAGTGGGGACAGGAGCAGTATTGTCGCAGGAAGTCAGTGGGAGGTCTGGCTATAGCCCATGTGCGTTCTTTTCGCGAAAGTTCAATTCAGCAGAGCGCAACTACGACGTGGGTAACCGTGAATTGTTGGCTATCAAATGGGCTCTGGAAGAGTGGCGACACCATCTTGAGGGTGCTAGACACCCAATTACCGTATATACTGATCACAAGAATCTGGTATATCTCGCCAATGCGAAAAGACTCACTGCTCGTCAAGCCAGGTGGGCGTTGTTCTTCGCCAGGTTTAACTTCGTCGTGACATATATCCCCGGAGAGAAGAACGTGAAGGCGGACGCCCTGTCACGGAGTTTCGGGGTACCAGACAGTGGGACCATGACTCCCGAGAATATCTTAGCCCCCGGCGTGGTGGTGGCAGCGTTAGAGTCTAACTTCGTCCCTCAACTACAGGATGCTCAGCAGGACGCTCCGTCAGGGGTGCCGGAGGGCAGATGGTTTGTGCCAGAGACCCTACGCCCTAGAGTCATGGATGAGTCCCACTCGTCGGCTCTCGCCGGGCATCCAGGGTTCCAGGGGACCCTGGAGCTTTGCTCCCGATACTTCTGGTGGCCAGGCATGTCTCAGGAGATCCGCAACTTTGTGAGGGGTTGCTCGGTCTGTGCTCGCAATAAGAGTCGGCGGCGTCCTCCGGAGGGTCCTCTGAGACCACTACCGGTTCCTTCCAGTCCCTGGTCTCACTTATCAGTAGATTTCATCACTGACCTACCAGAATCCCAGAAGTGCACCACTATCTTAGTGGTGGTCGACCGGTTCTCAAAGATGGCACATTTTGTGGCGTTAAAAAAGCTACCCTCGGCAAAAGAATTCGCCACGATTTTTGTAAAGGAAATAATTCGCCTACATGGGGTTCCCCAAAATATTGTATCTGATCGCGGGGTTCAGTTTGTGTCGCAGTTTTGGCGTGCCTTCTGCAGAAACCTGGGAACGTCGCTTTCCTTCTCGTCAGCGTTCCACCCGCAGACTAATGGTCAGACTGAGCGGAAGAACCAAGACTTAGTGCAATATTTACGGTTGTTTGCTAGCGAAAAGGCTTACCAGTGGGCAGAGTTCCTGCCGTTGGCAGAGTTTGCACTAAACAACCGCCTTTGTTCTTCTACTGGGGTGTCTCCATTTTTTAGTGTATACGGTCAGCATCCTCGCTTCCTTACAGCAATCCCTACTTCGTCGCTCTGTCCGGCAGCTGATGACGCCACAGATACGCTTCGGGGAGTATGGAAAGAGGTGCAGAGAAACTTGGAGGCAGCGGGGGCCCGTATGCAGTTGCGCAGTGGGAAGAGTTTGTCTGTGTCTGAACCTTACAGGGTGGGACAGAAGGTATACCTGTCTTCTAAAAATCTCAAATTGCGGGTCCCGTCCTTGAAGCTGGCGCCACGTTACGTGGGGCCGTTTGCCATCACACGTGTGGTGAACCCACTCGCCTACGAGCTGGGGTTGCCAGCCACATGGAGGGTTCACAGGGTATTCCATAAGTCGCTGCTGAAACCTTTTGTCCCTTCGGTGATACCCACCTCCGGTCCCCCTCCGCCCACCCTGGTCCGGGATGAAGTCGAATACGAGGTCCAGGAGATACTGGACTCTCGTCGGTGTCGAGGAATCCTACAATACTTGGTGGCCTGGAAGGGTTTTCCACCAGAAGATCATTCCTGGGTGGCCGCATGTGATGTTCATGCTCCCGTGTTGGTACGGCGGTTCCACCGTCGTTTTCCAGATAAGCCTGGTCGAGTTTCCGGGGGCCCGGAGGTCCCCCGTCAGAGGGGGGGTAATGTTACCATGCAGGGCGGCGCTGGGTCCCGCGGCCGGCGCGCGCCGCTCCGAGGTCGGCTTCGGCGTCCCGGAGCGGTGCTGTCAGGGATCTCTCGGCGGCGTGGAGCAGCCAGCGTGCAGCAGCGTGGAGCAGCCAGCGTGCTGCGGCGTGGGCGTGTCCGCCCGTAGGGTGCCGCCCGCTCTCATCCACCTCCCTTATGCAACAGTGGGAGAGTCGGCTCCTCCCACTCTCCGCCCCGGGGCGGAGGCTTTTAGTTAAAAGGCTGACAGTGACCTGAACTCACTGCCAGTTATTGGTTCTGCTAGCCTCTAGTCAGGTCTATTCTAGTCTGTCCTAGTTGCTTGTCAGTATCTTTTCGTTTGCCTGAGAGCTACACCTCCAGCCTTGATTCACCTAGTAGTTTTGTTGGTCTGTTACACCTGCCTCTTCTGTCGGCACTCTGTCCCCTGTTAGTAGTTCCATCTAGGCAGTCGCCAGGTCCCTTGCCAGTGCAGGGACTGCCGCCCAGTTGTCCGCCTGGGGTTAGCCAGGGCCGAGGCAAGTAGGCAGGGACAGTGGGGTGCAGGAGATCAGGGCACCCCAACTGGCGCTCGGGGGGCAGAGTGCCGTAACAGCTGTGTTGTACATGTAGCACAGCATATATGCGGGGCCCAAGGCTTGTCTTGGTCACCAATTTTGCATCCAAAGTAAAGATGATATGCCTTCTTCACTTGAGAAGTGATTCCTTTCTTTTGGTTAGAAAATGTCACCTCCCCACAAATATAGCAAAAATTGTCCACGTTATTAATGCACTTTCAAGGCATTAGTGTTCTGTATTGTAACTAAATAGATAAAATAATAAAAGTTGTATGTAACAGTAGCTTAAACTGTATCCCACGAAATCTAAAATATTTTAAATGCTCAACCTTTCCGACTGGGCTTTATATAGAACGGTGTGGGTGTTGATACCTACACTGGTTAACGTGGTGTACTTCTTATGTTGGGGTTTGGTGTGAGGTAATGAGCTCAGAGGCAGTGACTGATCACATGATAGTGAATTCATCACAGGTCCTGTAAGCACATGGCTGCTGTCTAGCTCAAACCGTAAGGATGTTGTTACAGTCCTACTAGATAAATTTACATGGTGAACCAAAGAAAACAAACTATATGAAATATCTTCAAAACGAAAGCCAAAAAAAATTGTCATGGTCATATTTGTGTTTAGCACATCAAGATACTACAGATTAGGACCTTTTTAAGTCAGTAACAATTTTAGTGTTGTTGACCAGTGTAATGAGCACAATGTAGCACAAGGTAGGCACAGGAAGTCGAAGGCTGAAAGTTTAAATAACACAACAACTGTGATTGGCCAGCAAGCTCAAGGTTGCAAGTTACAATGAATAAGATCAGGGTTCAAGGTTTGGCATGTTTAGCTCCTGACATAACCATGCTACAATAATTATTACACTGTTTCTATTCAGTTGGCCTATTAATCTAATGTAAACTCGCTGCTGACTGAATGACAGGAGTCACTTGATATTTGTTTTTGTCAGATGACTGACTCCATGTTTAGCCTGGACTGAATGGTCCATGGACGATTCTACTAAGCACAACGGGGCTACTGCACTAATATAAGAAAGGTATGTGAACAGAACTTTAAATACATGTATTTTAGAAAATGGTATAATTTCCTATTCTATAAATGAATACACTTAAAAAATATAAACAACCCTTTCAATCTTCTTTAAGGGCTTGATATAAAGTTTTATAGAAGTACAATGAAATGTAGTTTTGCAGTTGACACATGTCATGTCGATGCTTTTCCTGTGGATCAATTTTCTCTTTTGTATTCTTCTCTTTTATCATATACTTTTTATATTTTACACTAAAGTTAGCTAGTTTTTTTTCATAAAGTAGGTTAAACCTGTTTTAGCATCTTCTTTTTTAACTGAAACTTGAAAATCGAATGAAACCAATGGCATCTTATATTGCAAAGATTAAATACTGAGTAATAGTGAAGAACCTTGAATATTGAATTATTTTGCTTATGTTTTGATCTGATTATCCATTTTCTTCTGAGCCCAGGAATCAGCCGTTTTATTTTCTATTGTTTTCTTCATTAGAGCAGTCCTGTGAACAAAATGTTCATGTTTTATGAAGCAAGTTAAAGTGACTTTTCACATTTTACAATGTCACATTTGAATATACTGCTTAAGTCTGCCTGTCGGACGAAGATTAAATGCATATAGCACTCAGGTGTTTTGTACAAAATCATCAAAATGAAAAGAAAGTGGTGAAAATGACAAACTATTGTCGACAAAGTAAGTGATGTAAATGAAACATGAAAGAACATGCTATTAAGTGATAATAACATTAACAATGCTCCTGGCTGAGCCTCCAAATATGGAGGGGAGTTATGCTGACACAATCTGACCTTGTGTCATTTTAGATAACCTATTTAACATGTTTGGCACATCAGCCAGGCAGCTCTACTGTTTTAAAGCATTTTCAAGCTGCTCTTAAACATATTACTGTGAAAGAGTGACCCAGTTAGAATTAAAAAAGAAAGCCATGGATTTTCAAGGTGTTGTATTAAAAATGTATTACTATCCAGAATTTAAATTGGAAATCAGTCCTAGGAGGTCATTTCTAGATTATTCATTATTATTTTGCTCATTTAATTGAAATATTTAGTATAAGTTATGTAATATTATTGGTGGATACGGAAATTGTAAATATTTAATTAGAGCATGTCAATGCAAGAAATAAGGGCTAATGCCCATGGCCGGATTTCTGCCGCATAAAATCTGTGGCGTTATACCACAGGTATTAGGTTCTATTGAATCTAATAGCTGAATGTTCACACTGAGAAATTCCACTGTGGATTTCCGCAGGGTGAAAAAAAAGGCAGCATGCTCTAACTGCCGCGGGAATATGCGTGGCCAGCTTTCATTGTAGTCAATGGAAGCCGGCCATCACGCTATACTTTGCTGTAGCACAGCGGAAGTATCGCGTTCATATGTGTCCCCGATCACCGTCGGACGCGTCATCCCGCACTGCCGGCACGTCATGCGCTGTACTGTGCATGCGCGCCGGCTTGATGGACGAGAATATCATGGCAGATCCGGGAGGTGAATATGGGGGTTTTGGGGGGTGCCGTGGTGCACTCCACTGCAATATTCTGCTAGCGGAGCCCGCCACAGCCATGGGCATAAGGCTTAAAGGTATTACATTGGACTAGAGTACTGTACAATTATATGGGGTTATCCACAAGGTGTTAATGCAGACACTATGAAGTGTCAGGCAGGGAAGGTTACACCCCTGTGACATCATCACCCCTTATGCATAGGATCTGTGGAGGGAGTGAGCTCAAAGGTCCTTCTCCACTATCCCCTAAGTCACTAGCAGCTCAGAAAGAGATACGAGACTTAGTGGCTGCATAACAGAAAGTTGAGGATGTATGGCTGTGCTGCCTAGGAAGGTAAAACAAGAACACTGATTCCTGCAGAGAATGGTTGTTGCTGAGGGGCAGGGATTATGACAGAGTTCCTGGACCTAGAGAGACCTGGCCATCAGGAGGAAAAGAGAGAAATTGGCAGCTACTCTGAGCACACTATGGGACTGCACTGAAAAGAAACCAAAAGCCGCAGGAGATACATCATCTGTAAATGCCAAACTGAGGAAGCCTTTGTATTACTGGACAAAATACTAGATATCATCCACAGAGCACATTGGAATAAAGGTGGCTTTTGTGCAAGTGTCAAACTGTGAGTGAGGTCGACCTCTATAGCTATAGTTGGTACGCACACTCATCGAGACTGAGTTAGTATAACAGGCCTGTTATATAAATACATATGGGTGCACTGCAGCAAATTAGTTCTTAAAGGGACATCGCTTACAGGTTATGGACAGAAGTGCAACATAGCATATTAAAGTGAGAGCCCGTGTTTCTGCAGGATAAGACCGCTGCACTGCCCGTGCGGACGACTCTCTGCACCTCCCGGCAGATAGAACACATGGCCGGCAATGGAGCCGGTCATGCAGAGAGATGTCTGCACTCGGTGCGGCTATCTTATCGTGCAGTAAGACGGACGCATCAGCGCCCGTGTGACAGAGCCCTGAGCGATTTATTATACTGTTAATAGTGAGGAACCTTTTCACTGTGAATAATCTCTTATATTCTCTTCATTATCCAGTTTCGTTGTATAAGACATATCTTTGCAAAGTAATGTTATTATGTTTTCCTAACACCACTAATTCCATTTTACTGTGTGCATCTTAGGAGAAGAACTCAGTTGGCACAGACGGCAGTAGGCCACTAAAAAGGGAAGTTAAATTGCATATTTATTCTCATACTGCTACTCATTTCATTCCTGTCTTCAAAATAAACTTCTATATTGTTTTGAAATTCTGTGGGCTCCATCGTATCCAGATATCTGCATCGTGAACTCACCATATGCGACACAAGAACAGTATATGTACCCCCTGCTGCCCAGCAGTTGATTTGCTGACAGCAAGGAGCTCATTATTGAATTCATTTCTAAGTCTGTATGCAGTAAGCTCACCCTAGTAACTTCTGTAGGTAATGTATCACGAAAGCTACTAAAGACTGTTAATGAGTATATTTAGCAGACAGCTGGAATCTTTCCTTAAAATAAGGCATGAACCTCTCAGAGAAAGCTCTCAGCCTGGAAAGACAGACATTTCCAGTCTGTGGGAGTCTACAAGAGTTAGGCCGAATGCACACGGCCAAGTCAGATCCCGCATTCTGGATACCATGGCAGAATCCAACCCGATTCCCAGCTAATGACCCCTGCATACCTGTCTGGACTCTTGTTATCTGTGCTGCAGATGTGCCAGCCGGCACGCCAGCACACATGCGCAGTACAGATAATGCCCTGTTGTCGCTAGGCAATAACACGGATTCCATGGCCTTCACGCAATGCCATTGCAGAAGGGCCACAGATTGGATGGCTTTCATTGACTTCAATGGAAGCCGTCTGTGCGGAATCCGCGCTGGAGTAGATTATGCTGTGATTTTCCCTCCGTGAACGGAAAATCGCCATGGATTTCCACTAGTGGACATGGAAAAGCAATTTTCAATTGCCTTTCTATGGGCAGTATTTGCTGCAGAAAATGTACATTCGGCCTTATGGAATGAACAAAAGGTGTATTGGTTCTAAGGTGTTGGGCAGTAGGCCCTGGACCTTGATAGCCAGGGATGCTGAGGGTATGTCTACATGGGGCATGATTTCAATGGTATAATCCATTATAAATCACCGGCAAAAGCAACATAAATTACATGCACACGATTTTGCCATGGACTTGCCTTCATTCTCTTTCCACTCATGTGAAGGAGTGAACTCTGCGGTGAACATCCACAGCATAAGCTGACATGCTTCCGATTTAAAATATGTCAATTTATACTGCAGTTCTTTTGTGCAGCATGTGGATGAGATTTTCTTACATCTCATTCATATTGCTTCTAATATAACATGCTGTGTACTTTCCAAACAGAAATCTGTGGCGGAAATTCTACAGAATATATGCTACATGTGAAATACCCTGATGTTTAGATAGTTGCTGGACACTTGAGGATGTATTGTTATGTTTTGAGATGTAAATTACTTTGACAAGTGTGTGAAAACAAAGCTGTAAAGCTGGCTGCGGCTAGTTTTAAACTTAACACTCTCTGTGTTGGAGTGAAGTTTCTTCATATGCCAACTATTTTACCCCGGAGATGGAGATCCCATGAGTTAGGTTTTCCCCAAGTTGTTACACTATCCAGAATTTTTATATAATGCAAAAGAATGGAACACCACTTACAAATTAATTGCCCTGTATCAAAAACACTAATTGTGAAATATATCTTTGATATGAATCAATAAACTTGTATCAACTAGTATCTGATTTTGCAATGCTGATCCATTCTTTTGTATTCTATGGATTAGTAGTGGTGGTATGAAGTTTTCCACCCAGACCTCCACTGACTGGGTTGATCAGGGAAATGCGGTAGATATAGTTTTTCTTGACCTTAGTAAAGCATTTGACAAAGTATCTCATACTATACTTATTGAAAAAATGACCAAATATGCGATTTACAAGGCAACTGTTAGGTGGATTCAGAACTGGCTGAGTGATCGTACTCAAAGAGTGGTCATAAATGGCTGCATATCCAAGTGGAAGAATGTATCAAGTGGGGTACCACAAGGCTCTGTCCTAGGCCCAGTGTGGTTCAACATTTTTATAAATGATCTGGAGAAGGGAATTGATGGAAAACAAATTTTCTGATGACACAAAGCTAGGAGGATTAGCTAACACTAGGGAAGAGAGAGAATTCAAAAAGATCTAGAAAAGCTTGCACAGTGGGCAACGACTAACAGAATGGTATTTAACAAGGAGAAATGCAAAGTCCTACATCTGGGCAAAAAAATGAAAAAAGCATATACAGAATGGGAGGAATTGAGCTAAGGAGCACATGTGAAAAAGACTTGGGTATACTAATAGATCATAGACTGAACATGATTCAACAATGTGATGCAGCAGCCAAAAAGGCAAACACAATTCTGGGATGTATTAAGAGAAACATAGAGTCTAGATCACATGAGGTCATTATCCTCCTCTACTCTTCCTTAGTCAGACCTCATCTGGAATACTGTGTCCAGTTCTGGGCACCCCACTTTAAAAAAGACATAGACAAACTGGAGCAAGTTCAGAGAAGAGTTACCAAGATGGTAAGTGGTCTGCAAATCATGTCCTATGAAGAACGGTTAACCCCTTAGTGACGGCCCCATTGCCTTTTTACGTCCTCTCTAAGTGGGCTTTAATCTTAGAGAATGTAAAAACATACATCCTCTTTGGATTAAAGCCCTCTTAGCTGAGGACATGACAGCTCCATGCTGTCAGTCCCCACAGGTAGCTGACAGCATGGAGTTGTCATCCTGGGCTGCGGGCAGTCCCCCCTCGGCATTGTGATTGGCGCTATCCAATGGATGCAATGGATAGCGCCGATCGCAATAAAGTAAAAAAAAAAAAGTTAAAAAAGTTAAAGATTCAGCTGCCCTGATGGATCAGATCCATCAGGGCAGCTGAAAGTACTTACCCGCCTTCCCCGATGTGTGCCACAGTGAAGGGGTCCTCCGGGACCCGGTGCCGCTGTTCTGCTCATGCGCAGAAGGCCGGGAGCCCCAGTAAGTTTAAAATCTCCTGGCTCCCGACTCCTGAAGGTAGCCGGGAACCAGGAGATGTCCCCGTGGACCGCAGTGAGCGGTCCCCGGGCCCGTGATTGCCGCTATCCAGTGGATAGTGGCGATCACAAAAAGGTTTTAAAAAGTTAAAATAAAGTTAACTTCACCTCCCCTCATGGATTGGATCATGAGGGGAGGTGAAAATACTCATCCCGGGTCCTCCACGATGTCCCGGTCTTCCGGGAGCTGAAATCCCCTTCTGTGCATGTGCGCCCGATGTCAATCATCGGGCGTGTGCACAGAGGGGCACAGGCCCCGGGAAATTGAAAATCCCTCTGCTCCTGGCTGCCATGTGTAGCCAGGAGCAGAGGGATGTCACTGGGGACATGATCACTGTTATCCAATGGATAACTGGTCATTTAAAGTAAAAAAAAGTGGGTCGGAATTGTGTAATCAACTCGCAGAAAAGAGAACACAGCAGGTTCTATTTTACCGCTGATATCCGCAGCATAGAGCCTACTGTGCTCCATGGTTGTGGATATACCCACAGCCCATACGCATCTACATTGTGTACCTCCTGGTGGTACCCGTGTCATCGCTAAGCGACGGCGCGGGAAATAAAAACAAAAAAAAGGTGTACTGTGCATGACTGCCTGCATGAGTAGGCAGTTATGCACAGTACATTACGTGTCCGTATGCAGCACCACTGCTGGGCTCACAGCTGGGATCCACTGCGGGCCTCCGCAAGCAGATTCCACTTACGGCCGTGGGAACCAGGTGTTATCCAGACCGCTATTTGTAGTCCGTAATTTACAAGACGCCCCAAGAACGCTTGACTTCTTGCAGTTCCAGGAGCAGCTTGTTGAGCGCCTTCTGTGTGAGAGACCGCCGCACCTTCGTAAGCTTACGGAGACTCAGCGCCACTTTTTAGGCTGGGTTCAGACTGGGCAGATTGTGGGCAGAAATCTTGCGGTTTGGCCCAAGCGAAGAACCGCAAGAATCCGCTGCTTCAAAACCCGTGGCACTTAGCTGCGGGTTTTGAAGCGGCCTGGCCGTTCGCTTCTCCGCTGCAGCCGGCGCTTCCATAGAGGAGAGCGCGGCCGCAGCGGAAGAATCGGGACGGGTTTGCCATCCTATGTGGATGAGATTTCTGAGAAATCTCATCCACATGGCTGGCTAAGTCCAGGATTAGCGTCCGCAGGCGGATTCGACGCAGCTAAATTCCAGACGGAATTTCGGTGGCAAATCCTCCCAGTGTGAACTCAGCCTTACACCCCATCCCTGCCACTGAGGTCAAGAAGTACCCCACAAAAAGCATGAGAGGAGGGGGGATACGCGTTTTTATTGTCTGATGTACCCATCCCAACCAGGCCCCCTTAATTACCCGCGTCTTCGAAAAAAAACCCCACACAGTGCACATTATTAGCATCACAGAAGGGGAAATAAAAAATTAAAAACAATCACAGAAAATGGCCGTTACTTACTGACTGAGAAGTGCATATAGATGCACTCCTCAGTCAGTAAGTAACAGCCATTTTCTGTGGCAGTTTATATTATTACTTTTATCTAAGATTTGGGGGAACGCCAAAATGGGCGCGATGTGTGGGGGGGGGGATTATTTTTAGGGAGTCAATTTTTTTTTTCCGCACAAGTGAGCAATGGGGCCTGGAATTTATTCAGTTGTGTCCTGAAATCCAACGGTGTTCCCTCCATTATGGGCCTAGCCAAGTGTCCTGTAAGTAGACTAGGGCCACAATGGGTATGTTTCTGAACACGGGACAAACGGGGGTATCCATTTCGGGGTGAAAGTCTTCGGTCATATGTGTGTTGTACAAAAAATTGACACAATTGCCAAAAAAATGAAAATCGTAATTTTTTTTCTACTGCTTTGCTTAGATTTATTTAAAAAATGTAGGGTCAAAATTATCAGTAGACCCCTAGATTAATTCGTTAAGGGGTCTAGTTTTTAAAATGGCATCATTTGTGGGGGTTCTCTACAGTTTTGGTCGCTCAACAGCTGTACAAGTGGGCAATGGGGCCTAAATCACTTTCATGGAAAATGTCTGTTCTGAAAGCCACCGATTACTCCTTTCATTTTGGGCCCCGTTGTGCATCCAGACATAAGACAAGGGCCACAATGGGTATGTCTCTGGACACGGGAGAAACAGGGATATCCATTTTGGGGTGCAAGTCTTCATTCATGTGTGTGCTGTACGCAAAAAGCTGTTTTTAAAATGACAGAATTGCCCACAA
Source organism: Eleutherodactylus coqui (assembly GCF_035609145.1). Taxonomy (NCBI): domain Eukaryota; kingdom Metazoa; phylum Chordata; class Amphibia; order Anura; family Eleutherodactylidae; genus Eleutherodactylus; species Eleutherodactylus coqui. Next base: position 407,853,674 of record NC_089837.1, on the reverse strand, counting down.
AATTTTTCCTTCTGCTTTGCTTGAATTCATTCAAAAACTGTGCAGTCAAAATGGTCAGTACACCCCTAGATAAATTCATTAAGGGGTCTAGTTTTTAAAATAGGGGTCATTTGTGGGGGTTTTCTATGGTTTTGGTCGCTCAACAGCTCTACAAGTGGGAAATGGGGCATAAAAGGCCTTCAAGCAAAATTTCTGTTCGGAAAGCCACCGACTACTCCTTTCATTTTGGGCCCCTTCATGCATCCAAACATACGATTAGGGCCACAATGGGTATGTCTCTGAACACGGGAGAAACAGGGGTATCCATTTTGGGGTGCAAGTCTTCATTCATATGTGTGCTGAAGAAAAAGAGCTGTTTTTAAAATGACAGAATTGCCAAAAAAACGAAACTCATAATTTTTTCCTTCTGCTTTGCTTGAATTCATTCAAAAATTGTGGTGTCAAAATAGTCAGTACACTCCTAGATAAATTCATTAAGGGGTCTAGTTTTTAAAATGGTGTCATTTGTGGGGGTCCTCTATGGTACAAGTGTGCTATGGGGCCTAAAAGGCCTTCAAGGAAAATTTCTGCTCTGAAAGCCACCGACTACTCCTTTCATTTTGGACCCCGTTGTGCATACAAATATAATATTGGGGCCACAATGGGGTATGTTTCTGAAAACAGGACAGACAGGGGTATCCATTTTGGAGTGTCACTCCTTATTCTCATGTGCACTATAGAAAAAAAATATGTCTTTAAAATGACATATTTGCAAAAATGTGAATTTTTATTTTTTCTCTTCTAAATTGCATTAACTCCTAAAAAAAACTGTGTAGTCAAAATACTCCTAACCCCCCTCAGTGAATACATTAGGGGTGTAGTTTTTTTAAATCGGGTCATTTGTGGTGGTATCTATCATTCTGACTCCTATGAGCCTTTGCAATCTTGGCTTGGTGCAGGAAAACAAAGTGTTCCTCAAAATGCTGAAAAGTAATGTTAAATTTGTATGTCTCGGGTCCCCATTCTCCTGGTCCAACTCAACAATCGACTTCCTTGGAGTGCAACTTACTAAGAAAATCGAGGATCTGTACCTCTCCAACTTTCCACCACTCATTGCTAAAATTAAGACCCTCCTACATAGTTATGACCAGCCTTATATTTTGTGGTTTGGGAGGAAAAACATACTAAAATCCTATATTTTCCCAATAATCCTGTACCAGATCGGAACCCTTCAGATCTATCTCCCAACTATCTTCTTCCATACCCTTCGCTCACTATTTACAAAATTCATTTGAAGACAGAAAAGACCTAGGCTGGCATATAGCCTTATGATAAGGAGGAGAGAGGAGGGGGTAATTGGCTTACCCTGCATCCACGACTTTTATTTAGCATCTCACCTCAGTTACTGGTTGGAGCTGACCACTCCTATGAGAGAGCCACTACTGCTCCACTTGGTCAGTGAGACATACGGAGTTACCTTAGTGGAAGATCTATGGCTCCCTAAGAAAACTGTCTACAGAAATAAGAAATTCAATCCCCTCCTGCAGGCACCGTGCGAGACTTGGGATCTGCAAAGGGATGCCTTGGCTCCGGCGCCCTCTCCGATTGTTCCCCTGCGCGTGCTGCCCGGCCTCATGGGGACCCCGTCAGACCCCTGCCTAACAAAGATTTGGTCTAAATTCAAGAACAGACCCATCAGAGAGCTACAGGCTCTGGCGCATCTGAATCCAAGCGAAACCGTGCGTTCTCTTCTGCCCGACCAGCGTCCGTCATTCCTAGAACTAGCGCACGTGGGAGGTGTAATTGGGGACTTCCTTAGATCACATACCTCCACAAGGCCACTCACCGCATTTGAAAAAGTGGTGGACGAGAACAGACCTAACTATAGGAAAATAGCCTTCCTTCGAAAGCATTTTATCTCGCCCTCTCTAGCTTCAAAACCCGTGTTCCTCTCCTCCTGGGAGAAAGAATTACATATTGTTTTGTCCTCAACTGACATTCAATTAATTCTGAATTTAGCTTATGCCCTATCCCTTTGCATCCTCTCAACCTCATGTAATAAATGCTGAAGATGTGGAACGGGTACAGGCTCATACTTACACATTTGGTGGGAGTGCCCGATCCTGACCCCCTTCTGGTGCGAAGTGAAGATGACTCTCGGGAAGCTAGCTCGTAATTTTACACTATCCCCGGAAATCATTTTCTTATGGAGACCCTTGGGGTGCTTTCACCCTTTAAAGCAGAAATTATTCGCACATGCAATTGACGCAGCAAAGGCACTTATCCCTCTTCTGTGGTTGCAAAAACTACCCCCTTCAATATCTCAATAGAGATAGAATGGATTTGTCTTGCAACTTTGAGGAACTTTCTAGCTGGTCTAAAGGCACCCATGACAAATTCCTGGAGTTGTGGGGCCCCTGGCGTAGACTGCGCCTTAATCTGTAGCTCTATTATCACTCTGGTTGTGGGGGGTTGGGCGAGGCGCCTCCCCGGCCGGTGAGGACAGTTGCTTTCCCACTGCGGCTTATGTCCAAATTATACCTGGATGTGGCCCGGGACTCGGACGGGATCCCCCTCTTGGTGGCGCTCTCATCTTGACCAGAAGATCGCACTTTTCAGGATATTGCTCATCATTACCTGATTCTATGTGTCATTCCCCCTTTTCTTCAACACCTATAAAGATATATTTTGAAAGTTATTTAAACCACAATTTTGGACTGGATGTAAATAAATTGAAAATACAGAAACACCTAAAGCTAGCCATGGGTACTCTTGCCCCAGGACCCCTGTGGATCTGCAAAGACTGCAACTATGCCATGTCCTACCAGTGGCACTAAACACAATGGACCTAATTTAGCAAAAGAATTTCAAAGAATAAAAAGATGTTGTTGCCCACAGCAACAACAAAGGCTGCCTGCTAATTTACCAGTATGAACTGGCTATTTGAAAACCAATTTAGTTTTATATACCTACCTTTGCATTGAATGATAAACAGAGCTGTTTAACACATTTGTGGGTCCAGTGCAAAGGTGTCATTAGGCTCCCCCCCACCCGTCCTAGACATCCTAGACATGATGGCCAGGTATTAGGGAACGGGCAAGGTCCTCAACAAGGGGGCAGGCCCGATTAAGGCATGCCTTTTTTGTTTAGGTAAAAAAAAGCTTCTGTAAAATTATACTTTTGTAAGAAAAAAACCCTGTGGCGCACATAGCACATTTTGCCATATCTTTTAGGCCACGCCCTTTGTATTCCCTCTCAGTAATATTATTCCTTTGTAACCTCTTAACACTATCAGTGCACCTCCGTGATCTCTTCACAGTGCTAGTATACTTCTAAATAATAGTCAGATACTAGTTCCACACAGTAATAGTGATTATAGTGCAGTAACCTCCAGTAATCACAGAGGACATTGTCTCTGGTGTAGTTCTCTTTCACTTTTCTTTTCTATCTGGGCCCAGACCATCACAATGGTCCCCAGCCACAATTCATCTCTGTAAAATCTGACACACAGGCATCTTTGTCTTCTTTCTTTTCACCCTATCTACATTTTTCACACCTCTACCCAATCCATAGTGCCCTAATAAATAGTAATTAGGCCCTACACAAATGCTGCATTTCATGCCCTCCACACACTGAAAGTTACCCCCTTTCTACCCCTGTAAGTAAAAATGCTGCCTTCTCTAGCCTCATAGGTACTAATGCTGCCTTTTCTGCCCCCATAATTAATAATGCCCTTTTCTGTGCCAACATGTATAACACTGCCTTTCTGACTCTATAATCAATAATGTCATTTCTGACCCCATGAGTAATAATGTCCCCTTTTTGCCACCTAATAATCCACCTTTTCTGTCCCCATAATTAATAATATCCCTTTTCTGACCCATGAGTAATAATTCCACCTTTTCTTACCTATAATAAATAATTCCTCCTTTTCTGTCCCCATAATTAAAAATGATACCTTTTCTGCTTGTCATGATTAAGAATATCTCCTTTTTTGTCCCAATTAAGAATACTGCCTATTCTCTCCTTTAGAGATGAGCGAACTTACTCGGTTCGGGTGTTTTTGGACCCGAGCACCGCTTTCTCTGAGTAACTGACTACTCAGGCGAAAAGATTCAGGGGGCGCCGGGGGTGCGCGGGGGGTTTCAGGGGGGAGTGGGGGGGGGAGAGAGCTCCCCCCTGTTCCCCACTGCTACCCCCTGCTCCACCACGCTGCCCCCCGACCCCCGGCGCCCCCCGAATCTTTTCGTCCGAATAGTCAGTTACTCGGAAAAAGCGGTGCTCGGGTCCAAAAACGCCCAAACCGAGTAAGTTCGCTCATCTCTACTCTCCTTCATACTTATGATAACACCTTTACTGGGTCTGTAAATAACCTTGCCACCTTTTCTGCCCCTATAATTCGTACTGGTGAAAAAAACAAAACTACATATTCATCTGTTGCACTCCCTGCACTGCTCCGGACTGCTCCTTCTTACTTCTGGATAGACGGTACATAAAGGGCATGTGGCCATCTCTGTCCAATCCCTGGTCTCACAGTATGAGGGCAGGGATTGGCCAGTGCTGGTTATGTGTCCTGCACGTACGTAGAAGAACGATGGCAGCATAAAAGGCGTAGTAATTTTCTTAGACTTTTTATTCCTCCATCAAGACTGCAACGTTTCGACCCTCTTGGGGTCTTTGTCAAGCATAAAATAACTGCACAACATCAGGAATTATATCATGTGCCCATTAAACCACCACCAATCACCACTGCAGAAGTACAGGTGTAGTACTACATGTACCATCTGCATGTACCATCTGCTCGAAAGTCAGAAGGTGCAGTCTGGAGCAGAGTGGGGAGTGCAATAGATGAATTTGTGTTCTCTTTTCTTTCTCACCGGCAAAAAGAAAGGGCCTCACTGCTTCTCACCGTCTCTGCCAATCCACTGAGAACTAGCGCTTATGGCCTTCCACAGCCTGCCAGATTGCCGGCGAGGGGCCCCACTGCCACGGAGCCAGCTACAAGTTCACTGTTTGTCCTATGGTTAAAGCAACCTTGACTATAAGTGTTCCCTAGTCATTATGTGATAAAATACAAGTTAATTAATCTTTTAGTAAGCTAAAAGACTAGTCTCCTGATTTATTTTTTATTTTTCTTTTGCATCTATTAAAGACTGAGCAGGGTACAAAGAAATAGGGCATGTGAAAACTTTATAGAAGTTTAGAAGTTATGCAATTAAGAATGGCAAGATGACAAGACATGAAAATTGGTCCTTGAACCATAAAAATGGACCTTAAGAAGTTAAGCATGCCCTGCAGCCCCGCATGCATAAATATACACATACACGGAAAAAGAAAACAACAGCAACTGACAGGAATTCAAGAACTATGAGAATCTCATTTTTATTCACACATACATAAGCAATGTTTGAGCGCACAACTCCTATTGCAGGCATCCTTGAGCAATACAGCCTCATGTCTTATTTAGTTATCCGTTCTTATAATGACACCAACAGGTGCACAGTAAGGGTACATTCAGGTGTGGCAGAATTGTTGCAGAAATTCATGTGACCGAAAAACACTGATTAATCTGAATGGCTTGTTTCTGGAAGCCCCATTCAGATAATTTGGTCATTTGCTATAATTTCTGTAACAAATCTACCACAGTGTAGAACCTAAGGCCTTGTTCACACCAACATGTCCAATTTAAGGGTGCTTTCAGACAGCCATATGTGCAACTACAATCCCTGCTATAGAGCATAGTTGTGCATGAATGGTTTTTTTGGTTTTTTTTTTGTAGTATTCAAACTCCGCGCCATAGCGTGTAATTTTGAATTCAAAACCGGGAAGATATGTCCTGCCTTATCTTTCCCGCATGTGGTATTAACAAAAAGCGAGAAAGATAGGGCAAGTCCTATATTTTCTCGGCCATACTATTAACGGGTGGGAATCCCACTAGTGAAAATGAAAGCATTGAAATTAATGGTTTTGTTTTGTCCCGTTATAACTGGACTAAAACATGTTTGTCTGTTTAAGCCCTTAGTGCGTGGAAAATGAATTGATTTAATGTGTGTATATGTGTTTGAGTGACATCCATGTGTGTTATGTGTGTTCATTTTTACAGCTTCTTTACACGATTATATGTGTGTGCTTTTTTGCGCATGGGAAAATCCTGCGCCCAATACGCAGAAAATAGAACCATTGATTTCAAGCACGCAAAAAAGCAGATCTTGCTCTATTTTGTACATATTTGCATACCAAAGAGCTTCATAGTAGCTGAATAGCCATTTAAATCATGGCAAGGGTGACTCTCTGCCAACATGAACTAGCAGTGCCTGCACATCTTCAACTACTGGCTAGAGCTGATTTATGATAGCCCTGGCCCACTAGAGAAAGTGCTGACAGGTGAGGCCTTGCAAATAAATCTAAAGTGTGTTCTTTGTGCCTGACTATTTTATCACGTGACTATGCTGCTGGTAACAGCAGTTCTGCTGTCATGTGACCATTCGCAAATCTCAATCAGGGCGAATGCACACGGCCGGGTTGGATTCTGCATGCGGGATGCCACAGTGGAATCCGACCCTGTGCGCAGCCAGGGACCACTGTGTACATGTCCGGATGGTTCTTTTCTGTACCAGTGATGTGCCAGCTAACGCACATGCGTAGTACAGAAAATTCTGCGCTGTCGCTAGGCGATGACACAGAATCCATGAGCCTTCCGCAATGTCATTGCGAAAGGGCCATAGATCGGACGGCTTCCAGTGGCTTCAATAAAAGCCGTCCACGGGGAATATGCGCTGAAATAGGATATGCTGCTATTTTCCCTCTGCGAGTGCAATTGATTTCCGCTCTTGGACATGGAAAAGCGATTTTCCATAGCATGTCTATGTGCAATATTTGCTGTGGAATCCAGAGGCGGACCCCTGCTAGCATATCTAACCAGCACTGCTGTCATGTGAAATGAATGCTGGGTAAGTCACCTTGGAAATTGACCTGTTAATACCCGTGGCCCTATGTAGGTCATGGGCACCAATAGAACAGTTTTTCCGTGAAATTAAATGGAAAAAAAGAATTCCTTGGCATGTTCTGGCTCCATTCTGGTTCTATTCTGTTTAGACAGGAACCTGCATTGTTTTTACACATAAAACATGTCAAACAATTACAAATCTGTGCAGCAAAAAAAGAGCTACAAAACTGTGATGAATTCTGGTAAAACCCAGTTTTAGGGTACATGGGAATCAACAAATCAGCCAAAACGTGGCATTGCAGGTAGCCTCACCCTAATAATAATCAATATATTTCTGTACTATGTTCATTCTATTGTGTTTTGCATTTGTTACTTATATTATTTGTAGAATTATATTTTTAATTCTATATTTTAACACTGTATTTCTGTACTGTAGTGCATTCATTCATGCGTTTAAAGTAAGTGGTACTCACTTTTTATTTAGAAGGGTTTCATGCGGTTTGGTTCTTCTAAGATGCATTAGCATAAGTGAATTTCTTTGTATGTGCCTTTCTCAGTTAGTTTAGTCATATCTTAAAAAGAGTATCATGCTGTTCTGTGAATACGCATATGCACAAATCACATAGACCATCTCTCCATAACCAGTGATACAACTAGTGATATTTAATAATTGAGGAATAACAAATAATGAATGAAAATAAAGTTAAGAGCAGCATAACAAATAATGCTATATATATGCAATAATGTAAAGCATGACCTACTTAGAAACTATTTCAATATACTGTATATGATATAGGAAAATATAATCTTTATTTATTTGATAGAAATATTTATACTCTAGGGTCTGTTGAAATGTAGGCTGCAAAAATAATATGCCTTATTTAAAACTACCATTTCTACATTAGCTGTATTCAAATTTCCGATAATTCTAAACCATGGCTATTAGAGATGAGTGAGCACGCTCTTTTCGAATGACTGATTACTCTTCTGAGCACCATGTGGGGGGGAGCGGCAGGCAGCTGGGGGGGGGGGAGACCGATCTCTCTCACTCTTTCCCCCGCTTTCCCCCGTCGCAACCCCCCCGCCCCCGCCTGGTGCTCGGACAAGTAATTAGTTAGTCGAAAACACCGATGCTCGCTCGAGCATCTGTCTTAAACGAGCAAGCTCGCTTATCTCTAATGGCTATTAAGAATGGTTTTTTTTTGTAAATTCTTTATTTATTAAAATCAAGAAGCATACAGGTTATTCCAATATTAGAGAGTATTGCGAGAAAAAGCTTGTAAAGCATCTTAGTTATAAAAGTAACTATAAACTTTTATCTTTTGAGGGTTAAAGGATGGTACGAGGGGGAGAAGGGTCGGTAATTAGGGGCGGAAGTAAAGTGGGAAGAAGGGGGGGGGGACTAGAGAGGGGAGAGAGGAGTAAAGGGAGAGGGATGTCCCTTGAGATTATTATTTCTTCGTGCAACAAAATATATGTTTCAATAAATTACATTTCCCAAGTTTTTACAGAGAAGTGAAAGATAAGGCTTAAGAGTGTACATTCCACATTACAGAAACTGACTACTTTTGCTGCACATCCTGCACTTATTTGTCAAATGAGTGAGAGCTTCTTAACCAAGGGCCCAACATACTCCTGCATTTCTCATGGGTCCTATTTAACCAACTCGTCAACTTCTCAAATCTACATATCTCGTTAACTTTGGTCAACCATTGAGCGGTAGTAGGAGCAAGGAGTTGGAGCCACATTAGTGGGATTAAAGATTTTGCTGCTGAGATAAAGTGCATGGTTAGGTTGGTTTTGGAAGGTCTATAGTCTGCCGAGGGCCTGGATAAGAACACATGCTCTGGGAGGAGGGTAAACGAGTCATCTACTAAGTTTCATATTGTAGATTCGATCTGGTTCCAATAAGGGCGCAGTAGCGGGCAAGACCACCAGATGTGTGTTAGGGAGCCCACATGTTTCTTGCATCGCCAGCACAGGTTAGAGTCTGATAGCTTATAAGCAAAGAGCCATTCTGGTGATTTGTATCAACGTGTCAGGAGTTTGTGGTGATTTTCTTGTAGCCTGATGCAACTAGAGTGACTACATGTGAGCTACCTAAGACTGATTTAACCTCTCTATCTGTCAATTTTATGTTGAGCTCCATTTCCCAAGACTGAACATAAGCAGGTGTAGTAGCATCCTGTGAGGTTATAAACATTTTTTGAGGAAAGATATTCGCCTACTGTAGCTGCATTGGGCCACAATGATTCACTCCAATTCGGTTAGAGGATGGGAAGATGGGAAGTTTTTGTTAAACTTGTCTAGATTTTTAGTTAGGTAGATAATATCTAGATGGTTTAGAGGGGGGGGGACTTATTGTCTGAGAAAGCAGTCTTTCAGTGAATGCTGTGCTCTTAAAAGCACGGTGAGACCAGAGATCTGCTATCGTGAGGTTGCTAAGAAGAGACCATAACTGCTGTGAGAGGCTTTCTAGCTTTGCTTCTAGGTAGTCTGCAATAAGATTGGAGAAAATTGTTTTGATATATTTGAAAAAGGAGCTTGGTAGGTAGATCGGTATCATTTGTAACTTATACAAGATTTTTGGAACAATGTATGTTTACAGCAGGTTTTTCCTTCCGAAACAAAGAGACTAATGGTAGGTCATATGTATGGAGTAGTGAGGTCATTTATTTTAAGAGGGGTGCAAAGTTCTTATCATATAGGTTCTTGAGATTTTTTGTAATTTGGATCCCCGGGTATTCAATGTGTGTATCAGCCTATTTAGATTGGGAGGACAATTGTAAGTTTTTTTATGACTGTTTAGGGGTGGGTTATGTTTTGTATAGTTGACTTAGATATGTTTACCTTAAAATGTAATATAGAGCTGTATGTTAGCAGTATATCATTAATTTTTGACTAGCTTTGTTCTGAATTAGGTAAGACAAAGAGAATGTCATCTGCAAAGGCTACTGTTTTAAATGATTGGTGGTTTAACTTTATTCCTTTGATATCCTTGTTCTGTCGTACCATTTGTAGGAGAATTTCCAATGACAGAATAAAGAGAGTAGGGGATGGAGGGCATCCTTGCCTTTAGTAATGGAGAAGGGTGGGGAGAAGATGTCATTTACTTTCATTTTAGCATATGGATTAGAGTAAAGTGAGAAGATTGCTTAAATTAGCACAGGGGGGTAATTAAATTTATTTAAGACTGCCCACATAAAGGTCCAATCCATTCTATTGAATGCCTTTTTAACGTCAATTCCCAACAGAATTAGCGGGATCTTCTTGCTTTGAGCATATCTTATTGCGTGCAAAAGGTGAATTGAATTATTCTTTCCCTCTTGACGTGCCATAAACCCAGATTGTTCTTCGTTAATCAAATTTGGGATGATTTTTTTCATCCCCCTGGAAAACAGTTTGCCCATACTTTAATATCAAGATTTAAGAGAGAAATAGGTCTGGAGCTGCCGCACAATAGGGGATCTTTCCCTTTCTCATGTATAAGTGTAATAAAATCTTCCTGTTCTTGTTTAGGTAATTGTGCACCTTTCCAAATGGCGTTGAATTGGTGTTAGGGCTTATTTTTTATGCACGTATTATGCAGTGCTAAAAGCCCATTGATTTACATTGAGTCATTCAGACCTGCATTTTTTATGCAATATGTCCTATTTTGGTGCATATAATGCTTGTAATACACACATTATATTTTCTGCAAACTGCATATCACGCATGTAAAAAATATGCACGCAATATGCAGACAGCATGGGCCCAATTGAGCCCTTAGTCTTTAGTCTTAACCATACTTCAAATGGAAAAGAGTATTTTATTTCAAAAGCTAACACTTGACCAGACAACAATGGCATCAGTGTAATAACTTCTTTACTGAATGCAATGCTGTTAGTCTCCCACATTCTTCCAATCTGGCAGTTGGTTTGGTACAAAGTCCAGATCAACATTTCCGACAATAAACAATTGTGGTGCTCATTCACTATCTTAAAATTTGAAACATTTTTTCAGGGTGAGACTTGATTTTAAATGAATTGGTCCTTGGTATTTTGTCATTTGTGTGACTGCATTTCCTTTTAAGTATGTTATCTGTATATCTTCATTCAACTGTACTCAGTTACAGCATTGATTTAGAATTATTAAGCCTGCAAAACGCAATGTTTAAGAGAAGAGAAAATATAACTTACATATACAAAAAAATTATATATATATATATATATATATATATATATATATTAATATTTATCTAATAAGTTTTATATATATATATATATATATATATATATATATATATATATATATATATATATATATATATATAAAACTATCTATTCTATGACTTTATATTAATAAGCAATGTATAGTTCTACAGTTGCTACGTGCAGGAATTTTTAGCATTATCAATAAACTTTTGAATCATATGAATAATCAAGAAAGTAAAGAGAGAATTTGTTTAAATAAAATTCTACTGAATTCCATCTCAGAATTGTGGATGTTCTTGTTTGTGATGTAAGGACAGCCAAAAATACACCAAATCTACTACTAAATTTGGTACATTATATTCCAATAAAATACAGAATAAAATCAAACCATATATACATTTTTTTGTTTAGTCCTATGAGTGCCTCCAAAACTAAAAAAAACAAACGGCTCAAACGTATTAAGACAGTCATTTCATACGCTTGTCTTCATATAAAGTGCTCTGGAGTAAAATGATTTTCTTTTAAACCAGAAAATTAATGCAAAATCACAGGGGATTATGGCCAAATTCTCTTACCAAAAAAAGTTGTAGGACACGGGTAAGGAGGCTGGATACACAACTACAGTAGAAGTAGAAGGGCCAAATGCTAGATGGAGGAGCTAGAAGTAGTTGCAAGGTACTAATGAACACTGCTCACATGACCAACCTTAGAAAGGGGAGTGGCTACTCAGTGCTGCACCTGCATATAGATAATGACTATAAGGGTTCCAGGCCAAATGTGCACCACTTAATGCATATCCAAAGCCCACAGATAAACATAAAGCAGGCTTAAGCATGACCAAGAGCAAGAAACACTGGCAATGACACCCCCGGCTCCCACAGCACAAAAAGCCAAACCATATGTTGCAAGTGTTGGAATGATTAAAAACAAACATGCAGACAGCCTAAGTGCAATATGGAGGAGCATTGCAAGGGTGCAAGCAACTAACAAAAAGCCACTCACACACATCCCAAAAGTGGAAGAGCGGCTGCCCAGCACCAAAAATGCACATGGATGCACGATACAAAAAGAGTCAGGCCAATAGTAATACAAAGGTGAACCACACTGGCATAAACACCCCAGGTATCTTGCGCCTACTTTTAGCTCCTCCATCTAGCATGTGGCCTTCCTGCTTCTACTGGAACGCTGTGTATCCTGCTACCTTTTCTGTTTCCTACTACTATTTTTGATAAGTGAATTTGGCCATACTCCCCTGTGATTTAGTAATTTTCTACCTTTTTCTGTGATGTTAGAAAAATACTGCAATACCTTGATAAATTCCCATCAGGCCTTAGTCAGACGGGCGTTTTTTCGCGCGACCGGCTGCGAAAAATCGCGGGAAAAATCTGCACCTAGCCGCGTTAATCGTCGCAGCAAAACGCCCGTCTGACCGGAGAAAAATCGCCGTGCGCATCAAAATGCGCATGAAACTTCGTCTGACCGGCGAAAAAAATGATTTTGGTGCGCACATAAAACGCAGAACGCAGATAGGCACGATCTGCGAATCGTCGTGTCCTATAATTTTTCGCATATGCGCATAAAAAGCGGACATGTGACCGATACCATAGCGAACCATTGGTTCTATATATGCGCAAATCGCATGCGCATGCGCAAATCGCGCGAAAAAACGCCTGTCTGACTAAGGCCTCATCCTGTTTGATTTTTTTACCTTTGATATTGGCACTACAGTGTACATCTATCTAAAACAGACAAATTGGGTGTGAGGCATATCAAAATCTGTCTCCGCTGTGCAATAAATCCCTACTCTACAAACTTTATTCAACTCTTATCTTGGGCCTTCCAGCTGATGCTGCTATGGAAATTGATAGGGCCCAAAGGATCCTTTGTGTAAGAACAAGAAGACATAATGTTAGAGGGTGGCAAAATTCAATCTTGACTTTATCTTTAGGATGACCCTTGAGAAGAGAAAAGCTCTTTGCCCCTGCTGGATGTGCTGAGATACAGGGACATTTAAAATTCTAGAGATAGTCTTTCCAACTGCAAGTCTTCAGAGATGGGTCTTTACTAGAGATGAGCGAGCACCAAAATGCTCAGGTGCTCGTTACTCGGGACGAAATTATCGCGATGCTCGAGGGTTCGTTTCGAGTAACGAACCCCATTGAAGTCAATGGGCGACTCGAGCATTTTTGTATATCGCCGATGCTCGCTAAGGTTTCCATTTGTGAAAATCGGGGCAATTAAAGAAAGTGATGGGAACGACACAGCAACGGATAGGGCAGGCGAGGGGCTACATGTTGGGCTGCATCTCAAGTTCCCAGGTCCCACTATTAAGCCACAATAGCGGCAAGAGTGGGCCCCCCCCAACAACTTTTACTTCTGAAAAGCCCTCATTAGCAATGCATACCTTAGCTAAGCACCACACTACCTCCAACAAAGCACAATCACTGCCTGCATGACACTCCGCTGCCACTTCTCCTGGGTTACATGCTGCCCACCCCCCCCCCCCCCCCCGCACGACCCAGTGTCCACAGCGCACACCAAACTGTCCCTACGCAGGCTTCAGCTGCCCTCATGCCACGCCACACTCATGTCTATTTATAAGTGCGTCTGCCATGAGGAGGAACCGCAGGCACACACTGCGAGGGTTGGCATGGCTAGGCAGCGACCCTCTTTAAAAGGGGCGGGGCGATAGCCCATAATGCTGTACAGAAGCAATGAGAAATATAATCCTGTGCCACCGCCATCAGGAGCTGCACACGTGGGCATAGCAATGGGGAACCTATGTGCCACACACTATTCATTCTGTCAAGGTGTCTGCATGCCCCAGTCAGACCGCGTTTTTTTATAAATAGTCACAGGCAGGTACAACTCCGCAATGGGAATTCCGTGTGCACCCACAGCATGGGTGGCTCCCTGGAACCCACCGGCTGTACATTAATGTATCCCATTGCAGTGCCCATCACAGCTGAGGTAACGTCCGATTAAATGCAGGTGGTCTTCGGCCCACACTGCATGCCCCAGTCAGACTGGGGTTCTTTAGAAGTAGACACATGCAGTTACAACTCCGTGTGGACCCACAGCATGGGTGGGTGCCAGGAAGCCACCGGCGGTACATAAATATATCCCATTGCATTGCCCATCACAGCTGAGGTAATGTCATGTTTAATGCAAGTGGGCTTCGGCCCACACTGCATGCCCCAGTCAGACTGGGGCTCTTTAGAAGTGGACACATGTAGTTACAACTCCGTGTGGACCCACGGCATGGGTGGCTCCCTGGAACCCACCGGCGGTACATAAATATATCCCATTGCAGTGCCCAACACAGCTGATGTAACGTCAGCTTTTATGCAGGTGGGCAAAAAATTAATTGGATTACACTGTAGGCGAGGGCCCCCAAAAATTGGTGTACCAACAGTACTAATGTACGTCCGAAAAATTGCCCATGCCCAACCAAGAGGGCAGGTGAAACCCATTAATCGCTTTGGTTAATGTGGCTTAATTTGTAACTAGGCCTGGAGGCAGCCCAGTTAAAATAAAAATTGGTTGAGGTGAAAGTTTCAACGCTTTAATGAGCATTGAAACGTATAAAAATTGTTTACAAAAATTATATGACTGAGCCTTGTGGGCCTAAGAAAAATTGCCCGTTCGGCGTGATTACGTGAGGTTTCAGGAGGAGGAGCAGGAGGAGGAGGATGAATATTAGACACAGATTGATGAAGCTAAAAGGTCCACGTTTTTGATGGTGATAGAGAACAATGCTTCCATCCGCGGGTGCAGCCTAAGTATTGCTTAGGTATTGCTGCTGTCCGCTGGTGGAGAAGAGAAGTCTGGGGAAATCCAGGCTTTGTTCATCTTGATGAGTGTAAGCCTGTCAGCACTGTCGGTTGACAGGCGGGTACGCTTATCTGTGATGATTCCCTCAGCCGCACTAAACACCCTTTCTGACAAGACGCTAGCCACAGGACAAGCAAGCACCTCCAGGGCATACAGCGCGAGTTCAGGCCACGTGTCCAGCTTTGACACCCAGTAGTTGTAGGGGGCAGAGGCGTCACGGAGGACAGTCGTGCGATCGGCTACGTACTCCCTCACCATCCTTTTACAGTGCTCACGCCGACTCAGCCTTGACTGGGGAGCCATGACACAGTCTTGCTGGGGAGCCAGAAAGCTGTCAAAGGCCTTAGAGAGTGTTCCCTTGCCTGTGCTGTACATGCTGCCTGATCTCTGCACCTCCCCTGCTACCTGGCCCTCGGAACTGCGCCTTCGGCCACTAGCGCTGTGGGATGGGAATTTTACCATCAGTTTGTCCGCCAGGGTCCTGTGGTATAGCATCACTCTCGAACCCCTTTCCTCTTCGGGTATGAGAGTGGAAAGGTTCTCCTTATACCGTGGGTCGAGCAGTGTGTACACCCAGTAATCCGTAGCGGCCAGAATGCGTGTAACGCGAGGGTCACCAGAAAGGCATCCTAACATGAAGTCAGCCATGTGTGCCAGGGTACCTGTACGTAACACATGGCTGTCCTCACTAGGAAGATCACTTTCAGGATCCTCCTACTCCTCCTCCTCCTCCTCAGGCCATACACGCTGAAAGGATGACAGGCAAGCAGCATGGGTACCCTCAGCAGTGGGCCAAGCTGTCTCTTCCCCCTCCTCCTCATCCTCCTCATGCTCCTCCTCCTCAACGCGCTGAGATATAGACAGGAGGGTGCTCTGACTATCCAGCGACATACTGTCTTCCCCCGCCTCTGTTTCCGAGCGCAAAGCGTCTGCCTTTATGCTTTGCAGGGAACTTCTCAAGAGGCATAGCAGAGGAATGGTGACGCTAATGATTGCAGCATCGCCGCTCACCATCTGGGTAGACTCCTCAAAGTTTCCAAGGACCTGGCAGATGTCTGCCAACCAGGCCCACTCTTCTGTAAAGAATTGAGGAGGCTGACTCCCACTGCGCCGCCCATGTTGGAGTTGGTATTCCACTATAGCTCTACGCTGCTCATAGAGCCTGGCCAACATGTGGAGCGTAGAGTTCCACCGTGTGGGCACGTCGCACAGCAGTCGGTGCACTGGATGATGAAACCGATGTTGCAGGGTGCGCAGGGTGGTAGCGTCCGTGTGGGACTTGCGGAAACGTGCGCAGAGCCGGCGCACCTTTCCGAGCAGGTCTGACAAGCGTGGGTAGCTTTTCAGAAAGCGCTGAACCACCAAATTAAAGACGTGGGCCAGGCATGGCACGTGCGTGAGGCTGCCGAGCTGCAGAGCCGCCACCAGGTTACGGCCGTTGTCACACACGACCATGCCCGGTTGGAGGCTCAGCGGCGCAAGCCAGCGGTCGGTCTGCTCTGTCAGACCCTGCAGCAGTTCGTGGGCCGTGTGCCTCTTATCTCCTAAGCTGAGTAGTTTCAGCATGGCCTGCTGACGCGTGCCCACTGCTGTGCTGCCACGCCGCGTGACACCGACTGCTGCCGACGTGCTGCTGCTGACACATCTTGATTGCGAGACAGAGGTTGCGGAGGAGGAGGAGGAGGGTGGTTTAGTGGAGGAAGCATACACCGCCGCAGATACCACCACCGAGCTGGGGCCCGCAATTCTGGGGGTGGGTAGGACGTGAGCGGTCCCAGGCTCTGACTCTGTCCCAGCCTCCACTAAATTCACCCAATGTGCCGTCAGGGAGATATAGTGGCCCTGCCCGCCTGTGCTTGTCCACGTGTCTGTTGTTAAGTGGACCTTGGCAGTAACCGTGTTGGTGAGGGCGCGTACAATGTTGTGGGAGACGTGGTCGTGCAGGGCTGGGACGGCACATCGGGAAAAGTAGTGGCGACTGGGAACTGAGTAGCGCGGGGCCACCGCCGCCATCATACTTTTGAAAGCCTCCGTTTCCACAACCCTATACGGCAGCATCTCCAGGCTAATAAATTTGGCTATGTGCACGTTTAACGCTTGAGCGTGCGGGTGCGTGGCGGCGTACTTGCGCTTGTGCTCCAACACTTGCGCTAGCGACGGCTGGACGGTGCGCTGACAGACATTGGTGGATGGGGCCGAGGACAGTGGAGGTGAGGGTGTGGGTGCAGGCCATGAGACGGTAGTGCCTGTGTCCTGAGAGGGGGGTTGGATCTCAGTGGCAGGTTGGGGCACAGGGGGAGAGGCAGCGGTGCAAACCGGAGGCAGTGAACGGCCTTCGTCCCACCTTGTGGGGTGCTTGGCCATCATATGTCTGCGCATGCTGGTGGTGGTGAGGCTGGTGGTGGTGGCTCCCCGACTGATTTTGGCGCGACACAGGTTGCACACCACTGTTCGTCGGTCGTCTGCACTCTCAGTGAAAAACTGCCAGACCTTTGAGCACCTCGGCCTCTGCAGGGTGGCATGGCGCGAGGGGGAGCTTTGGGAAACAGTTGGTGGATTATTCGGTCTGGCCCTGCCTCTACCCCTGGACACCGCACTGCCTCTTGCAACCTGCCTTGCTGCTGCCCTTGCCTCCCCCTCTGAAGACCTGTCCTCAGTAGGCGTAGCAAACCAGGTGGGGTCAGTCACCTCATCGTCCTGCTGCTCTTCCTCCGAATCCTCTGTGCGCTCCTCCCTCGGACTTACTGCCCTTACTACTACCTGAGTGATAGACAACTGTGTCTCATCGTCATCGTCCTCCTCACCCACTGAAAGGTCTTGAGACAGTTGCTGGAAGTCCCCAGCCTCATCCCCCGGACCCCGGGAACTTTCCAAAGGTTGGGCATCGGTCACGACAAACTCCTCCAGTGGGAGAGGATTCGGAACCCTTGCTGCCCATTCTGGGCAGGGGCCCGGGAACAGTTCCTGGGAGTCTGCCTGCTCCTCAGAATGTGTCATTGTAATGGAGTGAGGAGGCTGGGAGGAAGGAGGAGCAGCAGCCAGAGGATTCAGAGTTGCAGCAGTGGATGGCGCAGAACTCTGGGTGTTCGATAGATTGCTGGATGCACTTTCTGCCATCCACGACAGGACCTGCTCACACTGCTCATTTTCTAATAAAGGTCTACCGCGTGGACCCATTAATTGTGAGATGAATGTGGGGACGCCAGAAACGTGCCTCTCTCCTAATCCCGCAGCAGTCGGCTGTGATACACCAGGATCAGGAGCTCGGCCTGTGCCCACACCCTGACTTGGGCCTCCGCATCCTCGCCCGCGTCCACGTCCTCTAGGCCTACCCCTACTCCTCAGCATGGTGTATTACCAGTAGTGCAGAAACAGAACGCTGTAATTAAATGTGCCGCTTATTGGCCTGTGGTTGGAGGCTGACTTCGCTTACGGAACGCCAGGAAATAATTTTGCGCAAGCCTGCTGTAACACTTAGCTGGCTGCGTATGAATTAGGAGGACAACTACACCCAGCACAGACCCAGTACACTGGGGACAGTCACAGGCAGCCCAAATAGATTTTTTTTCCCAAATGTTTTTGGAAAGGCCCACTGCCTATATTCAATAAATATATGTCTTCTGTCCCTGCCTCACCACTACTGGCCCTGGAGTATGTAAAATAACTGCAGACTGTTGCACTGTGGACAGGAATACAGCGGTGATGTAACAGCTAACACAGAGCCAGGAAATAATTTTGCGCAAGCCTGCTGTTACACTTAGCTGGCTGCGTATGAATTAGGAGGACAACTACACCCAGCACAGACCCAGTACACTGAGGACAATCACAGGCAGCCCAAATAGATTTTTTTTCCCAAATGTTTTTGGAAAGGCCCACTGCCTATATTTAATAAATATATGTCTTCTGTCCCTGCCTCACCACCACTACTGGCCCTGCTCTATGTATAATTACTGCAGGGCGCAATGCTCTGCACGGCCGATATACAAAAAAAAAAAAGTGCAACACTGCAAAAAGCAGCCTCCACACTACTGCACACGGTTAGATGTGGCCCTAAGAAGGACCGTTGGGGTTCTTGAAGCCTAAAATACTCCTAACACTCTCCCTATAGCAGCTCCGGCACCAACAGCACTTTCCCTCCTCTATGTCAGAACGCATCTGTGGCGAACCGCGGGAGGGGACGATTTTTATACTCGGGTGACACCTGATCTCGCCAGCCACTCACTGCAGGGGGGTGGTATAGGGCTTGAACGTCGCAGGGGGAAGTTGTAATGTCCTCCCTGTCTTTCTATTGGCCAGAAAAGTGCGCTAACGTCTCAGAGATGAAAGTGAAAGTAACTCGAACATCGCGTGGTACTCGTCACGAGTAACGAGCATCTCGAACACGCTAATACTCGAACGAGTATCAAGCTCGGACGAGTACGTTCGCTCATCTCTTGTCTTTACTCATTGTGCTGGATCCCGATAACATCCTTAGGGTCTGTGCGGCACTCAATTTGCCATGTATTTTCCTGCCAGATTGGCCATTTCTACCTCCTTTGCTTCAATGGCCTTGTCAAGCATTTATGGGCTTCTCCTGGAGGCCTTGCATGACATTGGGGTGATGATCAAGACTGATTGATTGCCAGAGGTGGTGAGGATACTCAGTGACACTTACATTGCTATAATGCATATCTACTATTTGGACCTTCCTAGTTAATTTTAGAGTTCTGGGACTACTGCCTATTAGTCTGTGGTTCTCAGGAACTTACATTTGGAGTTTTTATATTCTAAAATTTCAGCTACATGTGGAGTGATATTTGTGCCTTCAGAATACTTTGTTCTGATCATCTTTGCTGGGGCCTGTATCTTCCAGTTTTGAAAGCAATTCAAATTACTCAGCCCTAGTTATTTTTGTTTTTCATTCTGTCATATATGTATATATATATATATATATATATATATATATATATATATAAAACACATTTAATGGTATTTAATGTATGCAGTATGTATGCTTCTACTGCAGATATATTTGCTCAGGGCCTCAGGATTATACTCATAGGGTCCTGGTCTGATACACCTGGGCGTCTTGGCAGCCTCCTCGACCAATTTCCTTCTGAACTTTTCATCAATTTTAGATGGACGTCCAGTTTTTTGTAATGTCACTGTTGTACCAAATTTAATCCAATCTTTATTGTGTTCTACAGTTTATGTGATGCCTTGGAAATCTTTTGGTACCCTTCTCCTAACAAATACCTTTCTCATGCCTTTGATGAGTTGTAAGCTCTTTTTGGTCATGGCTTTTACTGAAATATGCAACTAAGAAAATGTTAGGAAAATTCTACTAGAAGAGTTGAACTTCATATGGGGTAAATCAGGATCACTTTAAATAATGGCAACTGTGTACTGACTACCAGCCTGGCACCTGCTCTAACAGCAGGGACCAAAGAAACCATGGATACCCATTGCTTAGCCATTTACATGCTGCGATCAGTGTAATCATTACATGTAAATGTGGGCATCATGCACTTTTCATTTAAACAATGGATTTTAGCTCCACGTAAAATCCATTGTTCAGCAGCTGAAAGACTGAGCAACTACGTTCTATTTGAATGTATTTCACTCATCTTTCAAAAGTCTGCAGGATACAAGATGTACTTGCTGTGTTTTGCTTTGCATACATAACTATTACACTGTTTACTCCGCCCCGAGGAGAACATTGGAATCTACCTGCAGATATTTAATCAGCTGGGTATGTGTGTAAACACACGCTTAGCTCAGCAAACAATTCATGAAGGAAGAAGAAGGTCATTTACATGCAAATGAAAATTATTAAAGTGTTAATTGCCATTAAAGCCATAAATACTTTATCTAAAGGCCCATTTAGAGGGAAGGAATGTCAGGCAAATGATGTCTGACATTCGTCCCCGCACATACTCGCTCTCAGGGTGCTGCACGTGAGCTAGTATTGCTGGCTCACAGCAGGGCGGCTGGAGGAGATTTCTCTCCTTGCGCTGCCCTGCCCCTCTCCATTGAGTTAACATAGCAGCCGTTCAGTACTGAATGGCTGCTATTTACACTGAATGATGGATGATGAGCTGAATGATGATTGTTCAGTGTAAATAGCAGACTTTCAGTATTGAACGGCTGCTATTTTAACTCAATGGAGAGGGGCGCAGAAGTGTGAGGAGTGAAATCTCCTGCAGCCTCCCCTCCCTCCTGCTGGCCACTTTGTGAGTGAGCCAGCGATACTGACTCCCGTGCAACAGCACGGTAGCAAGTGTATGTGGGGAGGAGTGTCGGGCATCGTTTTCCCCACATTCGTCCCATCTAAATGGGCCTTAAATCTTTCAGTCTTTCAGCCATTTAAAAGATTATCTTTGTGTGTTAAAGGGCCTTTAGGGGTCCTTAAATGCAGCAATTAACAAAAAATACAATCTTTTCAAGGCTCAGTCAGACGAGCGTTGTTCTATGCATGGTAAAAATGTGCGTGACCAAAGCTCCGTGCCCATTGCTTTCAATGCGTCCGGTGCTACTGCAGCCAGCCCTATTGAAAGCAATGGGATGAATGCAACCCCCGCAATGATTTTCGGGGAAGGCATTGAAATATAAGCCCTTCCCTGAAAATCATCCCTAGCTGCTGTAAAAAAAAAAATAAAATAAATAAATATATCACCTCTCCACCGCTGTTGGGGCTCGGTGCGTCTTCTCATCGGCTTCCCCGACACTCTTCTGCAGCTTCTTCTCCTGCCAGGGATTTAAAAATCCCCGCCTCCTGAGCACTGCCTGTGATTACACCTGAGCACTGGCTGTGATTGGTCACAGCGCTACAGGATGTCCTATCTTTTGCAGGTGCACACAAAAAAAGCTCGTCTGACTTTACCCTTAAAGTGTGAAAAAGTTGCAAAAAAATATATAAATGTGGTATTGACAGGATCATAATGGCCTGCAGAATTAATTTAACATATCATTTATACTGCACAGTTAACAACATTAAAAACTAAAATAAAAAAATGCCAGAATTGCAAATTTTGATAATCTTTCTTCTGGAAAAAAATGGAATAAAAAGCAATCAAAATATTATGTTCCCATAACTGGATAAATGAAGACTAGAGTTCATTTCACAAAAAAACAAATCTTCATAGAGCTCTGTCAATAGAAAATATAAAAGCTATGGCTCATGGAATGCGATGAACAAAAGCAAATCTTAAAAAACAGTTTTTTGTGTACAAAAATAGCAAAATATAAAAAAACTGTATAAACTTGGTATTGCCAGAGTCATGATGACCTGAAGAATAATGTTAACACATTATTTTTCATACTGAATGCTGAAAAAATGAAATAAAAAAACAAATGGCAGAATTTTTTTTCCCCAACCACTTTTTAAAAAATCTGTAAGAATTATACAGTACATTATATGTACCCAAAAATGATGCCATTAAAAATACAACTTGTCTAGCAAAAAAAAGCCCTCACATGGCTATCTCGATGGAAAAATTAAAAAACTATGGCTCCTAGAATGCGACAATAAAAAAAAGCAAAATGAGTTGGTCATTAAGACGCAAACTAATGGGTTGATATCAGTTTTAATGGCTAATTCTGAACGCAACTCTAATATAAGACACTACAAATAATATAAGACACTACAAATATACACTGGTGCAACCACATTATTTTAGTTTTGTTTCTATTTTACCACCCTAAAAGATTTCAGTGTTTTTTTTTTTTATTTGAATTGTACAGATTATGGAACACATTGAAGGTGGACGTAAATTTGAAATTATTCGTCTTTGTCGGATTTTGGGGGATTGTGGCAGTTGGAGCTGATTTCAAAATTATGTTTGATCACCAACTGGACACCTCTTTTTGCAGGAGCTTTGTCCTGTATTCTGGTGTCTCAGCTCCGTTCCATCCAGTCTGTTATGGATCCCTTACAACTGATTACTATTCGTCAGGTCTTGCATCCTCGAACTAAAGACTATACATTTTTCTTACCTTTTCACAATTTGCAAAGTAGACTTAAACTTTTTTTTATTAATCAATATTTAGCCCACCTCCTCGATTTCCCGTAATATTGTCTGATCATGCACCAGTTTTCTTTACTTTAGGCATCCCTAGTATACCCAAGAATTTTTCAACAGTAGAAGATCAATGACAATTTACTCAAAGATGATGCTGTTTGTATGGTGGCTCTCAAAGACCCAATTCAAAATTTTTAGTGAGATCAGTATAATACACCATTACCAATGCAGTGGGAGGCACCTTAGGCTAACTTCACACAGGTGAGTGTGATATCAAGCCGTGAATCACGGCCTGAGATCGCGCTTGCCAGCATGCGATTTCCTTGCAAATGTGAGTCGTTTTTATATCAAAACCACCTCGCAACACTTTGGGGAAGTAGCGATCCTCCACCATGGCCGTCAATGGAGGATCGTGGAGTTTCTCCCATTGTTTTCAATGGGAAACCTTGCATCGCTCTGCGTGCACCTAGCACGTGGTGTGATGCTATTGCCGGCCCAGTTGAAAACAATGGGAGATGTGATGCAAAGGCATACCGAAAAATAAGACATGCCATGATTTATTTCCTGCATCATGGTGCAATGCGGAAAAACGTTGTTCATGTATATGACGCCATTAAAAAAATGGGGCTCATAATCGTGCAAGATTTGTGCATCTCGCAACACACAAATCTCGCTCAAGAATCTCACCCGTGTAAAAACAGCCTAAGTCCATTATATGGGGTGTGCTTGCACAAAAAGGCTCCAGGTCAAAGAGAGAAAGGTGTGGCCATCTGTAGACTTTTGGTACAAATGCATGGCTTAAAGAATAGGCATATGCATTTCCAATCCTCTCATTCCTTCTCAGAACCACTTTGAAAAAAAGACTTTTTAGATTATTTCTAATTGGTGCCAGAACTGTCATCCCAACTCAATGTCAGGCCGCTTCTACTTGGGTGATGTGATATGGTCGCAAGAAAATTGCAGCAATATCGCATTGGTGTTGTGTGCAATATCACTGCATTTTCTCGCTGCAATATAGGGATTTTGTGTTGCTGCAAAGTCTTCAAGCAAGCAGCGGGGAGCTTCATGGGAGACACATGGGAAGATGACAGCACCAGAGAGGTGATGTATTTCTTTTTTTAAATTTTTGTATGTAGCTAGGGCTTAGTTCAGGGCTTTTGCAGTAAGATTTCCTACTGTAAAAGCTGCATCGCATCACACGAAAACCACATTTTCATGCGATGCAACACATAGAAAGGCTCCATAGTGAAACTTGGGCTACAAAAAAACTGCAAAGCGTGGCTGTTTAGAGAATGCTGAGATTTTGTAGTCTAGCAATGTCGCAGGCTACAAAACATCGCTCATGTGGAAGAACCCATAGGAAAGCATGGGCTCTACATATATACGATTTGTAGCACAGTCACATTGCAACAAAAGCACGCAAGAAAATCTCCCATGTAGAAGCGGCCTGTAGCCCTATAAATTGAAATCTATTGTGCATGTGATATTATTCAAACTCACATACTCATCGTTGGTACATGATTTGTTCGGGATAACAAGAAATTCCAAGATCCATAGTTAAAGTTTTTTTGTTTTTTGTTTTAATAGAGGCTCAGATAGATAATAGCCCAGTGAACTCAACTATTAGTGATGCTAAGAAAAGCTGTGGACTAAAACTAGACACTCATTTATGTTTCTATCTTCCTCTTTGAGTATGCTCTTGTTGAGATCTGCTGTGTAAGGGCGCCCACCCACTGGCGATTTTTTTTCCCTGCGAAATTCGCAGCATTTTTTTCTCTGCAGGGGTCTATGGGACTTGTAATGTTAAAATCGCGATCGCGCAAATTCGCGATTTCGCGGTAAATTGCGATTTTGCGCGATCGCGATTTTAACATTACAAGTCCCATAGACCCCTGCAGAGAAAAAAATGCTGCGAATTTCGCAGGGAAAAAAAATCGCCAGTGGGTGGGCGCCCTTACTTTGAAACTTCTATGCTCCACATTTCAATACAAAATTGCACTTGCAACATATAATAACATTTGCTGACAAAGTGATAATCTGCGATCAGATGGTTTTGACACTAAATTTAAGCACAGGTTAAAGAAATATTTACAGTTCAGACATACATGGCATATGCACTGGAGATGTAAAAAACACACACTAAATTTTCTGTTCTGGCACCCGATCTCCATGGTTCACCCTGAATGCAGGAGCTAGGCATGGTTGGAAGGATGGAAATAGCCAAATGCCCTGCACTGTCCTGTTTCTGTAACTCCTATAGAAGTCAATGAGAGTTATGAAAATATAGCGAGCTACAATCTTTCTGTAACTCAAGAGTTGTGGAAACGGTGTGCTACACTGTATTCCTTACTCCCAATTATGGCTCACCTGTTTCGTAAACATAGCTCAACTGTTTCTGTCAGCCTGGCCATCTCATATTCAGTGGTGTTTCCATTTTAACCAAACATGCCCCTTTAAGCAGTGTGGCTAAAATCTTTATGTGTTTTCACTAATAAGAAAATTAACAAAGCAGTGAAAAATAATACCACTTCCAACCTGACATTACTTTTAGTTTCCACCACATCCAT
This sequence comes from Eleutherodactylus coqui, assembly GCF_035609145.1. Taxonomy (NCBI): domain Eukaryota; kingdom Metazoa; phylum Chordata; class Amphibia; order Anura; family Eleutherodactylidae; genus Eleutherodactylus; species Eleutherodactylus coqui. The sequence goes on along the minus strand of NC_089837.1, from coordinate 407,828,155 downwards.
CAACAGTGTTCACATGCTGCCACAGTCTTAATAAATCTGCCCATTGCTTCCAATTATCTCATCATGTTTTGTATCTTTCACTTTATTTCTCCTATACTACATCTGTCAACTGTTTTGAGACAGATTTTAAAATCTTTATTCATTTTTGCTGGTAATTATATGTTAAATGTTAAATTATTAAGGCAACTGGGAATACTAATATTAAGTGGAACTAAATTGCAGAAGTGGTGCATACCTAATAGCTTCTATTGTATTATTATGTAAATTTCCATTGACATGATATTTTATTTATGAATGAATTATACCCTTATAATAAAAAGAGACTATGTTTCTGAAATAACAAAATGCCAGAGTTCATATTTCCTGTGCAGAGAAAGAAGATGTCACCTTAGAAAATGTCATGTCATCTCATAGAAAGACAATGCCATTGTTTATAGATATGATTTCATAAACTTCTAGATTTCTTCATGCAAGCACATTATTTTGACACAGTAGACATACCATTATTTTTATACCTGATAATCACTTTGCAATATTATTTAGCATTTTGCAAGTAGTCATTAAAAGAATAACATTCTAGTATTGTCACGTAACTGGTTTTAATTAAGGTAAAGTTTATCAAGATTTTAGGTTAAATTAATATGTATTTATGTAAATGAAAATTTACTGTTTAAAGGGGTTGTCCGAATTACATAATTTCTGTACAAGCAGCTCTCTATGCTTTAACATAACAAATAAGCACATACACAACCAGGGGCATACCTAAAGGCTCAGGGGCACGGATGCAAAAGTTCACACATATATATATATATATATATATATATATATATATATATATATATATATATATACTTCTCCGTGTGATAGCAGCAGGACAGACAGATGCACAGATGCCGTCCAGCAGGAGGCAGGGGGAGCACATGATGACATCATCACTGTGCTCAACTCCCTGCTGGCCTGTGTGGCTGCCTCCCTCCTCCTCCCCCCTCCTCTTCTCTACTTCCTCTCAGGCTGGCTGCACTGCCTGTTCCGTGATCGCTGCGGTGCTGCAGACAGAGCGACCAGCCAGTAATGCACTGAATGTGCATATGTACATGGCAGAGGGTGGCCTCTGGGTCCCCTTAGTGCAGGGGCCAGGTCACCACTGTGATCCCAGCAACCCCTGATGGTACACCTATGTGCCCAACTCTCCCTGCTCCTGCTGTGACCCGCGCTGGTATCCAGTCCTCCGTATCTGTGTTTGAGTTCTCATAGGATGCGCACAAAAAACAGAGATGCATGTGAAAATAGTTTTACTACTATAGAAATAGAAATAACATGGAATATTGGCCAAAAAAAAAATAATAGCTGGACATGAGTAAAATGAAAAAAGAAAGCTGATGAAGATCGCACTGGCTATGAAGATATGACTCTTCTCTGAGGGATGTGCACGCACTCTCCCATACAAGTCTATGACAGACACAATTAGGAAAATAGATTGTACATAGAGATAGTTTGAGGTTTAATAATAATCCGGGTCTATAAGAATAGAATATGCAGGTTTGCCAGATTCTGTCAAATTTTGGTAGTCCAGCATTAAGTATTCAGGATAAATGTTTCTTTACCATTGTTATGGGAATAAATCATATTCCTGAAGATTTCACTGATCTGCTCCAGATTGGTTATAATGAGAAGCTTCATGCATGAATATATGTAATTGAACTGACGGATGTTATCCGTCAGTCCGCAACAAAAGAAGTACAATACAAATATAATTAACCATGATGCACAAATTACATGCACACCCCCACAACATCATAACAACTCATAATTGGCCTAGTATGTAATGATGCTAATGATTAACATATGTTTACTAGAGTTGAGCGAACATACTCTGCCGAGCTTGATGCTCGTTCGAGTATTAGCGTTCTCGATGCTGCTCATTACTCGAATGAGCATCAAGCTGAGTTCAACCCCGCCCCAGTTTTTGGCTCCTCCCCGCTGTGACGTGCCTATTTTGGCCCCTCCCCGCCGCGATGCAGTGCGCGTCAATGGCAAATTTTTTGTCTGGCAGACAGGGGAGTGAGAGAGAGAGAGAGAGAGAGAGAACACGAACCAAGAAAAAAAAAAGCTGGCAGACATACAAAAATGCTCATGTCTCCCATTGTAGTCAATGGGGTTCGTTACTCGAGTAGAGCTCTCGAATTTTACAAAAAGCTCGATTCGAATAACGCAGACCCGAGCATTTGGGTGCTCGCTCATCTCAAATGTTTACGCCCCCGGTTTGTGCCGGTATGTGAACACGTAATTCCCAAGTAGCATAGACTTTATCAATATTCCAATCTGGACCGAAAGAATGCAGTCAGAGATAATATTTTCCTCCCCTTGATAGCTAGCGCTGGGAAAATGCAGAGGGGTTAGCTTCAACATTGTACTTGTACATACCACGCTATAATATTGAGCTTGTTAACCATTTAACTGCTAGCTATTTCCTATGAAGGTGGATGTATGAATATATATATATATATATATATATATATATATATATATATATACACACTACCGTTCAAAAGTTTGGGGTCACCCAAACAATTTTGTGTTTTCCATGAAAAGTCACACTTATTCACCACCATGCGTTGTGAAATGAATAGAAAATAGAGTCAAGACATTGACAAGGTTAGAAATAATGATTTGTATTTGAAATAACATTGTTTTTACATCAAACTTTGCTTTCGTCAAAGAATCCTCCTTTTGCATCAATTACAGCATTGCACACCTTTGACATTCTAGCTGTTAATTTGTTGAGGTAAGCTTGTGAAATTGCACCCCACGCTTCTAGAAGCATCTCCCACAAGTTGGATTGGTTGGATGGGCACTTCTGGCGTACCATACGGTCAAGCTGCTCCCACAACAGCTCAATGGGGTTCAGATCTGGTGACTGCGCTGGCCACTCCATTACCGATAGAATACCAGCTGCCTGCTTCTGCTGTAAATAGTTCTTGCACAATTTGGAGGTGTGTTTAGGGTCATTGTCCTGTTGTAGGATGAAATTGGTTCCAATCAAGCGCTGTCCACTGGGTATGGCATGGCGTTGCAAAATGGAGTGATAGCCTTCCTTATTCAGAATCCCTTTTACCCTGTACAAATCTCCCGCCTTACCAGCACCAAAGCAACCCCAGACCATCACATTACCTCCACCATGCTTAACAGATGGCGTCAGGCATTCTTCCAGCATCTTTTCATTTGTTCTGCGTCTCACAAACGTTCTTCTTTGTGATCCAAACACCTCAAACTTGGATTCATCCGTCCACAACACTTTTTTCCAGTCTTCCTCTGTCCAATGTCTGTGTTCTTTTGCCCATCTTAATCTTTTTCTTTTATTGGCCAGTCTCAGATATGGCTTTTTCTTTGCCACTCTGCCCTGAAGCCCAAAATCCCGCAGCCGCCTCTTCACTGTAGATGTTGACACTGGTGTTTTGCGGGTACTATTTAATGAAGATGCCAGTTGAGTACCTGTGAGGCGTCTGTTTCTCAAACTAGAGACTCTAATGTGCTTATCTTCTTGCTTAGTTGTGCAACGCGGCCTCCCACTTCTTTTTCTACTCTGGTTAGAGCCTGTTTGTGCTGTCCTCTGAAGGGAGTAGTACACACCGTTGTAGGAAATCTTCAATTTCTTAGCAATTTCTTGCATGGAATAGCCTTCATTTCTAAGAACAAGAATAGACTGTCGAGTTTCAGATGAAAGTTCTCTTTTTCTGGCCATTTTGAGCGTTTAATTGACCCCACAAATGTGATGCTCCAGAAACTCAATCTGCTCACAGGAAGGTCAGTTTTGTAGCTTCTGTAACGAGCTAGACTGTTTTCAGATGTGTGAACATGATTGCACAAGGGTTTTCTAATCATCAATTAGCCTTCTGAGCCAATGAGCAAACACATTGTACCATTAGAACACTGAAGTGATAGTTGCTGGAAATGGGCCTCTATTCACCTTTGTAGATATTGCACAAAAAAACAGGCATTTGCAGCTAGAATAGTCATTTACCACATTAGCAATGTATAGAGTGCATTTGTTTAAAGTTAGGACTAGTTTAAAGTTATCTTCATTGAAAAGTACAGTGCTTTTCCTTCAAAAATAAGGACATTTCAATGTGACCCCAAACTTTTGAACGGTAGTGTATATATATATATATATATATATATATATATATATATAGTATATATATACATATATATATATATACACACACACATATATATATATATATATATATATATATATATATTCATATGTTTATGTTTGCCTAGGCTGATATAAGAAACACATTTATATTATTATTACTACAACACCATAATTCACATTAGCTTGTTTAGACTAACTCAAAAGATAGGAATGTGAATTTTCAAGAACAAGCAATAACGATTTTAGTTGCCAAAAAAATTGAAAGAAATAAAGGAGTGAGTATAACTAGTAAGACTATCTGTGGCATTCTTACATTTAGGAGACCTGGACAGGGTACTTTCTTAACCCCTTAAGGACCGGGTTGTTTTGTACCTAAAGGACTAGACACTTTTTAGGGATTTTACCCATGCGGTTGTTTTACTGTTTTACTTTATTTTCTTCAGCAATCCAAAATATTTTTGCTGTGATTTTTTTTCCCATGACATATAGTGCTATTTTTTTATATTTTTCCCCGACTTTTTTTTCACGGTTTTTAGTTTTATTGGGGGTAAAAAGGTAAAAAAAAAGTGTTTTTTTTCCCATTTATAGTTGTGTTTTTTTAAATTAGTAAATTTACTCTAAAACAAAGTATGGGACTGAGATCCTCATTTTGTTTTGGACGTTTTGATATATAATATGTATAGCTTTAGATTACAGGGTGCTTACGGTGACAGTTTTGGTTGGCATCGGGGGTGGGTCATTTTCTTTTTTATGTATATATTTTTATTTTATTCTGTAATTTTTTTTAAACTTATTTTGTAACTATTTTTTACCCCTGATGTCATATAAAACCTTTTGGGATCATTTACATGGTCTTTTTTTTTTTATTTGACACTTTTCCACTATAGCTTGGGCATCCATAGGATCCCTAGTTACAGCGGAAAACATCCCCCTGTAGTGACATCAGTCACTAACAGAGCTGGTCAGGGTTTGCTAGGACCTTGCAGCTTTGCTGAAACAGGGGGCACAATTATCTTATTACTAGAGATGAGCGAGCACCAAAATGCTTGGATGCTCGTTACTCGAACCAAGCTTTTTGTCATGCTCGAGAGCTCGGCTCGAGTAACGAACCCCATTGAAGTCAGTGGGAGACTCAAGCATTTTTCAATGTGCCCCGTGCTCAGCATTGTTTTCAATGGAACCACGACTTTTGTTTTTGAGCCCTTCCCTGAAAAACAATAATTTTAGTGTAAAAAAATAAATAAATAGAAAAAAAAAACATACCCTCCGCCGCTGCCGTGTCCCCCGCGGGGATGAAGCACACATCTGCTGCATGTGGCAGATGTTTCCTTTATTCCTGCTGGTAAAAAGAATTCCCTGCTGCTGCATCTGTCACATCTGTGACAGATGCAGCAGAGAAATTCTTCAATTCCCTACTGCAGCTGTCACACATTTTAAATAAAAGCCTTTCCCTGAAAATCCAGTAAAAGTAGTGTAAAAAACAAAAAAAAAATAGATACTCACCTCCCTTTTAAATCCCCGCCTGCTCATAGATTGGCACTACAGAGTCGGGGACAGCGAGGAGAAGACGCGGATGAGCCCCGGCAGCTGAAGGGAGGTGAGTATCTATTTTTTTTGTTTTTTACACTACTTCTACTGGACTTTCAGGGAAGGGCTTATATTTAAAGCCCTTCTCTGAAAACCATTGACAGGGTGGCGGCAGCAGAATCCTCTACCTCAGCAGTCATGTGTGACAGCTGCGGTAGGGAATTGAAGAATTCCTCTGCTGCATCTGTCAAAGATGTGGCTGATGTAGCAGCAGGGATTTCTTTTTACTAGCAGGGATGAAGGAAACATCTGCCGCATGCGGCAGATGTGTTCTTCATCCCTGCGGGGAACACAGCAGCATCGGAAAGGTAAGTTTTATTTATTTATTTATTTATTTATTTTTTCTTTTACACTAAAATCCTTGTTTTTTAGGGAAAGGCTTATATGTAAAGCCCTTCCATGAAAAACAATGCAGGGGTGCCAGCAGACCATTGTTTTCAATGGAGCCGCAGGCAGCAGCCGTGGCTCCATTGTAAACAAATTTGGTGTGGAGAGAGTGAAATGTTCTCGGGCACCGCATGGTGCTTGCTTGAGTAACGACTACTTTCGAGTATACTAATGCTCAAACGAGCATGCTCTCTCATCTCTACTTATTACTAATTTGTTAAGGACTACAAATTCTCATGAAGCAAATTCAATACAATACTGGAAAGGGCCAACACTTTCAGTCTTAATGTTTTCACTATTAATACAATTGAAAAACAGTTTAGGGTTAGTTTTACTCTCTTCGGCAATAAGTCTCCCTGTATCCATCTTTGCTACTTTTATCTGATTTTTACATAATTCGTTTTTTTTTCTTACAGGTTTTAAGTCCTTCTTTGAGGCCTTCTTTTTTTAGAATTCTTTTTTGCTGTTTTTGGTCCGCTTTACATCTTTTTTGAGCCACATTGGTTTTCTCCTATTCCTAACCCTTTTATTCCTGTATTCATATAGATTTCAATTCCTTGGCTGATTTAGGTAAAATATTTTTCTAATTCTTGTTCTACGAGTTGTGAAAATTCAATCTATAGCATAGTTATTAACATTTAGAAACATTTATGCTTAACATATTTTGCATGTCTACATACTGTGACTGCTTAGGCAACGACCTGCCTTTAAACTGTCAGAACTGTCAGTATGGTAAAAATTGAATAATACTTTATGTGTTATTGTATATAGTACACTTCCTGCATACTTTCTGACATGTTTAGTCTATTTTCATGTCTTTCATTTTATACATGACCCCTAATGTCTTACAGACAATTTCTGGTCATGGTTTATTTATACATAGAAACATTCAGCCCACGTGTATTAATATTGCATCAGGAAGATAAAAAAATATACCCCTACATTTGTTTATCATGGGCACAAATTGCAGACCTTAATGTTGTGTGACTGCAGAGCATTGCGACCTACCCAGTGTACTGCAGCATGTTGTATGATGTACATAGTTGGCTAAAGGGACACTTTAACACTTCTATTCTTTACAAATATTTTTCGATGTTACATTGTGAACAAGTGAGCATTTTATCCTGAGAACCTGAAAGCAGAAAATGTGCATCAGTAAAATGTAAAATGCCTTTAGGATGTAACCACTGGAAACAAATGAGCAGGATGAAAATATGTTGTGAGGATGTATTTAGTTTGCTAGTATCCAAATATCTGATTTATGGAAAAAAAAAGTACTGAAGCAAAATAAATGTAAAATAATTTAACACCTTTAGGGGATCTTTTCAGCAGAATGAACACATTGCATACTTATTGCAAATCCTAGTAGAAAAGAGATTCCCTACCAAAGACCCATATTGGAAACATGCCTTATACAATTTATGCTCTTACGTAATGTGCAGGCCACTGTGCGCACATCATATTTTGTACTGAAGATGTAGTCAGGAATTTGTTATATTGTCCGCTGGCTCTTACTGTTCTTACAAAACTGATATATGATAATTTACATTTGCCATCCACTGGATCAACAGGATAACAGCCTTACATACTATGTTACTGTGTGTGTGTTTGTGTTGCTAGCACATCCAATCCACATTGGTTTCCATTCTGCATTTGAGAGACAGACCTTTTACATTTTATATGTACTGTAAAATTAAAGAGTGTCTCTGGTCTATTATCAATTATCGTGTTACAACTGAACAGATCAGAGACATAATTAATCCCTGAGCGCTTTTTATGCGCTCGTCCGATAAATTATAGGACAAAAATCGCAGATCGCAGATAGGTGTGATCTGCGATTCCTGTTCTCTTCTCTATATGCGCTCAATGGGGCCGGCGGCAGCAGCGCCGTCCCCATTGAGAACATATAGAAGACAAATCATTCTTCTCTACCACAGCTGTAACAGCTGTGACAGAGAAGAACGATGTTTGCCCATTGAATTCAATGGAGCCGGCAATACAGCCGGCTCCATTGAAAGCAATGGGCTGCCGGACAGCGCTGGATGAATTGTCGGGAAGGGCTTAAATATATAAGCCCTTCCCTGCAATTCATCCAGAAATGTGTTAAAATAAAAAATATATATATACTTACCTTGTCCCGGCAGACAGAGTTCAGGGCGGCCGGCCTGCAGTTGGTGTGAAGGAGGTGTGTGTCAGACCTGCCCCTGATTGGCTCAGCCTGAGCCAATCAGAGGCAGGTCTCACTCACACCCATTCATGAATTCATGAATGGGTGTGAGTGAGACCTGCCTCTGATTGGCTCAGGCTGAGCCAATCAGGGGCAGCTTTGAGTCACACCCCCTTCACACCCACTGCAGGCCGGCCACGCTGAACTCCGGCTGCCGGGACAAGGTGAGTATATATATTTTTTTATTTTAACACATTTCTGGATGAATTGCAGGGAAGGGCTTATATATTTAAGCCCTTCCCAACAATTCATCCAGCGCTCGCCCGCAGCGCATTGCTTTCAATGGAGCCGGCTGTATTGCCGGCTCCATTGAATGCAATACGCTGGACAGCTCCGGCACGTTTCTAATGAAACGCGGCTAGGAGCAGATTTTAGGGCGATTTTTGGGCATCGGTCACGCGATTTACGGATGTGCATCCGTCATGCGATCCGCAAATCGCGCGAAAAAACGCCCGTCTGACTAAGGCCTCTGGCCTCATTCTGAAGGACCTTGTACATCTGTGTAATTCAGGAACAATCAATTGATTTCAATGTACAATGTGCAATGTTACATTGTCCCTGTGGTGGCATTGCAGGAGAATTGAACACTTGCTGAAAGTTACTTCCTTATATTACAGCTGAGTCTAAGTACCAGGACACATTGTAATCGGTTTATTGTTGAGGGATCCTTCTAACAAAAACAAATTGTCTGTAAAGTAAAGAACAATTTTAAGGGTTCTGCAACTTTAGTTTTTTTTTGTTTTATAGTATAACTATAAATACATATTCACACAGGAGGGTTTCCATATTTTAGAAATCAATTGGCAATGCAGAATCTACTAAAAAATTAAAACCATTGGCATTCATGTTTCTGGACCTTTCTTCTGCTAATAAAGAGGTAATACTTACCCAGTCACTTCCAAGTTCCTCTTCAGTTTTGGCAGCCACTGCACACACAAAGTGGGGTTCAAATTTATTTTCTGATGTGGTCTTAGGTCTGAGAATATATTTGTGAGCTACAGAGGCTAGCAATGGGCTACAAAAAGCAAGTGTTACATCCGCTCGGCGCACTAAAGTGCCATTCCTCAGAACGGACGCAGGATTGTGTTCTTTTAAAACCTGCAAATACACTTATATAGTATTTTCACTACAAAAAAATACCTTTCCAGGCAATATGGAAGGACCCCTGTCCCTTACTAATCAGGGAAAGTCGGGTAATCGTCCCGATAAGGTCGTCCCCACTGTCTTCATCTGGGACCTTGCTGTCTCTGATCAGAGACCTGGAGAGATGCACCAAGCACAGAGGACACGACACTGTTAACACACACTGAACACAGAACAGGACTGCACATAAAGCACATGTCTGGCCACTTGCGCAGACATAGCATCTGTCGCTTTTCACACCAACATACAGAGTAACACAACCCACACAGAACAGTTCTACACATAAAGCACATGTCTGGCCACTTGCATAGACATATCAAAGATGTCACTTTTCACACCAACATACTAGGTTATGCATACACCATATAACAGGAACCCCACCCAGAGCTCACATACATACAGACAACCATAGCCAATCCAAGTGTCCTTACACCAGGGGGATAGAGAGCCAGCCACTGTGCTGATATAGGGAACAGTGACAGGCATCACCCATCTGAGACACACACAAGACATCTGGAGGCCACACCTGCCAAGGGATAAGGCGAAACCTGGGGCTCATACACCCTAAAAACCACAAGGAGGGGAGGGACAGTAGGCATCCAGACAGTGAGAAAAACACAACAGACTAGTATGCATAACCCAGCTCTGAGTGGGATTAACAGTCATACATAAAGCAATAAAATGACCAGCAATCTCTCTGAAGAGTTTATTGTTTTTTATCTGCCGCAGACGAGGGGGATTGGCTGGTGGTGAATACTACACCCAGCAGCTCCATTAACCCCTACCTGTGAAGGTGTGCGCAAGGAACCCTATAGAACCACAGGTCCCAGATCCACAATTTTAACAGCAAGGGGCCAAAGATGTCTTGATCTCTTGGCAGAAAACTTTGCAGTTATCATAGATGTCTTCATAGTGATCTCCGCTAAATGGAGAAAAAGAGATTGAATACCTACAGTCAAATAAAATGTCACCTTTGAGTCACTGGATTATAAAAGAGATGTCAACAGGATTATAAAAGAGATTGTCAGAGCGCTTAGCCAATCACAGGCAGTGCTCAGCTGTCATTCAATGAATGGCTGAGTGCTGCCTGTGATTGGCTAAACGCTCAGCCAATCAGACACAGCCCTTTCAGGATGTGGGCATTTTAAATTCCCGGCTGCTGAAAGAACTTCAGTACAGTGCCAGGGAGCAAAGCGTCAAGACGCGCCAAGCCCAGACAGTGGTGGAGAGGTGAGAATATGTTTTTTTTTATTTTTTACACAAGTTAGGGATGATTTTCAGGGAAGGGGTTATATTTCAAGCCTTTCCCTGAAAATCACTGCAGGGGGTGCCTGCATTCCATTGCTTTCAATGGGGCCAGCTGTAGCGCCGGCCCTATTGAAAGCAATGGGCACGGAGCTTTTGGTCACACGTATTTTGTACATCCGTGCAGCGCATTTTTTTGGCAGCACGGATGTGTCAAAATACACGCTCGTCTGACCGAGGCCTTAAGCCTGGAATATATGGAGTTTTTTCTTCCAAACACAACTAGCTAATTTTAAGTATAGGGTGATTTTAAACATTATTTAATGTTGTGGTTTATGTATTTAAGAGAGTGATAAGGAATGTGTCCAAGTAAAGCAAAATTCACCCTAGCATGCTTTGTGCGCTATTTTTCTGTGACATGCAGGCAAAAAGGCAATGTTGTAATGTCGGCTAGTTTGTATGCCATAGTTGCCCTAACTCTCAGTTTTCCAGAAAATTCAAAAGTAATATAAGTGAACTTCATGTTGTCACTTTGTCTATAACTAGTAATATACTAATTACGGTTAATTTACTTATTAGGGTATAAATCAGTGGTATGCCACCAATGTAGGCAGACTACACAACTGCTACGAGGCTTATGGGACAGGGGCCAAGGGACAAATGATCCCTTTGCCTATCCCACCACTGGCTCACTTCTACTTCATCGAACGTCCTTCCAGCAGCACAAGCCTGCTTGTAAATTACAGTCTAAATTGTCCATGCTCTCAGTGTAGAGGCTGCTTGCTCTTTCTCTGGCAGTACTATACTGACAGCAGAAGGGAAGAGGAGAGGCAGCCTCTACACTGAAATAGCAGGGTCTGGACCAGTTAGACTGCAAGTTACAGAGACTTGGATTTTGCTGTTGGTCAGATATTCAGGGTAAGGGTAGACACAGAGCAGGCACTTAAAGCTTCAGAGGCCAAAGAGGGGACACTATTATGTATAGAGGAGACACTAGAACTATGTGGGGCTATAAAGAAGACATTATTCTTTTGTGGGGCCACATAGGTGATACTGTTACTTTGAGGGGACACTGTAACTATGAGGGACACCTAGGTGATGCAGTTACTTTGAGTGGACACTGTTACTATTGAGGAGTATTGAGAGGTTTATGAGGGGTAATTGCAAGATGTAGAGAGTGCACAGAGATGAGTTGTGGGTTGAAGAAATTTTCATGGAGGTCTAAGCCCATATAAAGAAGAAAAATTAAAATATATATCACCAATCTGAGAAGACACAACCTGTGATTATTGGAGGTAACTGCACTGTAATCACTAGCACTATGTAGAGCTGGCATGTAACTATTATGTGGTGACTGCATTACTTAGAGGTATACTAGATATCAGGTGCTCTATGTAAACCAACAGTTTGCTGATATGTAACATTCAAGTGTGTGTTTTTTTTACATTGGCAAGAACAGAAGATACAAGAAATGATCTTAGAGAAGCAATTGCTGTTGCCTATCAATCTGGAAAGGCTTATGAGACCATTTCTAAATAATTTGGAGTCCATAATTTTATAGTGATTATTTACTAGTGTAAACATTGTTATGTTCACACCAAACATAAACTGAACATGCTGGCAGCAAAGGAAAAATAGGGGCATAAACCCTACACAAACTACAGATGGCCAAATACTTACCAATTGTACTATCGCTCAAAGGCAGATGGGAATACTAATAAGTATGAGGCATTGGTATTTTGGCCAAAGTATATAAGCTCACAAACCTACTCAAGGCTCCTTGCTATTGCGTGAGTCCCTAAAGTAACAAAATAACTAAACTCAGGAAAGGGAACCTTACCAACAAGCGAGGCAATCATCCTGATAAGGATGGTCCCACGCTGGAACATAGGGACTACCTGTCTCATCCTAGATAAGAATCGGCAGGAACTCCAGAGGAGGATATAACATATGTTGGTGTTCCCCTGAGTCTGCACACCTACAGACTCAGGGGAACACCAACATAGGACATAATACACATCAGACGTCTGCACACCTACATATATACACTAAACATTACACAGTTTACAACAGGTGTCTACACACCTGCAAACAGACATATAGTGAACAAGTCATTGTTCATACCCATAGACAGACACTGAACAAGTCATAGGTCACACCAGGTGTCTGCACACCCACTAATAGACAACACTTAACAAGAAATTATTCACACTAGGTGTCTGCACACCTGCAGACACAGGAGAATCCAACCAGAACCTCATGCATGCATACATAAACCAAAACAGCGTCAGACATTGCCCATCTGGGTATTAGTGTATCTTGACACCACCTCAAGCTAGGGATTCAACAGGAGGAATGCCCCTGTCACACCCCTAGCTCCTAATAGAGTGAAGAGAGGAAGGTGCCAGCAGCACAGTGTGCATTGCTTCTTGTCGACAGTGGTGGCTTAGGGCGAGGGGTTACTTTTCCATGTAGGCTTAGAGTACCATCTGCAAAATAAAAAGTAACCCTCACCGTGAGCTAGCAGGGCCGGCAAAAAGCAATGCAGAGGGTGCACGTCTGACTCACCGCTGCTTCTCTGTCATGGGAGGATGAGGACTGCTTGGCCGACGCCGGCTGTATCTTTCCTTCTGCCAGCCGTCTACGTGCTGCCAACATCCGAGTCCCTGTGTGCTTCCTGAAGGCGGCTCCCCCCGCACAAACCTACTGGCCATGTGTTGGCGCTGCCGCTGACCATCCTGCTGCGGTCCCTTGGCACACTCCAATCCCCGCTGTGCTGCAGCACTGCGCACGGCTGTCACAGTGCCTTTCCGCAGCCGCGGGGCCGTCCCTGCTGTGCCTGACATCAGTCCGTGACATGGTGTGCTCTGCTACTTGCCTGCAGGAGAAGCTGACTACAGGGAGAATCTGCCTGTGCCACCGCTCACGATCCTGCTTTGGTATCGCGGCGCACTCCCATCCGGCCGGGTCTGACAGTGCCTCCTGCCGCCGCGTTGCCCTCCCTGGGGAGACAGGGGTGGGGTGAGGGGTGCCAATAGTGGCCTGCAGGATAAGGCGCCTCACTGCTTAGTAGCGCCAGCAGCAGCCAGAACTGGCTTTTTCACACCTTTCACCGCCTTCCAGGACCTACTGACTTGGCAGCTGTCCAGCCAATCAGGTAGAGGGGGCGTTAAACCCCTGTCAATCTTGACTCCACCAAGACTTCCTGGTGGCGTCAAGATACATTAATACCGCCTATCTGATGGAATAGGGACTAATGTGTCACCCATCTGACAGCGTAAAGGAAATACAATATCTGGAATCACACCTGAAAGAAGGGTAACGGAGAAGGGGACTGTAGAACATATGAACAAGGAATCAGGTGTCTGGACCATCTTCAGGGAGTGTGCGGGAGAACAACTCAAACAAGCCTTACAGCACGCATGATTTCAAACACCAGAGTTCTGAGTGGGAATGATGAGGAGTGAATAAGCACCAGCACCCTCTAACAAGTGGTGTTGCTATTTTTATATACAGATGCTTATAGTGTGGAGTTCTCCATCCAGCCAAATCAACCACACCTGCAACCATGTGCTCCTGGAAACCCATAGCACTACACGTCCCAGGAGCATAACGTGACAAGCATTCAAGGCAGTTGAAAATGTTCCCAGGAGTGAACATCACAGGAAATTTTACTCAAGGTCAGACTATGCAATGCTCTGAGAAATTGCAAAAAACCCAAGAGCTACATCTCAGACTTTAAAGGCTTGAGTTAGCATTTTAAATGTTCAAGCTCATGAAAGTACTATTAGAAAAAGACTGAACAAGTCTGGCTTATTTGGAAGGGTTGCTAGAAGAAAGCATCTTTATAAAAATAAAATGGCAGTATGGCTACATTTTGTAAAGTTGCACCTGAACAAATCACAAGACTTCTGGAACAAAGTTCTTTGGACAGACGTGAGCAAAGTGGGGATAATGCCCAATGGCGTTTGGCAAAAAACAAACAAAATATCAGCATAAACACCTCATACCAACTGTCAAGGATAGTGGTGTTGGGGTGTTGATTTGAGATTGTTTTGCCGCCACGGGACCTGGTCTCACACATATATACTTTTTTTGTCTAAATGAATGGCGTCAAACATCAATGAACTGAAGCAGCATTGTAAAAAAAAACTGAGCCAAAATTCCTCCAGAATATGAGAGACTGATATAGTCATACAGACAACAATTACATCAAGTAATTGCAGCTGAAGGTGTTTCTACAAGCTATTGATTCAAGGGACGTATTTAATTTTTCACATATTGCTTCTGCATTTTGGCCTAATTTTTGTTAAATATATACAGTAATGACACAGTGCAATTTGCTATGTACTGTTGTATTTACCTAATGTTAAGACCTTCTAAACCAGTTGTTTATTTTTTCTCATTATGTCCTGATACATAAAACTATAGAATTCAAAGAGAGTGTACTTAGTTTTTCTTAAAACTGTGGATAAACTCTTTCTTTTGTATATTCTTTAGTGCATGGGGGGGGGGGGGGTCATATAGTGCCCTGTGAAGTCTATGTAAGCTCTCTTGGTACGAATACACTTTTCATAATTTTAATAGTTCTGTTTAAGTAGAGAACATACACTGAATATAAATGTTCTCTTGATAGGACTGAGAAAATCAATGTCATTTGGAAGTTAGCTGTGTAAAGCAGAACCAAGGGCAACCTGTCATACTCCTTTATATCACAAATTTAAGGAATACTGGATACTATTTAAAGAAACTTGTTCAACTAATTAAAAAAAAGCAAAATAACATAACATTAAATATATGTTGTATGCAAAATAATAACTTTGTTATAGCTTTGTACATTTTTTTATTTTGCATTTCTGGATTTATCATGTCATTAGACACTGAAGTGTGCCTGATTGTATTGTTAGCCAACTACCTTTATAGAATTTGATAACTTTTAGTCTTTAAAACAAAAGAGTCTTGCATGGATGAGTTCCTGCAAAAACAATGTGGTTCATAGAATGCAAACATATGTCTCTTCTCAAGTGAACACAACTTCACATTGGGGAATGCAGAAATAGGCCAAGAAACTCTAGTCAACTTCATCCAACTTTTTGATGTTTGACAATAATGACAGAAGATATGCACAACTTCATGAAAGTCAAGTACAGAATTAAAGTATATTGCATTTTTTACAAACCAGCATTTAAAGTGACTGTTGTATTTTCATAAGAGCATATTATACTGACAGAATTACTTTACAAATGTAAAAAAAAACAAGCATAAGACCTTTAGAAACATACAAAATTGATGGCAGAAAAAGATCATATATCCCATCCATATTATTTTTATTTCTCTCTTAGGATAGATACTGGATATGCCTATCCCAGGTGTGTTTTAATTTTTTTATTGCTTTTTCTGACCGCGTGCCATTACTTAGTAGTATCTTCACTATCAGTAATAACTACTACTGAGGAAAAGCCACACTTCACCTGCCAGAAATGCAAGCTTGTATCTCTACTGATGGAAAAGGTGCATAGTCTTCAGGAGAGAATAGCTACATTGAAGCTCATTAAGGAAGGTGAGGATTTCCTTGACAGAGGTGTTGAAGGAAAATAAATGTCCAGTGTATCTGCAGAAGCAGTGGAATGGAAGCATGTCACCCAAAGAAGTAAGTGGATCAGGAGTCAACTAGCACCCATACTGCTTGGGAACCAGTACCAGTTTCTTGAGCAGTAGGAGAAAGAGGTATGACAAGAAATGACTCTATCCAAAAAGTACAGAGGAGAAAGAGGTACAACAAGAGATGACTCTACTCACAAAGAACTGTGTAGTAAGTCCTCTTGAATGGAGAAAAAGAAGTGTTGTTGTGAAGAAGAAAAGGAGAGTGGTGGTTATGGGGGATTCCCCATTGAGAGGAACAGAGGCTGCCATCTGCAGACCTGACACCTCACAAGAGGTGTGCTATCTTCCAGGTGCAAAGATGTGTCTGATAAGCTGTCAAGACTCTCCAGTCCTACAGAACACCACCCATTTCTACTTATACATGTAGTGACACTGCAAAAAAGGACCTTGCAACTATCTGCAGAGACTTTGAAGACCTCGGAAAGAAGGTGAAGGAACTATAAGCACAGGTGGTATTCTCATCCATCCTCCCAGTGAATGGCTATGGAATAAGAAGATGGAACAGGATTCTAAAGGGGGAACAACTGGTTACATCAAGGGTGCCGTCAGCAAAGATTTGGATTTCTAAACCATATAGTTAGGATGGGCGGCTATCGGGGTCGCCGTGCCCGCACTGCTAACACTGTCGCTCCTGCGGCAGGTGTGCGGCACAGGGGGACTCTGGCACTGGTCACCACTCCTGGCCGCGCTGCTCCTATACCCCGCAGAGGTGCTAGGAACGTGGCGGCTGCTGCCCAGTGCTGCGTTCCTGTTGCTATAGCAGCCTGCTGCATCTCCTCTGACCCAGTTTGGTCTGCTGGTGCTGAGGGAGGTTCTCCCAGCACTCTCTGATTATGCTGCTGCAGTTAGGTGCTCCGCCCCAATCAGCTGCTGGGGCGGAAGCTCTGACAGCATTTAAACCCCTCAGTTGCTTCCTGACACTGCCAGTGTTTGAATAGACTTCCTGTCACTGACCAGCATTACTCTGTATTCCTGATTGTTAGTGTATTTGATCTCGGCTTTCCCTCTGACCTGACTTCATCTCCTCCTGCCTGTACTGCGTTTTCCGGACTGTCTTTTAGTGCTTGACCTTTGGCTTGCTCCTGGACTGGTTTGCTGTTTTCCCTTTGTGCTTCGCTCTGGTTGTTTGTTTGTCTGTCTATTCATTCTCTGTTTCCAGGGATTGTGGTTTTCCCCGTCATTTTCCCTAGCCAGTGTAGGGACCATCGCCCAGTTGCTGCCATGGGGCTTAGCCCAGGGGGACAAATAGGCAGGGACAGGGGTTGTGGGCTACGTTGCAGGGACCCCCGACTTCTGCTTTCCCTGGTATCCAGACAGAAACACTGGCCCAAATGTTTTTTGGTTCCTACATCTGTCCAGCTAAACTAAGTCCATCTATGGAGGCTGTTTCAGCTCTAGCTAATCAGGTGCAGGTCCTGACAGGGAAGGTGCAAGATTTAACATCACGTTTCCAACAGCAGGAACAGGCCGCGGCCAGCGCACCAGCAGTTCCGCCTCCTGCTCAGCCCAAGGCTACCCTCACAGATTTCTTTTTCGGGGATCAGAGACAGTTTTTCTCCTTCCGGGAGGGTTGTAAGCTGTATTTCAGTTTGCGTCCGTTCTCCTCTGGAACCGAGTTCCAAAGAGTTGGGATTGTTATATCCCGCTTTAGAGGTGACCCGCAGAATTGGGCATTTTCCTTGCCCACCGACTCGCCCATCAGGCAGTCCCTGGACTCGTTCTTTACCGCGTTAGGCCAGATCTATGACGAGCCAGATCGGGCCGGGTATGCGGTCTCAGGTTATTAGAACTGTGACAGGGTAGACGTGCAGCGAAGGAATATTGTTCCCAATTTCGACAGTATTGCGCTGAGTCTGGTTGGAACGACTGAGCCCTTAAGAACTTATTTCTGATGGGTCTCTCTGACGCCCTGAGAGACCTCCTTGTTTTTTTTCCTGAGCCTGATGGTTTGGAGCAAGCCATGATGCTAGCCATTAGAGCAGACCGCCGCCTTAGGGTGAGACACATTCCCAAGACCAGTTCTGGGTTATCAGCCCGTGGGACCGACGTCCAGGGTTCTTCAGCTGTTTCCCCGGAATCCATGGAACTGGGGTCCATGTCTCCCAGACAAAGCAAGGAATTTTGTCTTAAGAACTGACTGTGCTTGTACTGTGGAGAACCAGGACACCGGGTCGCATCCTGGAAGAAGAGGCCACAGCCTGAAAACTTCCACTCCTAAGTAATGTCCGGGAGGATCACTTAGGAGCTCAGGTACTCCCGGAATGTTCCAAGTTGCTATTACCATGTTCTATTGTTTTTGATTCCTTCCATGTTTCGGGTCAAGCCTTCATAGATTCTGGGGCAGCCGCTTATTTCATTAATTTTGATTTCATAGCTCCCATAGCCAAGGTATTAAGAAACCTTGAGCCTTCCGTTCAGGTTTCTCGACTGGATTCTACACCCTTACTAGCTGGGCAGGTCAGTCGGGTTACTCCAGAGCTTAAGTTTTCTTGCACACAGAGTTTTGTACCTTTTTGGTCATGGAAAACTTATCGGTGGACGTGGTGCTCGGCCTACCGTAGTTGAAGGTACCAAACCCTGTTATCAGCTGGGAGACTCTGGAGTTAGTCCAATGGGGGGGGGGGGGGGGGTAGTGATCACATGCCCGCAGTTCAGGTCCATTCTACTGAATGTAAGAAACTGACCCTGCCACACTATTTGGCTGAATTTGCTGATGTATTTTCTAAATGGCTGTCCGAGGCATTACCACCTCAGCGGGAGTGGGATTGTAAGATCAACCTTATTCCCGGGGCTAAACTTCCGAAGGGGGGTATATATAACGTTACAGTACCAGAGCGAGAAGCCATGAAGGAATACGTTTCCGAGAGTTTGGCCAAGGGCTATATCCACCCATCTGCGTCTTGTGCTGGGGCAGGGTTTTTCTTTGTGAAGGAGAAGGATGGCGGCCTTCGGCCATGTACGACTATAGAGGGTTGAATAAGATCACAATCCGTAACCAGTACTCTCTTCCTCTGATACCTGATCTCCTGAATCAAGTATCGGGAGCTAAGTGGTTCTCCAAGCTTGATCTGAGGGGAGCGTATAACCTGATCAGGATAAGAGAGGGAGACGAATGAAAGACGGCATTCAATACGCCATTGGGGCATTTTGAGTATTTGGTGATGCCTTTCGGTTTGTGTAATGCCCCGGCCGTCTTCCAAGGTTTCATGAATGCTATATTCCAGGATGTCATGGGCATATTCTTGGTGGTTTACTTAGATGATATCCTGGTGTTCTCCGCCGACTGGGAGTCTTACCTTTGTCCCTTGCGGATAGTCCTCAACCGACTTCGGGCTAACCAGCTGTTTGCAAAACTGGAGAAGTGTTTGTTTGGGGTCCAGGAGATCTCGTTTTTAGGGTACATAATTACCCCTTCTGTTATCAAGATGGATCCAGGGAAGGTTAGGGTGATAACAGAATGGGCGCAACCTACTAACCTCAAGGCTTTACAGCATTTTCTGGGTTTTGCCAATTTCTACCGTAAATTTATTAAGGGTTTCTCGGTGATCGCCAAACCATTAACTGATTTAACCAAAAAAGGGGCTGAGGTAGGCAGCTGGGCATCGGAGGCGCTCACTGCCTTTTTGAGTCTTAAAAAAGCCTTCTCCTCCGCGCCTGTCCTTGTACAACCCGACTTAACCAGCCCATTCATTGTGAAGGTAGACGCTTCTGAATTTGGAGTGGGAGCCATCCTGTCGCAAGGACCAGCAACCCTCTCTAACCTCCGACCCTGCACGTTCTTCTCAAGAAAATTCTCACCCTCTGAACGCAACTATGACATAGGTAATAGGGAATTGTTGGCCATCAAGTGGGCTTTTGAGGAATGGCAGCATTTCCTTGAGTGAGCCAGACACCAGATTACCGTTCTCACTGATCAAAAGAACTTTGTGTATCTAGAGTCAGCTAAGAGACTAAATGCCCGGTAGGCGCGCTGGGCATTATTTTTTTCCCGTTTCAATTTCATCATCACCTTCTGGCCTGGGTCAAGGAACATTAGAGCCGACGCATTGTCGCGTAGCTTCGATGTGCCTGAGCCCGTGGATTCTCAGCCATAGGGGATCCTCTTTCCCAGAGTGGTCCTAGTGGCTTTAACCTCCGATATCTCATCTTAGCTATATGCTGCCCAGCAAGCTGCTCCGGAGGCTCTTCCGGAGGGCAAACTGTTTGTTCCCCTCTCCCTGAGACTACGGGTTCTCGAAGAGATACAATCTTCGGTTCTGACTGCTCATCTTGGCATTAGGGAGGCATTGGATTTATGTTCTCGGTTATACTGGTGGCCCCAGATGGCCAGAGATGTCCGTGGTTTTGTCAAGGCCTGTGCTGTTTGTGCTTGGGGGTAGAATATTGGGAGACACCGTGAAGGTCCTATTCTTCCTCTGCCAGCTCCATATAAACCTTGGTCTCATGTACCCATGGATTTCATAACGGATTTACCCCCGTCGCAGGGTTATACTGTTATTTGGCTAGTGGTCGATAGGTTCTCTAAGATGGCCCATTTTGTCCCATTGAGTAAATTACCCTCAGCTAGGGACCTAGCTGACCTGTTTATTAAGGAGATTGTCCATTTACACGGTGTCCCCGAAGATATTGTTTCTGATTAGGTGGTTCAGTTCATAGCATGTTTCTTGCAGGCCTTCTGTAAGCATATTGATGTTAACCTGTCTTTTTCTTCCGCCTTTTACCCTGAGTCCAACGAACAAACGGAGCATATGAATCAGGAACATATTCAGTACCTTCGTTTGTTTGTCTCGGACAGTCTGGAACAATGGGTGAAGTTTTTGCCTCTGGCCGAGTTCGCTATAAACAATCATACTAGTTCATCATCACAGGTTTCCCCTTTTTTCTGCAACTACAGGTTCCATCCCCGCTTTACCTTATCTGTCTCCTCGCCATCCGATAATCCATTGGCTGATTCCTTTACGGAAGAGATGGACACAGTCTGGGTGCAGGTTTGCAAAAACTTACTGGAATCGCAGGAGAAGTTGCGGAAACAAGGTGCTGGTAAATGCACTCTGTCTGACGCCTTTGTAATTGGTGAACTAGTTTATCGGTCCACTAAAAATTTAAAGCTGAAGGTTCCAGCTCTCAAGCTAGCTCCTCATTTTGTCAGGCCGTTCCCTATTTCCAAGATTATTAACCGGGTGGCCTATGAACTAACCTTGCCCGACTCCTGGAAAGTGCATAACGTCTTCCACTGGTCGCTTTTGAAGAGGTTCGTTCCCCTGGTATTGCCCACCCGCAAACCGCCTCCTCCCACCCTTGTCCAAGGGGAAATGGAGTTTGAGATAGAACGGATTCTGGACTCCAGGCGGGTATGGGACGCTTACCAGTATTTAGTGCACTGGAAGGGGTTTGGACCAGAGAAGCGGTCTTGGGTTCCGGCCAAAGATGTCCATGCTAGTCCGTTGCTTTCATAGAACCTCCCCCCTCAAGCCAGCGCCGGGTCATGGGGGTCCGGTGTCCCCCCGTAAGAGGGAAGGTACTGTCAGGATGAGCAGCTATCGGAGTCGCCGTGCCCACACTGCTGACACTGTCACTCCTGCGGCGGGTGTGCGGCGCAGGGGGACGCCAGCACTGGTCACCACTCCTGGCCGCGCTGCTCCTATACACCGCAGAGGTGCTAGGAACATGGCGGCTGCTGCTCAGCGCCGCATTCCTGTTGCTATGGCAGCCTGCTGCATCTCCTCTGACCCAGTTTGGTCTGCTAGTGCTGAGGGAAGTTTTCCCAGCACTCTCTGATTATCCTGCTGCTGTCAGGTGCTCCGCCCTAATCAGCTGCTGGGGCGGGAGCTCTGACAGCATTTAAACCCCTCAGTTGCTTCCTGACACTGCCAGTGTTTGAATAGACATCCTGTCACTCACCAGCATTACTCTGTATTCCTGATTGTTATTGTATTTGACCTTGGCTTTCCCTCTGACCTAACTTCGTCTCCTCCTGCCTGTACTGAGTTTTCCGGACTGACTTTTAGTGCTTGACCTTTGGCTTGCTCCTGGACTGGTTTGCTTTTTTTTCCTTTGTGCTTCGCTCTGGTTGTTTGTTTGTCTGTCTATTTGTTCTCTGTTTCCAGGGATTGTGGTTTTCCCCGTCATTTTCCCTAGCCAGTGTAGGGACCATCGCCCAGTTGCCGCCCTGGGGCTTAGCCCAGGGGGACAAGTAGGCAGGGACAGGGGTTGTGGGCTACGTTGCAGGGCCCCCTGACTTCTGCTTTACCTGGTATCCTGTCACATGGAGTGATTTACCTATATGATGCACCGCTTGCTAGAGATGGGTTGCACCTTACAAAACCAGGTAAGCATATATTTAGTGGGTACCTTGCTTCACTCATTAGGAGAGCTTTAAACTAGATCAATATGGGAAGGGAAGTGACAGGCGATGTAAAAATATACAGCAAATTAATACATTTGAGAACCTTGCTATTAGAAGTGGAAATAAATAACAAAGACAAAAACAATCAGCAGGATAGTAGAGGAGCAAGAGACACTGATCACAAACTAAAATTCCCAGAGCAAGGGAAACAAACAAGGAGAATTGGAGCTCCTAACACAAAAAGAGAAATATGATGTCATAGACATCACAGAAACTTGGTAGAATGATACACATGATTGGAATACAAGGTTTGAAGGATACAACTTATTGGTAAGAACAAGACCTAAAAGAAGGGAAGGAGGTGTTGCATTGTATGTTAGGAAAAAAATCATCTTCACCGAGATTCAAGCTTCGGAGCATGGCAGTTCTGTAGAAACTGTTTGGGTAAGAATACAATGAGAAAACAGCAGAAAGGACACCATTGTAGGCATTTACTATAACCTGCCTGGACACGCAGAATATATTGATGAACTCTTTCTACATTGATGAACTCTTTATGGCCAAGCTCTCAAAAAAGCAAGACATGGTGATCATGGGAGATTTTAACTATCCAGACATTTGTAGGGAATCTCTTTCAGGTAAAATTGATGAATCCAACAATTTCTTATCCACGCTTGCTGACAACTTCAGAAAGGCAGATTTTAATGAACTCAGAAAGAGGATAGGAAGAATCCAATGGCTGGATGTTCTTAAGGACAGAGATGTCCAAGAAGGTTGGGAAATATTGCGAAATGAGATTCTCAAAGCACAATTGTTAACAATCCTTAAAAGAAGGAAGAATAGGAAGCATTTAAAGAAACCAGGATGGATGAACGCAGAACTTGCACACATGTTAAAAAGGAAGAAGTATATGTTTATCAAATAGAAAGAGGGGGGATATCTAAAGAAGAATTTAATGCGGTCTGCAGAAACTGTAGTGTGTCAGAAAAGCTAAAGCTAATACTGAATTGAGGCTTGCAACAAAGGCCGAAAGCAATAAAAAAGGATTTTGGGGTATGTCAAAAGCCAAAGAGGGGCATGGCTTGAGCATGGATCTGTGAGGAAGCTTGAATACTGAGCTCCTGAACCGGGCACCCTTGTTCCAGAGACTGCCCTGCAGACACCATTGAGACTACTTCATCAGCAACAGTACATTCTATACTCCAAATATAATGGAAATGAACAGAACCTTTGTAAAATAGACACCAAATTTCTATCAGCTCCACTAATGCAAGGCAAGGGTTCTGTTCCTTTCCATTTGGGAGTTCTGTCACTGTGCTGTTTTTGGCAGCTGTGATGGAACCCTCTTATATAATCCCATAGCATAGTAAATAACTCTGTGAGAACACTCTCTAGCTACTATGGTAACATGCAAAGATTTAAACATTTGAATGCCTTTCAGGTTGGTATCTTTGAAGTGAGGGGATGAAGTGACATTTTTAGTTTTGCTTATAGGCTCCTGGAGTAGTTCCTATTATTGCAAAAAAAGTAAAAATCACTCCTCACGCAGCTGTAAATTAATATAAGATGTCGGTCAGCTAGAAACTGTGTTCAATCTGTATCATTTCAGACTTATCCAGCCCCTCTGTTAGTTACTAAGTACTTTTTGGTGTGATTTAAAAGCAGTTCTGTCCACAAATATTTCCCATTGTTGTTTCTCTATTCTCTTCATGCTGTTTCACTAAAACATGTAAATAGATTTCAGCTACATCGCCCTCCTACTTGTTTTTACTGTTTCTCACTATATCAAGAGCAGGATTGCAGGTGGGGGAAGGTGCAGGAGATTCCAATCTCTCCTATTATGGTAAAATGCAAAGCTTCAAACATTCGCATGCACTTCTGTTAAGTAATAAAAAAGTTCTAATCTTCTGTACGCTATAAACACTTGGCTACAACTTTATAATTATGCAGTGTTCTCACTAAACTCAGGAATAAATAGTGGTAATATTGAAGATTTGTTATGGGTAATTAAAAAGTGGCAAGGAATAAGACAAAGAAATAAACATATGTTTGTTGGGAAACAAAGTACTATAGCTTTGTCAAGCATAACTTTTTGAATGTGTTCCTGGCAAATATAACACTAAAATGTCACATTATAATGAAAAACTCCTCAATTGATGATCATGACACATCTATGACAAAAAGTGAAAATAAAATTGGTTTCAGAATGCCATATTAATCAGAAAAAAGATCAGTCATACTGCAATGGAAAAAACTGAGCAGTGGCCGATAGCAGCCAT
This sequence comes from Eleutherodactylus coqui, assembly GCF_035609145.1. Taxonomy (NCBI): domain Eukaryota; kingdom Metazoa; phylum Chordata; class Amphibia; order Anura; family Eleutherodactylidae; genus Eleutherodactylus; species Eleutherodactylus coqui. The sequence goes on along the minus strand of NC_089837.1, from coordinate 407,803,118 downwards.
AGATTCAGTTACACCGAACTTCTCCACTTTTATTTTAATATATGGTATTCATCCTAATCATATTGATTCACATGTATGTTTAGCATATAAGAGAAGTAAGATTTTTTAAAATTATCGAAAATGTAAGAGTTGTGGAAGACACAACAGTATTTGACATGCTAATGTACCTACACTAGAAGCCAAATCTGAAGAAGATCCAAGGACTAGTATAACCAGATTTATATTTCAGAAATCTAAAGGCACACATTATTCTTTATTTTCTAACAATCTGAAAGCCCTCACTGACTCACTGACTGACTGACTGACTGACTGACTCTCCAAAAGTTCTCCAACTTCCCGATGTCGTAGAAACATGAAATTTGGCGCAAGCATAGATTATCTCCAAAATAGGAAAAGAAATTGGGTCCCAACTCGATTATTCAATTCTAGCGCAAAAGAATTGGCGTCGAAATTTAACGTACATAATCTAAATCACTCACTTCCCAATGTCATAGAAACGGGAAATTTGGCACGAGCATTGATTATGTCATAAATAGGAAAAGTTAATAGGTCCCAACTCGATTGTTCAATTCTATGCGCAAAAGAATTGGCGTCAAAATTTTACATACATAATCTAAATCTCTCACTTCCCAATGTCATAGAAACGTGAAATTTGGCAGGAGCATTGATTATGTCATAAAAAGGAAAAGCTAATGAGTCCCAACTCGATTATTCAATTCTATGCGCAAAAGAATTAGCGTCCAAATTTTACGTGCAGAATGTAATTTTCTCACTTTCCGGTGTCATAGAAACGGGAAATTTGGCACGAGCATTGATTATGTCATAAATAGGAAAAGCGAATGGGTCCCAACTCTATTATTAAATTCTAGCGCAAAAGAATTGTCGTCGAAATTTTACGTGCAGAATGTAATTTTCTCACTTTCCGGTGTTATAGAAACGGGAAATTTGGCACGAGCATTGGTTATGTCATAAGTAGGAAAAGCTAATAGGTCCCAACTTGATTATTAAATTCTATGCGCAAAAGAATTAGCGTCCAAATTTTACGTACGGAATGTAATTTTCTCACATTCAGGTGTCATAGAAACGGGAAATTTGGCATGAGCATTGATTTTGTAATAAATAGGAAACGCTAATGGGTCCCAACTCCATTATTCAATTCTATGTGCAAAAGAATTAGCGTCCAAATTTTACGTGCGGAATGTAATTTTCTCACTTGCCGGTGTCATAGAAACGGGAAATTTGGCATGAGCATTGATTTTGTCATAAATAGGAAACGCTAATGGGTCCCAACTCCATTATTCAATTCTATGCGCAAAAGAATTAGCGTCCAAATTTTACGTGCGGTATGTAATTTTCTCACTTTCCGGTGTCATAGAAACGGGAAATTTGGCACGAGCATTGGTTATGTCATAAGTAGGAAAAGCTAATGGGTCACAACTTGATTATTAAATTCTATGCGCAAAAGAATTAGCGTCCAAATTTTACGTACGGAATGTAATTTTCTCACATTCAGGTGTCATAGAAACGGGAAATTTGGCATGAGCATTGATTTTGTAATAAATAGGAAACGCTAATGGGTCCCAACTCCATTATTCAATTCTATGTGCAAAAGAATTAGCGTCCAAATTTTACGTGCGGAATGTAATTTTCTCACTTGCCGGTGTCATAGAAACGGGAAATTTGGCATGAGCATTGATTTTGTCATAGATAGGAAACGCTAATGGGTCCCAACTCCATTATTCAATTCTATGCGCAAAAGAAGTAGCGTCCAAATTTTACGTGCGGTATGTAATTTTCTCACTTTCCGGTGTCATAGAAACGGGAAATTTGGCACGAGCATTGATTATGTCATAAATAGGAAAAGCTAATGGGTCCCAAATCCATTATTCAATTCTATGTGCAAAAGAATTAGCGTCCAAATTTTACGTACATAATTCAAATCTCTCACTTCCCAATGTCATAGAAACATGAAATTTGGCACACGCATTGATTGTGTCATAAATATGAAAAGTTAATAGGTCCCAACTCGATTATTCAATTCTAAGCGCAAAAGAATTAGTGTCCAAATTTTATGTACGTAATCTAATTCTCTCACTTCCTGATGTCATTTTATATGAATGAAACGTCGCATGGTTACCTCCACGTGGTGTTTCCTGGGTAACGCAGAGTACTATGCAAAATGGTGAACATATGTTTTTCCTCAGTATCTCTAAAGTAACCACGACTTCATAAGATTTTCTGTGTGAACACCAGATAAACACCAGTACCAAATTAACTCGGGCGAAGCCGGGTATATCAGCTAGTATATCTATACAGGGAAAACAAAAGATCTCACACATTTTCTCTAACAATATATCTATAGCTAAACAGCCACCTCAGAACAATTTCATCATCTGTAAAGCCTCATGTCCACGGGGAAAATCAGGCCCGCCGCGGATTCTCCATGCAGAATCCCGCAGCGGGTCCCTCCTTTCACATGAGGCTTAAAAAAAGATTAAACTTACCTGTCCGGACGCTGCAGATCTTCCCTCCGTCGCGGCCGGATCTTCTTTCTTCGGCCGCATCCGCTGGGCCGAAGAAAGAAGATCCAGCCGCAACGAAGGGAAGATCCGCAGCGTCCGGACAGGTACGTTTTAGTTCAAGTACAGGTGTTCCGCGGATCCGGTCGGCTTCCATAGGCTTCAATAGTAGCCTGCGGGAGCCGTCCCTGCGGGAGACCCGGACTGAAATGGAGCATGCCGTGTTTTTTTCCCCGCACACGCAATCTGCGCCTCAAGGGGAAAATGGCATCTGTAGGTATTTACCTACCTGCGGGTGTAGAATGCACCCCTATGGGGCATGGATCTGCGTGCGGGAAAAACGCTGCAGATTTTAAATAATCTTTTTACCGTGGACATGAGGCCTAAGGATACTGTTACACAGATCATTAGTCACCATAGTAATCACTCAAAAGAGCAATTGGGGTGACTGTCATCCTTTGTAAAAACGTGTAATCTCTCTTCACACGTGCTGCAACTGCAGGACATAAAAAATGATAGCGTGGTCACTAAGGGGTTAAAGTTCCTTTCAGGTGGGCCAGGATTTGGTCCAATGTAACCAGCACTGATCAACAAAGCATGCTGCTGTTCACACATAGCAAAGGATTGCCTTATGGGGATGAACAATTGTTTGCTTATTTGTGACCTGATTATTCTTCCTTATTTATGCACAGTCTGATGATTGGGCAAATAAACATTCAGTTAAACATTTGTGCCTAATAATTGGACCATGTAAAATGCCCATTGGATGTTATGGTACATCCTTTTTACAAGTATTTGTCGCAGCAGCTTATTTTACCATATTTTTTCTCCTATTGTAATGAAATGTAAAGCTCCATTTAGACGGCATGAGTGTCGGGCAAGTCGTTTGCCAGACACTTGTCCCCGCACATACTGGCTCCTGTGCACCTGCACGGGAGTTAGTATCGCTGGCTCACAGCAGAGAGGCTGAAAGAGATTTCACTCCTCGTGCTTCCCCACCCCTCTCCGTTGAACGACTGCTCTCAGTACTGAACGACTGCTATTTACACTGAGCCATCAGTGATCAGCTCATTGTTCATCGCTTATGATGCATGAATGATGGACGATGAGCCGATCGCTGATCACTCAGTGTAAATAGCAGCCATTCAGTACTGAGCGGCCGCTATGTTAAGTCAATGGAGAGGGGTGGGGGAGCGCGAGGAGTGAAATCTCCTGCAGCCTACCTGCCCTCCTGCTGGCTGCTCTGTGAGTGAGCCAGTGATACTAGCTCCCATACAACAGCACGGAAATGAGGACACACATCGTTTGCCTGACATTCATCCCGTCTAAATGGAGCTTAATGCACACTAATGAGATAGATAGATAGATAGATAGATAGATAGATAGATAGATAGATAGATAGTATTGGTGTTGTCAACTAGCCTTTTCAATACAGTGAGAAATGAGTCTCCAAAACTCCTGTAAATCAGTGGAGAAGGCAACATGCATGTGCAACTACCTCCTGTATGTGGCTGGAATAGATATTTTCTTTGTTACTACTATAACCTGGCCCTCCTTATCAATAAGGCTACCTTAACACATGAAATCTGAGCTGCAGAATTTCTGTTGCTTTCCTGCAGATGGCCAGAGTTACGAGCTTTGCAGAGTTTGCTGCATTTTTTGTTTTTGGATGTTGTATATGTACTTGGGTTTTTATGTGCAGATTTTCTACTGCAGTATGTTTTGCATTTTTGTGATATGGTAGTGGCAATTTCTTAACACTGACAGACTTCATTTACAAACATCAATAAATGCAGGTTTCCAAGCAGATTCAGTGCATTTCCACAGCGGAAACGCTTCAACTTCCACAACAAACAATTACAGGACGCAGCCATATACTTACTGATATACTGATACAAGAGGGCAGGCATATGCACCACTATTCCCCCAACATGTCATGCTGGGCTCCCCCCGCATTTAAAGCCGCACTGCATGTTATTGATAAATAAAGGTGGAGGACTCTGATGAAACAGCCACTCACAAACCCTCGTTACATTGAAGAGGGTGGCTGTTTAGTGTTTATTCCTGCACAAAAGAGTAGATACAGGGTGTCGGACCACATGGTACGTGTAGTACACCGTGCAGGCTTAAAATCTATTAGTGACACCATATTTAAATCCAGCGGGTTGTCCTTCACCCCACAGGCACACCGCACGTGCACCCTCAGCTCCCGGAGAATTCAAAGCCACACTGCATGTTATTGATAAATACTTGGAATTAGTTGCTATTTTGGCCAAAATACATGATCCCACAACCTGTGACTAAGGTCCTTGTTTATCGTGGATCTCTACTCTAACATTAGTTAAAAACACGGAAAGGGGGATATCAAACAGACAAAAAAAAATCACAGAAATTGGCCATATACTTACTGATTTACTAATAGAAGATGGAAGGCATATACATCACATGCAGACAACCAGACTGCTAAATGGAGGAGCAAATAACACATGTGAAGGACACTGATGAAACAGCAACTCACACACCCTCCTTATGTTAAGGGGGCTTACTGTTTAGTGTTTATTCCTCCACAAAATAGTAGATACAGGGTGATAATTGGTATATATGCCTGCCCTCTTGTAGCAGTATATCAGCAGCTATATGGGTGCTTTCTGTGATTTTTCTGTCTGTTTGATATTTCCCTTTCTGTGTTTTTAAATTCCACAACAAAAGTGCATTTAAGGCCGGCTGCAAACGGCCGTGACGGGCTCCAAGACGCGGCGGCGGTGGGCGGTAAAAGCGTTTTCACGCTATCTTCCGCTGTGCTACAATGCAAGATAGCGTGAACGGACGGCTTCCATTGACTGCAATGGAAGCCATCCATGCGTACACCCGCGGCAAATAGAGCATGCCGCGGGTGAGGACGGGAGATTTCACAGTGCGGAATTCCGCGGTGGAATTCCGCACCATGAGCATTGAGCTATTAGGTTCAATAGAACCTAATAGCTGCGGGCAACGCAAACAAACAATGTTTGTTGAGCGATAATCGTTGCGTATAAATGCTACCATCGTTTACTTTTCGGCCGAACAATGATTTTTAGTTGAGCTTAAAATCCACCGTTCTGCCAGGAATGCTCCACGGGAGCGCTATTAACATTGTATTCAGCTGCAGTGCCACAGCAGAACAATAGAGCTGTATGCAGATAACACAGCACCTGCTGTTCTCAGCATACAGTGCATGGAGGCTCATTTACATGCAAATGAAGCTAATCAGCTACTAATGGGCATTAGTGCCCATTAGCAGCTTATGCAAAATGATCGCTCAAACTATCAATGATCCTATCTTTTGAATGAATTTTGAGCGATAATCTTTGCATGTAAATGGGGCTTAAGACAAGATTTAATTAACCAGGAAAATGAATTATGTATATATATTCCAACTTTAACATTTTTAACATTGCCAACTGGTTTGAAACTTTCAGAAAATCAGAGTGAATTGCAATTTGGAGAATCAACAAAGAAGATAATTTTCAAAGATTCCCTCATCCCATATAACTTAAACATGACTTGAATAAGAGGCTCTAATGCAAATATTTTCTCGGCTTGATTTCAGCATTTGAATAAACATTTGCAATCCCTTTAAAGCATTGACCTTAACAGACTGTAATACAATATGGTAAATTTTCCTAACAAACAGCTTTGTTATCTATCTATCTAGCTCATAAAAACCTCATAACAAAAACTATTCTGTCTATAGTTTAAAATCTGTATTTGCTTGATTTCCTTCACATTTACACATTATAATATAAAGTTGTATGGACTGTCTTACATATTTAGATACTAACTAGAGATCAGCGAGCGTACTCGTCCGAGCTTGATGCTCGTTTGAGTATTAGGGTGCTCGAGATGCTCGTTACTCGAGACGAACACCACGCGGTACTCGAGTCAATTGCATTTTCTTCCCCGCATGTTTAGCGCCATTTTCTAGCCAATAAACATGCGGGGAAGGCATTACCACTTCCTGCTGTGATGTGCCAGCCCCCCCCCCCCCCTTCACAGTAGTGGGTTGCTGGCGAGATCAGGTGACCGCCGAGTACTTAAACTGGTTCCGCCCGCGGTTCGCCACAGACGCATGCTGGCAGAGGTTAGGGAAAGTGCTGCTGCTTATACAGGGATAGTGTTAGCGTAGGATCCTGTCTTCAAGAACCCCAACAGTCCTTCTTAGGGCTTCACCTCATCGTGTGCATTATAGTTGTGGCTGGCTTGGAGCAGTAGTGCACCAATTTTTTTTTAAGCATCTCGGGCTGTGCAGGCCACTTCAGCTATAGCATTGTCAGTCTGCTGTGCATTACGCAGAGTTTAGGGAAAGACCTGCCTATATAGGGAAAGTTTTACAGTACTCCTGATCCTCTGTGCAAGAACCCCAACGCTCCTTCTTAGGGCTACATCTCACAGTGTGTATTATAGTTGTGGCTGGCTGGGAGCAGTAGTGCACCAACTTCTGTATTACGCATCTAGGCCGGTTCCCAGCCTTGCAGTGATAGCGTACTCAGCCTGCAGTGCCTTAGAACAAGCTCTTACCATGAAACCGCACTCTAAAATTTCCTAGGCTACTGCAAAGTATTTCAGCCATAGTGTTCTGTGTCTGCAGTGCATTATGCAGAGTGTACGGACAGAGCTGCCTATATAGGGAAAGTTTTACAGGACTCCTGATCCTCTGTGCAAGAACCCCAATGGTCCTTCTTAGGACTACATCTCACCATGTGAATTATAGTTGTGGCTGGCTGGGAGCAGTAGTGCTCCAACTTTTTTATTATGCATCTAGGCCTGTTCCCAGCCTTGCAATTATAGCATTCTCAGCCTGCAGTGCCCTACAGCGAGCTCTCACCGTAAAACAGTACTCTAATATTTTCTAGGCCACTGCAAAGTATTTCAGCTCTGCCACTGCGCAGAGCGTCTCACAATACCCTTTCCTTGAGGGGGGTTGAGATAGCTGCAGTTACCAGCACTATCCACTGGCTTTAGAGTCTCCTCCTACTCCACACAGCCTCTATTATCTACAAGTCTCTGTGAGCTGTAAATTACCCCTGGGTATCAGCACAAGACAGCGGGTTAATTTTTTCAAGTCACAGCATAGAGCCTTCGCTATCTACAAGTCTCTGTATGCGGTGAATTAGCCACAGTTGTCAGCCCTGCACAGTGGGGTAATTTATTCTTAATCCGCCATGATGAGGAGTAGGGGTAGGGATCAAGGATGTGGACGCGGACGTGGGCATCAAAGTGAGGGTGTGGGCACAGGCAGAGTTCCTGGGCATTGTGAATCACAGCCGGCTGCTGAGGGATTAGGAGAGAGGCAAGTTTCTGGCCTCCCCAGCTTCATATCACAATTTGCGAGTCCGCGTGGTAGACCTTTATTACAAACACAGCAGTGTGAGCAGGTCCTGTCGTGGATGGCAGAAAGCGTGACCAGCAATATATCGACCACTCAGTTCACTACTCCCGGCCTAGGGACTTCAACTCTGAATCCTCTGGCTGCTCCTCCTTCCTCCCAGCCTCCTCACTTCATGAAAATGACATATTCTGAGCAAGCAGACTCCCAGGAACTGTTCTCGGGTCCCTGCCCTGAGTGGGAAAAAACGGTTGCTCTCTCACCTGAGGAATTTGTCGTGACCAATGCCCAACCTTTGGAAAGTTCCCAGAGTCCGGGTGATGAGGCTGGAGAGCTTTTTGTGGATGAGGATGAGACACAGTTGTCTGTCAGTGAGGTAGTAGTAAGGGCAGTAAGTCTTAGGGAGGAGCGCACAGAGGATTTGGAGGGAGAGTTGCTGAACGATGAGGTGACTGACCCCACCTGGTTTACTAAGCCTACTGAGGACAGGTCTTCAGAGGGGGAGGCAAGTGCAGCAGCAGGACAGGTTGGAAGAGGCAGTGGGGTGGCCAGGGGTAGAGGCAGGGCCAGAGCGAACAATCCCCCAACTGTTTCCCAAAGCACCACCTCACGGCAAGCCTCCGTGCAGAGGGCTAGGTGTTCAAAGGTGTGGATGTTTTTTATTGAGAGCGTGGACGACCGTTGAACAGTGGTGTGCAACCTGTGTCGCACTAAGATCAGCTGGGGAGCCACCACTATTAGCCTTACCACCACCAGCATGCGCAGGCATATGATGGCTAAGCACCCCACAAGGTGGGACGAAGGCCATTCACTGCCTCTGGGTCACACCACTGCCTCTTCCCCTGTGCCCCAACCTGCCACACAGATCCAATCCCCCTCCCAGGATGCAGGCACAAGGGCCTCCCGGCCTGCACCCACACCCCACCTCCATGGTCCTCCACTCCATCCTGCAATGTCTCTCAGTGCAGCGTTCAGCTGTTGCCAACACAATCGTTGGATCGAAAGCGGTAATACGCCACCCCACCCCCACCCCACAAGTTTTAAACATGCACATTGCCAAATTAATCAGCCTGGAGATGCTGCTGTACAGGCTTGTGGAAATGGAGGCTTAAAAACATGATGGCGGCGGCGGTCCCACGCTACTCGGTCCCCAGTCGCCACTATTTTTTTAGGTGTGCCGTCCTCGCCAAACACCAGCACGTCTCCCATCACATAAATCGTGCCCTCACTAATGCGGTTACTGAGAAGGTCCACTTAACAAGTACTGATGGGCAGGGCCACTATATCTCCCTGACAGCAGATTGGGTGAACTTGGTGGAGGCTGGGACCGAGCCAGAGCCTGGGACCGCTCACGTCCAACCCACACCCAGAATAGCGGGTCCTACCACGGTAATGGTATCTGAGGGGTTTTATGCCACCTCCTCTAAACCCTCCCCCTCCTCCTCCACCACCTCTACCTCTCAATTAAGAAGTGTGAGCAAGTCGCCAGCAGTCGGTAGGGCACAGCAGCACAATGGTGGGCAAGCGTCAGCAAGTTGTGCTGAAACTAATCAGCTTAGGTGACAAGAGGCACACGCCCCCCGAGCTGTTGCAGGGTCTGACAGGTCAGACCGACCTCTGGCTTTCGCCGCTGAGCCTCCAACCGAGCATGGTCGTGTGTGACAACGGCCCTAACCTGGTGGCGGCTCTGCAGCTTGGCAGCCTCACACACGTGCCATGCCTGGCCCACATCTTCAATCTGGTGTTTCAGTGGTTTCTGAAAAACTACCCCCACTTGTCTGACCTGCTCAGCAAGGTGCTCGGCGTCTGCGCACGTTTCCGCAAGTCCACCACGAACACTGCCACCCTGTGGACCCTGCAACGTTGGTTTCAGCTGCCAGAGCACCAACTGCTGTGCGACATGCCCACACGCTGGAATTCTATGCTGCACATGTTGGCCAGGCTGTACGAGCATAGTAGAGCAATAGTGGAATACCAGCTGCAACATTGGCGGCGGAGTGGGAGTCAGCCTCCGCAATTCTTTACTGAGGAGTGGGCATGGATGGCAGATATCTGCCAGGTCCTCGGAAACTTTGAGGAGTCTACCCAGATGATGAGCGGCGATGCGGCAATCATTAGCGTTACCATCCCGCTGCTTTGCCTGCTGAGAAGCTCGCTGCTAAGCATAAAGGCTGACGCTTTGCGGTTGGAACAGGAGACAAGGGATGACAGTATGTCGCTCGAAAGCAGACCACCCTCATGTCTATATATAACTGCGTTTTGGAGGAGGAGGAGGGGCAGGGGGGAAGAGGGGGAGGAAAAGGAGGAGGGGGAAAAGATAGCTGGCCACACTGCAGAGGGTACCCATGCTGCTTGCCACTCATCTGTTTAGCGTGTATGGGCTGAAGAGGAGGAGGAAGAGGAGTAGGAGGAGGAGAGCTCTGAAAGTCATCCTCCTAGTGAGGACAGCAATGTGTTGCGTACTGGGACCCTGCCTTTCCCAGGACCCTCGCGTTAGACGCATTCTGGCCAACACGGATTACTGGGTGTGCACCCTTCTTGACCCACGGTATAAGGAGAACCTTAAGGAGTGAGGCAATACCACAGGGCCCTGGTGAAAAAAGTGATGCTAAAGTTCCCATTTGACAGCGCTAGTGGCAGAAGACGCAGCTTCGAGGGCCAAGTAGCAGGGAAGGAGCGAGGATCAGGCTGCATGTCCAGCACTGGCAGGGGAACACTCTCCAAGGCCTTTGCCAGCTTTATGGCTCCCCAGCAAGACTGTGTCACCACTCCCCAGTCAAGGCTGAGTCGGAGGGCGCACTGTAAAAAGATGGTGAGGGAGTACGTAGCCAATCATACCACCATCCTCCATGATGCCTCTGCTCCATACAACTATTGGGTGTCAAAGCTGGACACGTGGCAACAACTTCTGCTGTACGCCCTGGAGGTGCTGGCCTGCCCTGCTGCTAGCGTCTTGTGAGAGAGGATGTTTAGGGCAGCTGGGTAAATCATCACAGATAACCGTATCCGCCTGTCAACTGCCAGTGCCGACATGCTTACACTTATGAAGATGAACAAAGGCTGGATTTCCCCAGACTAAGCGGAACCTAATGATTCTTTTCGCTGCAACAGGAGAAAAATCCATCCTCTATCACCACAAAAAAAGGGGAATTAGCTTTGTCAATCACTCTCGGATATTATTACTCTTCCTCCTACTACTCCTCCTCCGAAAACAGCATGTCATTATGCTCAAATGCCAATTTTTCTGCTGCCCAAAAGGCTCTTTTTAAAACATTTTTACAATTTTTCAACCTTTCAAAAGTATTTATACTTTAACAGAAACAATTTTTTTCACAGGGCTGCCTCCAGGCTCTGTTACAAATTAAGCAACAGCGAGCTGTATCTTTAAAAAATGTTCATGGTTTTCACCTGCCCTCGCGGTTGAGCAATTTTTCAGGGGTATACTTGTACTCTTGGTACACCAATTTTTCAGGCCCTTGCCTATACTGTTATCTAAGTAATTTTTCCTGCATTCGTCTACACTCTTGGCAACCACATTTTTTCAGGTGTACGCCTATACTCTTGCTACAGAAATGTTACAGGTGTCCGCCTGTACTCTTGCTACATAAATGTTACTGGGGTCCGCCTATACTTTTGCTACATAAATGTTACTGGGGTCCGCCTATACTCTTGCTACAGACATGTTACAGGGGTCCACCTATACGCTTGCTGCATAAATGTTATTGGGGTCCACCTATACTCTTGCTACGGAAATGTTACAGGGGTCCTCCTATACTCTTGCTACATAAACGTTACTGGAGTCCGCCTATACTCTTGCTACAGAAATGTTACAGGGGTCCGTCTATACTCAAGCTACATAAATGTTATTGGGGTCCGCCTATACTCTTGCTACAGAAATGTTACTGGGGTCAGCCTATACTCTTGCTACATAAATGTTACTGGGGTCTGCCTATACTCTTGCTATAGTCATGTTACAGGGGTCCGCCTATACTCTTGCTACATAAATGTTACTGGAGTCCGCCTATACTCTTGCTACAGAAATGTTACTGGGGTCTGCCTATACTCTTGCTACATAAATGTTACTGGGGTCTGCCTATACTCTTGCTATAGACATGTTACAGGGGTCCGCCTATACTCTTGCTACATAAATGTTACTGGAGTTCGCCTATACTCTTGCTACAGAAATGTTACTGGGGTCCGCCTATACTGTGGGTGCACAAAGTTTTCCCATTGCAGTGTCCAGCTGCCTGAAACATACACAGAATGAAGTGTGTGGGGACACATGGATTTCCCATAGCTATTTAACACACGGCACCTTGGGTCACACAAGGTGGAGGCTGGGACCGAGCGTGACCCAGGGCCCACTCACGTACTTCCCACACAGAGTATTGCGGGTCCTTCCTTGGTCATGGTTTCTCGGTCTTATTATGCCACCTCCTCCTCTTGCTTGGGGTCCGGGAATCAGCGGTGGGCAACATGTATTTTCTCTCATGTTACCACAGTTATCTGAGACAGTGGTTTGGGCCAAACAAAAGGAGCGTTACTACATTAATGAGACGTTCACAGCTGCACTAGCATCCGAGTCCGCTTTATGCCCTCGATTACTGAGGGTGTGAGCTGAGGCCGAGGTCTTTGGCGGGGTGAAACTGCCTTGTTTGGGCGCTCTGATCTTTTTATGTGTAATACTGTCTTTGAGTTTCATGGACTCGCCTATGCTGTGGGTGCACAAAGACTTCCCATTGCGTTGTTTTACCTGTCTGGCTGAAATACACTGACTGACTTGGCTAGGGTGCAGACGGCTTTCCCATTGCGGTGTTTTACCTATCTGGCACAAATACACTGAATGACTAGGGCAGAAGTGTGGGCCGAGGTCCTGGACGGGTTGAAACTCTACCATGTTTGGGCACTCTCTTTTCTTCATGTTTAATACTGTCTTTGAGTTTCATGGGCACGCCTATGCTGTGGGTGCACAAAGGCGTTCCCATTGCATTGTTCAGCTATCTAACACATACAAAGAATGAATTGGGCAGAAATGTGGGCCGAGGCCGAAGACTTGGGCGGGGTGAAACTCTGCCAAGTTTGGGCACTCTCTTTTCTTCCTGTTTAATTTTGTCCCTGGGTTCCAGGGGCTCGCCTATACTGTGGGTGCACAAAGGCGTTCCCATTGCATTGTTCAGCTATCTAACACATACAAAGAATGAATTGGGCAGAAATGTGGGCCGAGGCCGAAGACTTGGGCGGGGTGAAACTCTGCCAAGTTTGGGCACTCTCTTTTCTTCCTGTTTAATTTTGTTCCTGGGTTCCAGGGGCTCGCCTATACTGTGGGTGCACAAAGGCTTTCCCATTGCATTGTTCAGCTATCTGATGCATACAAAGAATGAATTGGGAAGAAATGTGGGCCGAGGCGGAGGTCCTTAGCGGTGTGAAACGCTGCCATGTTTGGGCACTCTGATTTCCTCACGTGTAATACTATGTTTGAGTTCCTTGGGCTCGCCTATGCTGTGGGTGCACAGAGACTTCCCATCGCGGTGTTTTACCTGTCTGGCACAAATACACTGACTAACTATGGCAGAAATGTGGGCCAAGGCCGAAGCCCTTGGCGGGGTGAAACTCTGCCATGTTTGGACACTCTGTTTTCCTCATGTGTAATACCATCTTTCAGTTCCTTGAGCTCGCCTCTGCTGTGGGTGCACAAATACTTTCTCTTGCGGTGTTTTACCTGTCTGGCACAAATACACTGACTGACTAGGGCAGAAATGTGGGCTGAGGCCAAGGTCCTTGGCGGAGTGAAACTCTGCCATGTTTGGGCACTCTGATTTCTTCCTGTGTAATACTATCTTTGTGCACCCACAGCATGGGCGAGCCCAAGGAACTCAAAGACCTTCCATTGTGGTGTTGAGCTATCTGACACCTACACAGAATGAATTGTGTGGGGACACATAGATTTCCCATTGCTATGTAACTAGCGGCACCTGCCAACCCTCTGCAGTGTGTGCTTTGGTAATGAGGGTTTGTCCCAAGTAAATTGTTAGGGGGGTGACCACCAGGCTCTTGGCCCCATTTTGGCTTAATAGTGGGACCTGGGAGCCTCAGATGCAGCTATGCATGCTGCCCCTGCCCTTCCCTATCTGTTTCTGTGGTGTTTTCATGACTTTCTGATGTTTTCTGGTGTTTCACAAGTCATCGGTCCCATACAAAAATGCTTGAGTCCCCCATTGACTAAAATTGGGTTCGTTACTCGAAACGAGCTCTCGAGCATTACGAAAAGTTCGATTCGAGCAACAAGCACCCGAGCATTTTGGTGCTCGCTCATCTCTAATACTAACTATACAATAGTGTTACCTTAATAACATTTCACATTAATTTGAGAGTAGCGAGTGCCATATTGGCATACATTCAAAAACCACACAGCAGTATAACTTGTTTTCACTGTACTGTAAAGTGTAGTCAAGAACACATTTTAAGACATGGGTATCTCATTAAAAAGAAAGAACAAAAGAAATAAGAACTCATACCATGTGGTAAATGTTTTGTTACAATGGAGGATTCATACAAGTATGCAACTGTATAGCATACAACTGGATACTATAGGGTTATATATTGTATATAGTACATTTTATTTACATCCAAATTTGGTGTCAATAGAACCTTAGATGTGCCAGTAATCTGGCTTATTTTAAATACTCTGGATATTTTTTGAGCACTGGATTTCTGTAGGGGAAAAGAACACTGAATCTGAAGCACTAAGCTAGTTTTCATTAATATAATAACAAATGAATAGAGTTACAAGTTAATAGTGTTACTACTACTAATACCAAACAATAGGGTATGTTCCCTTCCAAGCCAATTAAGCAGTACCTTATACAATAATGCAGGTCGCTGTCATCACTTGAGCTTCTATCATTTACAGTACATTGTTCAGGCTATTCATGCCTTTTCACGGTAGAGAAAAACATGGGATAAGCTGGAATTGGCTGCAGTAATGACTTTTGGCCATTTGTCTTATTATGTAACCTTGTAAATTACATTCATGTGATTGTCATCTGATTGAGTAAATTGATGACATTTTTGCCATTTCTCGGTTGGTGAAGTACCACTGGCACATAGCCTCTTCATGAAATAGTAAGGAATATATTTAAAAAGTCTTTTCTTATTTTCTTCAAAACCTTAAAATGTTTTTGCTCTGAGCAGATGATACTGTCATTGCATAGTTTCATACAATTATGAATTCCAGTCATAGTGGAAAATAGTTAGAAAATCTAATCAGCTTTAATTCTACATCAAAGCGTGCCATTATCTGTTGTACATGTTTCCATATTTAGAGCATCGTCGTCTTTCATTTTCTGGCGGTATGACAACAATGAATTCTGTTGGTCATATATGGTGTTCATAAGACTTAGTTTTTTAAAGGTAAAATTGTTTGACAGCAATCCTTTGGGCAATTTAGGAAATGAAAATCTGACATTTGTAGTTTTCATTAGTGAAGCTTGGAAATGTTTTATACACAGTCACAGCCAAGGAGAAATACATTTTTTTCCTGATCTTCAGAGTTTGCATACACTGTAGCAATTATACAGTTGGGTCCAGTGACAGAATTTTCATCATTTATCCGATGTTCACTACTACAATAGATTTGAAACAAAGACTGGAGTCAAAGACTTCCAGCTTTAAATCGAGGGGCTTAACAACAATATTGCATTAACTGTTTAGGAATTACAGCCATTTTTACATAGACCCTCAATATTAGATTAGATTGTTGGGGTGAAGCTATGGATACCTGTACCTGTTTGAAGTTTCTCTCAATAGTTTACACAGCTCTGTACTGCACAGCTCTGCACTAATTATCATCAATTTTAGCTGCTTTAAAAGCCATGTCTAGGTTTAGAAAAGGAGGCCTTTTTTTCCAGAAAAACAGTGATTCTTATCCATGGACAGTGTCTGGTACTGCGGCTCAATTTCATTCAAGTGAATGGTTCTGTTCTGTAATGTCAGACAAAAGCCTATGGATAAGAATAGAGTTGTTTAAAGAAAGAAGCAGATTCTTTTTCTAACAATGTCAGGGTAGAACAAGCACGTTTCGTGCCCGAGGCAGTAGTTTTAGATTGAGCTCTTACACACTTAATTCCTAAAGTTTAGCAGCATCATAGCTGTTGAATGGATGATTGTTGTTTGGCTCTTTTGATCATGGATGTTATATACATAAAGCATTCATATATGTATGCATAATAATGCCTAGTTTGTGTAAACACAATTTGAAAGGAAAATGTGCTACCCACCAAATGGCACTGATTTCACTTACGCCTCATCCCAGTTTTGAATCTTGGACATGCACACAGATATTAACCTATTTAGGACCATTCGATGAATACGTATTATGTGGTTCTGGGCTTTAAACTCATCATTGTAAATGTAATGAGGAGACTTAAAGTAAATGCTCTTGCATTCTAGCAGGATGGGGCACCAGCTGTCCATGATCATCACATGGTAGTTTTGCTGGGTCTACTATGAGTGCCCCACTGTATTAGAAACATTTGCCCTTTCACGATTGGAGCTTCCCTATATGGAAATTAAAGATATCACCTCAAAGTGCAGCATAAAATCAAGTGAGCTACTGTAGTTTTCTGTGAATCAGCTTCAGTATGAATCCGCATTAGAATGAAAAAAAACAAGTTATCTGAGTGACTTCAAGAAAGACATGATTAGTGGTTCTAAACTTGCCGAGGCCAGTATTTCAAAAACTTCCAACATTTTGGGCCTTCCATATTCAAAAACCATATTCAATGATGAGAGTATACTGAAATGGTATGATTGAAGGAAAAAAAAACTAGCAAGAGATGATCCTATGGATGTCAAAAACTCAAATAAAAGAGGAGGACATCAAGAATCTTTCTAATGGTACACAGTCAAGCAGCCAAATACAATGCTTGCACCTTACCTAA
This sequence comes from Eleutherodactylus coqui, assembly GCF_035609145.1. Classification (NCBI taxonomy): domain Eukaryota; kingdom Metazoa; phylum Chordata; class Amphibia; order Anura; family Eleutherodactylidae; genus Eleutherodactylus; species Eleutherodactylus coqui. The sequence goes on along the minus strand of NC_089837.1, from coordinate 407,786,295 downwards.
TGTGTCTGAAGGCACAACTTTTTTCTTAACATGTATGAGCTATACCAGCAGATGACCAATCTGAGCCTCACTGCTGTCTAAGAGAAATGGAAATTGAAGAATCCAGTGAGCAAAAGAGCACAATAATTAGATAACAGCAATGGAAAAGCATTGCCTGCTCAGATAAATCAAGATATTTGTTGAAACATGCTGATGGGAGGGTTAGAATTTGGTGCAAGCAGCATGAATGCAGTATAAATCGGTAACTCTTCCTGTTAGTTGTCAACGGTTCAGGGTGGTAGAGATGGAGAAATGTTGTGGGGATGTTTTATTTGCAGACTCCAGGATATCTGCTATCTATTGATAGACACCACAATGAATTGCTGTGGTTCTGAAGGCCAAAGAAGTTCCAATGTGCCAATGGGTGGTTGTTTTTGATAAGTGCCCATTTACGTATATGCATATGTGTGTATATTCTGTCAAACTTTATCATGATTTAAGCAGTGAATAGCCTCTGCAAAGGCAACCCAAAGAACAGACTGGAAAATGTATAAACTGTTGATGTCCCAAGTAGATTAAGGGATTCATGCATACATCATAGCCTGGGAGAGAGAACTTAAAATTGAGCTATCACCCACATAAATAACTTAAGTCTATAGAAACAGCTGTGGCCCCTTCATCATGCATAAATCTGCAAGAAACATGTTATAAACTGATTTGCAGATGGTATAAGAAGCCTGAATTTCTTCATAAAATAGAAAACTCACTATCTGACCTATGTTGGAGATGATGCGATCAGTAGGTTTCTACTTACATGTATGATGGGAATGTGATAGAATAAAATATTTTTGGTCAAAAGTGGCTGAATTAATTTAAACTATATGCCCGTAGGCTGCAAAGCTTTTCCCTAAACTGCTCTTTTTAAACTTGGGGTCCATGGCCCCAAAGACTGGCAATAAATTTCTGTGGTCCCAATTGATTCTTGCAGCAAAATTCTTGATACCGCTCTACTGTCACAGCATGTATATATTGTCAATCTTCCACTTTGTGAAAAAAGTGTCTCAAATTGCTAGTCTATAAGAGCTCTAAGCACTAGAAAAAGGAAAACATACTAGCTGAAAATTACCATAGCTCCCTTGGCTCTCCTTGACTCTGTGAGGAAGATTATTGACTCCCCATGCTAGGCTAGGTGGTACTACCACAGCTATTTTACTTGACCACTTAGGCAAAGCACTGGATTTCATAATCCACAAACTGGCAACTTGCTTCTTGCTGTGCTTTGAAACAGGATGCTCCAATGCACGATATATGATAAAATGCAGTTTGTGGCTGTGACAGCTGGTGCTCTATTGAGCAAGTGATGTTTTTATTGTTTATTCTTTGTTATTGGATATTGGTTTTCTATTAGTGACTAGGGATGAGCGAGCGTACTCGGAAAAGCACTACTCGCTCGAGTAATTTGCTTTATCCGAGTATCGCTGTGCTCGTCCCTGAAGATTCGGGTGCCGGCACGGAGCAGGGAGCTGCAGGGGAGAGCGGGGAGGAACGGAGGTAAGATCTTTCTCTCCCTCTCTCCCGCCCGCTCTCCCCTGCTCCCCGCTGCGACTCACCTGTCAGCCGCAGCGGCACCCGAATCTTCAGGGACGAGCACAGCGACACACGGATAAAGCAAATTACTCGAGCGAGTAGTGCTTTTCTGAGTACGCTCGCTCATCTCTATTAGTGACCAATTATCCAACGTTTTGGAGCCTTTTATTACGTTGAATGTTTGATTTGTATAATAAGAAATTCTAATAAAATATATATTCAAAAGAAAGGAAAGGATAAAGAGCTATATAATATTCTTTGTATTCATTACACCTAATAAAACTAAAAAGAACAAGAAAATGTATTAAAAAAGCAGGTCTATGTGTTGCAAAAAATGGATCAAACATTGTTTTGGTTAAAAAAATTAAAAAATTAAATTACAAAAGAGCTATCAGCAAACAAAATTTTCTGCGCTCAATAAATAGTGTGTAACCACAAATAGTAATCTGTCAAAGAATATGAACCCCCTCCTTGAAGTGATGACTCTTTCAGCCTCCAAATAGATGTTTACCACACGTTTTAGAAGTGAAGCAATAACACCTTTAATTCCAAACTTCGCTAAAATAACAGGCAACGCGTTTCAGTGCACACAGGCACCTTTCTCAAGCCATAATTCAACAATAAAATCGTCACATATATAAAGGAGATGAATTACTTACAATACATGCCGCTGGTGGGGGCAGCCATGATGGAGGCGTGTCATAATGTGCCGACGTCACGGCGCCGGTCACATGGTCGGTGCCCTGACATTACACCACTGCTGATGAGATATGGGGGCGTGCTGTGGCGTGCTGTGGTGAACCTACGTCATTACGCCGGTCACCTGACCAGCGTCCCGACGCCCACCACCATACACGTCTCCCGGTGGTGGTGGCCATATTTAGGGCATGTGTTAGATTAAACAGCGTCATCACGGCAGTCAATTGACCGGCGCGGCGACGTGTATCAACGCCAGGAGCGCCTAACAATAGCGGCCTTGGTGGGGGCAGTGTCTAGTGAGCCCACGTCATTGCGCCGGTCACATGACCGGCGTTCTGACGTACTATTGTTGCTGGTGTATCCTAGAAACAACGGCCATATTAGGGGTGTATTACCCTGGCGGTAGCGGCCTTGATGGGGGCAGTGTCTGATAAGCCCACGTCATTGCGCCGGTCACGTGACCGGCGTTCTGACGTACTAATGTTATTGGTGTATCCTAGCAACATCGGCCATATTGGGGGTGTATTAACCCAACGCCGGTAACCTAATCGGCATCTCACTATCCTACCAAAGGGAAATATTCAAAAACTTAATATAGACGTGGTTAACCCATAGTACCTCAATAGGGTCACCTAATCAATTTTTACTCAGCCCTTATCGAATAAGTTGTGGGCGATATCATATATATAAGAATAAATTCATGCATTATATCATAAAATTATTAAAAAATCTATCCAAAAAGGCAGTAATTTGTTCAATTAAAATACATTAAACATTATTCATATCAGTTTTGGTCTTTCGTATTTTGTTAAAAAATGCAATTCAATGGCTTGTACATATCAAAGAAGGAATTTTTTTAGTATACACTAGCATTCAGCATTTGCTATAAACATATTCGTAAAATATAGAAAAACTTAAAAAATTAAATTTTTTTTTTTTTTTTTTAATTTTATTTTTTATTTTTAAAAGTTTTTTTCCAGAGTTTCATTCAATCCTATTGGATTCAATGTTTGTAGTCGGAAAATCCAGTACATTTCTCGTTTTTTAAGCAAGGAAAATATTTCTGGTTTGACCTTCTCGAGGGGTGTAACTTTTAAACCTCTGGCGTCTTTATTATGTTCATTTCAAAACATTTTAAAAAAGAACATAATAAAGACGCCAGAGGTTTAAAAGTTACACCCCTCGAGAAGGTCAAACCAGAAATATTTTCCTTGCTTAAAAAACGAGAAATGTACTGGATTTTCCGACTACAAACATTGAATCCAATAGGATTGAATGAAACTCTGGAAAAAAACTTTTAAAAATAAAAAATAAAATTAAAAAAAAAAAATAAAAAATTTAATTTTTTAAGTTTTTCTATATTTTACGAATATGTTTATAGCAAATGCTGAATGCTAGTGTATACTAAAAAAATTCCTTCTTTGATATGTACAAGCCATTGAATTGCATTTTTTAACTTAATACGAAAGACCAAAACTGATATGAATAATGTTTAATGTATTTTAATTGAACAAATTACTGCCTTTTTGGATAGATTTTTTAATAATTTTATGATATAATGCATGAATTTATTCTTATATATATGATATCGCCCACAACTTATTCGATAAGGGCTGAGTAAAAATTGATTAGGTGACCCTATTGAGGTACTATGGGTTAACCACGTCTATATTAAGTTTTTGAATATTTCCCTTTGGTAGGATAGTGAGATGCCGATTAGGTTACCGGCGTTGGGTTAATACACCCCCAATATGGCCGATGTTGCTAGGATACACCAATAACATTAGTACGTCAGAACGCCGGTCACGTGACCGGCGCAATGACGTGGGCTTATCAGACACTGCCCCCATCAAGGCCGCTACCGCCAGGGTAATACACCCCTAATATGGCCGTTGTTTCTCGGATACACCAGCAACAATAGTACGTCAGAACGCCGGTCATGTGACCGGCGCAATGACGTGGGCTCACTAGACACTGCCCCCACCAAGGCCGCTATTGTTAGGCGCTCCTGGCGTTGATACACGTCGCCGCGCCGGTCAATTGACTGCCGTGATGACGCTGTTTAATCTAACACATGCCCTAAATATGGCCACCACCACCGGGAGACGTGTATGGTGGTGGGCGTCGGGACGCTGGTCAGGTGACCGGCGTAATGACGTAGGTTCACCACAGCACGCCACAGCACGCCCCCATATCTCATCAGCAGTGGTGTAATGTCAGGGCACCGACCATGTGACCGTCGCCGTGACGTCGGCACATTATGACACGCCTCCATCATGGCTGCCCCCACCAGCGGCATGTATTGTAAGTAATTCATCTCCTATATATATGTGACGATTTTATTGTTGAATTATGGCTTGAGAAAGGTGCCTGTGTGCACTGAAACGCGTTGCCTGTTATTTTAGCGAAGTTTGGAATTAAAGGTGTTATTGCTTCACTTCTAAAACGTGTGGTAAACATCTATTTGGAGGCTGAAAGAGTCATCACTTCAAGGAGGGGGTTCATGGTCATCATACCCCCCTCCTCCCCAGTAAGTGTAACTCCTATATATTCTTTGACAGATCACTATTTGTGGTTACACACTATTTATTGAGCGCAGAAAATTTTGTTTGCTGATAGCTCTTTTGCATTTTATTCCTTTGGGACCACTCTCTTATGAGAGACCCCAATTATTTCTGCAGCTCTCCCCCGGGTATTGGAGGATCAAAATAGTGTTGGTTTCCACTGAATGTCAACCTTGAGGCGCTATCTGGTTTATCTTCCTGTGAAAAAAATTAAATTAGGGCTGTTAAACCACCATATGCACCAAATTGCTTGCAAAATATCTGATCATTTAGGACCAAAACACTTTCGATTGTTAAAGGGTTCAAAGCACTGTCTGGTACATAGCTATAAAATGATGCCCTTATAATTTTATAAGGCCCATACTAAAGCTTCATGTCTCCCAAATTCTGCAGTGGCATATGTATATTTTTATTTCTATCATATTCTCTGAGACTCCTAAAGGCGAATAATGTGGCAGGTTCCAATGCACCTATATATTCTATAACACATATTCTCTCCTATAATCAGAATTAAAATAGGTGCATTGGAATCTGAACAAAAATATATGCATATATACATGCACATAAAGACCTGGTGCAGCCACTGAATAATGGCTTCTACCTAGCCATTTACCATTTGAGTTAACCCCTTGAGTGGCACGCCCGGAAAATTTCCAGGGCGAGCTCCACTGCCCATAGCGATATAGCCCGGAAGATTTCCGGGCTATGTATCACTATGGGAGCTGCAGAGCACAATGCCACAAGCTGTGACAGTGTGCTCTGCCTGCACAGTCCCACAGAGAACAAAGCAAGGGCTTTGAAAAACCAGCAGAAGATATTGCAGGCATGCCGGCAATCTCCTGCACTGGTTTGTTTACAGGTTGCCATAGAGACCATCGGCTTGTCAGAAGCAAGCCGATGGTCTCTGTGGCAGGGAGAGCTGGTTGTTAGCTGTCAGAGGACAGCTAGGTACTAGCTCTTACAGCAGAGATCTGAGAAAACCTCCGATCTCTGCTGTGTTAACCCTTTACATGCTGCAGTCTATGTGACTGCAGCATGTAAAGGGCTGTCACTGCAGCATGTAAAGGGCTGTCACCATCGGACCCCCGGAATGTGATCAGGGGTCCTGATGGGTCCCTGTGGAAGTCCCCTAAAGGGACAAAAAAAAAAATAAAAAAAAAAATAAAAAAAGTAAAAAAATTATAAAAACACTTGTCTCCCTTTACTTTGTAAAAAATCTAAAATATAATCACATATGTGGTATCCATGCGTCGTAATGACCCAGAGAAGGAAGTTAATACATTATTTAACCCCTTAATGACATGGCCCCTTTTTTTCTTTTTTCCCCATTTCTTTTTTTCCTCCCCCCTGTTTAAAAAATCACAACTTGTCCCGCAAAAAACAAGCCCTTATATGGCCATGTCAATGGAAAAATGAAAAAGTTATGGCTCTTGAGACGCAACTGCAAAACTAGTTGAAATTCAATGATTAGACCATTTTAAAAAACCTGCCCTGGTGGGCACGACAGGGTGGTAGGAAACCCGCCACTCAAGGGGTTAAAGGGGTTGTCCCGAGGCAAAATCAAAAATTTTTTCTCTGCCCAGTCCCCCTTCTACAGCAAACATCACAATGTACCCGCGGAAAGCGTTTTTAAAGATGGTTTTTACTCACCATTACAGCGTTTCATGAAGATATAAAATGTTTTCTTTCAAGATGGCCGCCGGTCCTTTCCCAAAGGTGCACCGCAGTTTTCTCCCATGGTGCACCGCGGGTCTTCTCCCATGGTGCACTGTGGATTTCTTCTCCAGTCTTGCATTCCATTGCCGATTACAGCCACCTCATTGGCTGATCGGCACCACGTGACGGAGGCGGAGCTACGATGACGCGGAGAAGAGGGAGGGGCCAGGATGCCGCTCGTGAGCCTGGACACACCCAGCAGACGATTCTTATCTGCGCAAGCGCCGACTGTTGCGGCGACCAGAGAAGAAGGCTTCAGTCGTCGCCATGGAGACGGGGACGCCAGCGCCGGAGGGGGCAAGTGTATAACTTCTGTATGGCTCATATTTAATGCACGATGTATATTACAAAGTGCATTAATATGGCCATACAGAAGTGTATAACCCCACTTGCTTTCACGGGACAACCCCTTTAATGTTCACAAATGGGAAGATCTTCTAAAGTGAATATGAGCGCTGATGCCAGAAGAATAGTCAGTGATGCTGCAGCCTCTGATTGGCTATAGCAATCAGATAACTTCCACTGACATCATCTTCCTCAACAATCACTGGAAGGACGATGGGGCAACAGCGCTGCACAGATAAGTACACGTCTGTTTGTTATTTTCAGACAGTTGGAGCTATTGCAGCAATGTTGTCCTTTAATGTGTATAAGCAGTATAAAATGTGAGAGGAATACATTAGAATGAATTATGAATGAGTAAGCATATGACATTGAATATGATGAGACGCATAAAATGGTAGAGAGACTTTGCCGATACAGTATTGTTGTGTCTTGAAACACAAATGACAGGATGCCTATGACTTGCTGCAGCATAGTCTTTGTCTACTCTTGTGTATCAATGCAGCAGTTCTAAAAAAAAAATGCATGTGGCGTGTCCTTATTTGTGCTTTTTAAATCTAATGACAGTGAAGGAAGTCAATAAATACAATGACCAAATAGACAGATTTTAAAAATAGATGTTACAGAGCCCATTAGAAATTAGAGGATTAGACTCATAGATTAAAAATGTCATCTATCAAAGCAGTGTATTGTGCTTGAAATGTACATGGCCCATCTTCAATTAAATATAATGTCTTTTGGAACAAGAGGCTGAAACCACTCGAAAACAGAGTGATGTAATCAACAAGATTACAGCAGTGATTGAAAGCCTGGACATATACAAAGGCAATTTATTGAATCTCTCAAGTTCAGTTTTGGTCAACAAATAGAGCCTTTCAAAAAGATGCAACATGTCATTCAAGGTCAACAGTTAAACATAAAATTGAAATATTAGCACTTGTAAAATGTAAGCCATAGCTGGAATTGAAGTGCGTAAATTGAAGATTAGACAAAAATCTTACATGTTAGGGGTCATCCAAAATGTATTTCATATATAATATAGAATGCATACATCTTTTTAGCATTAAGGACGGTTTCACGTGGCCGACAAAATGTACAAATCTCACACAAATATGAACCCCATTTATTTGAATGGGGTCATACACATGAGCAATGTTTTCCCGCATGGCAGCGCAATGTGATGCTATGCGGGAAAGACATTGTGGCATGTTCTTTCTTCCTGCGTACTCTTGAATCACAGTCCGATTGAAAGCAATGGAAGAACTCCTTGATCCTCTGCCTTGGCTGAGACAGCTACGGCGGGGATTCCCTACATCCTCGAAGTGATGGCAGGCTGTTTTCACATGAAAACGCCTCGCATCCACAAGGCTTTCACATGGTGGCAAGTGCGATATCTGGTCGTGAATCACGGGCCGATATCACATTCGCCTGTGTATGGTTAGCCTAAATATGTTTCAGAACGCTCTTTCCTCTTAATTCACTAACAGGAAGGTATTATAGTCAATAGGGATGAGCGAGCATACTCGCTAAGGCACTACTCGCTCGAGTAATGTGCCTTAGCCGAGTATCTCCCTGCTCGTCCCTGAAGATTCGGGAGCCGCCGCAGCTGACAGGTGAGTCGCAGCGGGGAGCGGGGGGAAGCGGGCGGGAGAGAGGGAGAGAGAGATCTCCCCTCCGTTCCTGCCCGCTCTCCCCCGCAGCTCCCTGCCCCGCGCCGGCCCCCGAAACTTCAGGGACGAGCAAGGAGATACTCGTCTAAAGCACATTACTCAAGCGAGTAGTGCTTTAGCGAGTATACTCGCTCATCCCTAATAGTCAACCATGTTGCAAATATAGTGGAGCTGCAGCCCAGTCACTGATCACTGTTTCTAGAAGCCTGTTCATTTATAAAACTATTGCCACTCCTCTCTCACAAAGTAGAGACTGCGGGTCATATTTACTTAGACTGGTGTTTCATATGTTAATCTAATTAAACTATGTGCAAGTTCAGAGCAACAAATATACAGTATTAAGGGACTCAAGCCTCATAATACATTTGTTTCATCTGGCAGCACCTACATTTGCCAAATTGAAACCTATATCAGGTCCGAGATGACACGTTTCTAGTATAATTTATGTTCTGTCATACAAAAAATGATAGATATATCCCTTTCTGATTATCTATCTATCTATCTATCTATCTATCTATCTATCTATCTATCTATCTATCTACTTACAACACAAAGTACTGTGGCAATGTGACATAATAGGGGACTAATCCCCTTGCAGGGTCACTACCTTTCCTACACATATCCAGACCCGAGTAGGTGGTAACATTCGAAAAGTCTATTCTATTTGGCAGTAAATAATAATTCTGAAGGTAAAAACTCTTCGGACTGTTGTTTAGTCACAGTGGACACCTACATCAACAACCGAAAACCTAGCTCTCTCCTATCTAACACAGTTGCCTAGCGCTATGATATATCACAGCACTGTCTAACAGCATACCCAACCGGTTGTCAGGCTAGGGGCGTTCTTCCCTGTCAGACTTGTTGGCAGTATCACAGCCTGATCTGCCACAGTCCTCATGCTTTCCACTTACTCCTTTCTCTTCCAGGGAGTAGCTCCAGCAGTAGCTCTTCTCTGGCTTTCAGCCGCCAAAGTCAATATGTCTGGAGGTTTTAACTCCTCCAGACGCTCCTATACAGATATCTCTGCTCATCAGCACCTCCATATGCCTGTTCTCCAGCCTCCTGCAGGCTACTCTGTTTATTGTCTCATCACAGTACTTATTTCAATCATGTAACGTGAGACATTGTATCTTTTCTTTAACAGACGATAATCGCTGACCATATAGTATTCAAACAGTACAAATTTATTGGACACAAATTAAAATACAATGGCTCACAAAATGTCAAGGTTACTATCACTTTAAGAGGCACAATATGCTTGAAGGGGTTTTCGAGACATAAAAAATAATTACAGGCTTAAAATGGTGTAAAATAAATAAAAAATTGATACTCACCTACTTCAGTGGTTCCCCGTCCAGTGCTGCTCGGCCAATCACAAGCTTAAAGGGGCAAAAAAGTATTGATTACGTATTCTCAGGATAAGATATCAATAGTTAATTACTGGAAACCTGCCACTTAGGATCCCCAACGATCACCAGATTGCTTGGATCACCAGATCCACTGTCAGTGCAGCTGGCCAGGCATGTGTCATAGGGGACAGGGGAGGAAGTGCCCTGGCTTCACTTCCATTGAAACCAGTTGTAGCTAAAGCAGCTATTACACTTCAACTCCGGCACTAGGGATGAACACAGAAGTTTTATAGCTGTTTTAGTTCCCATAGCTAAGGCACTTCCTTTCCCATTACCTATGATGCACATGGATCCTGAGCAGTAGGTTTCTGGTGATTAACTATTGATGACCTCTCCATCAATAATTTTTGCCTGGAATATCCCTCTAAGCAGTGATTCTGCCATGGCTGATGCCTATGATTGGCTCGGTGGTAACATGCACAATGTATAGTACATGACCAATCACTGCTTATTCTTAGTTTCAAGCAGGTACCAGGGCCCCAGCCCATACAACTTTTTTTATGTCATGGAAAAGCTCTGTAATGGTTCCAACACTTAAATACGGTACAGGTTTTTGGTGGTTTCAAAGTGGCACAATTTCTTAGCACTGTAATATAATTAGATTAATAGAATTTACTTTACAGTCTTACAGCAAGCTCTTGGCACTAATTTCTCTCTCAGGCCCAGCTCTCAAAGACTCAATTTCTCTGTCAGAGTTCCATTCATCTAAAGGATTCTTTTTTTCTGTCACAGTTGCCTGAATCTGAATGGTTTTGTATCTTTTTACATACTGTTTGTTACCATCTGTAGGCAAACTCACTACAGGACACTCAGACTACTATTCAGGTCCTCTCAACACTCACTCTAATTAGTAGCCTTCACAAGAGTTCCCTGACAGCTCCAGCCATGCCATCTCTACTATTGTCTGTGAGTGTCAAAGCACACTTAGGACAGCAGTGACACCGAGGAGCATTAGGGGAGAAGGACTGAGACCCGTGTGGTGGTGCTGACCAGCCTCAGACTTATGTAGTCTGTTGAGCACAAGTTTGTGGTTCTTCGGTGTAACAGTTCTAAGTTCCAGTTCAAGAGTCACAGTTATCTGTTGAGGAACTAAAGTGCTGATGTGGTCATTGCTCGTTGCAACCTATAGACGGCATTTAAATTTATGCCTGCTGATAACAGTTTTTAAAGTGAGCATGGCTTACCCGGAGTCAGTGTGGCGGCTCCAACTTGACAGATTTAGGCATAATTTCCACTAGAAATTGGCATAAATCATACCAGAAATCTACTCCAGCTCACAGGTGCACAGACACGTGCTTAAAGTATCAAGAGTTGTGCGCCTCTCAATACATAAGGTGCATCTTGCTAGTGTTAGGATCATATTAAGGGCTCATTCAGATGATCGTATTTGTGCACACGTAAAATATATGTGCACAATGCCCAGAGAAAAGAACCCAACAATATCAATGGGGTCATTCTCGGAAACATGTTTTACGCACAAGAAAAAAAATATGACCTGTATTTTCCTGTGTATTTGCTCACAAAGGACCCCATAGGAGTCTATGGGAGGTGGTAAATGCGCACTCAATATGTGCGCAAATGGGCAATATGCTGCGCAATTCTGTAAAAAAACACATATGGACCTCATTAGGTTAAATAGCCTTTTAAATCACAACAGGGGAGGTGTTGTGCACGCATATAAACTGGACCTGCATGAGCAAGAAGTACAGCACTATGCGCTGATTTGTGCACAAATCTACCACAACAAACGTTGTTAACTGCACAAATGCATTTTGCAGAAGCATGCGCAATTTCATCTAAAGCCATCCTAAGGGCTTCTCAATAGTTTCATTTCCCTTAGCGGTATTCTCATCTGTTAGGGCGCCTACCCACTGGCGATTTTTTTTCCTTTGCATTTTGCGTTTTTTCTGAAGAGCAATTAGTATAGAATGTGTTCTTGTCCATTTGCGTTTTTTTTTTCGGTCCGTTGCAATTTTTCACATAGGAACTGTCAGTTCCATATGTGTCCTTATTTTTCTCTTAATGCACCCATGAATGTCAATGGAAATTAACAGAAAACGCGCAAAAAAGCTGCGAAAAACGACGCGAAAAACGCTGCGTTTTTCACGCACGAAAATCGGCAACGCCAGTGGGTAGGCGCCCTTAATAGTATGGGCGAGAAAAGATAGGACTTGCCCTATATTTCTTGCATGTACTTAATACTACATGCGGGAAAGATAAGTCCTGACCTATCTTTTCGCAGTTTTTTTCAAAATAGAGTGCTATGGTGCGGAGTTTAAATGGCTCAACACAAAAAAAACCCTGATGCATGCGCAACTATACTGCATAGCAGCGAGCGTAGTTCCATACATGCCCATATGCTTTTGCCCTTTATAAATTCCCCCTATAGTGCACATGCATGCAATATTTTCATATACACAACTACACTTAAAAATTGTCTTTCATATGATCTTCTTTATATATACAGTATATATATATATATATATATATATATATATATATATATATATATATATATATATATTTATTTGCATTCTAGCCTCCAATATGCTTATTACAGCTATTTAATCAATGATAAGTGTTATTTGGCATAATACACACGGGCGTATTTTTCATCAGTATTTTGTGAGCCAAAACCAGAACTGTGTCCAAAATATAGAAGAAATGCAAATCTTTCCACTTCTTGTTTTGGCTAACAATATACTGATGAAAAATACGCCCATGTGAAGAAGCCCTAACTGTTACATAGTTAGACTTTCACAGTCACATTTACAGACACCGGCAGTACACACATGCACATACACAAAGTTTTACAAAGCCGAGGTTTGAACTCTTTAAAAGAACATCAATCTTTGTTGAAATGAATGGGAACAGATGGAGGGCACAGAGACTTTATTGAAACCTCTGCTCTTGTAATGTAACTCTTTTTGTCTGTGTTTGTTTCAAAATAGATGAACTGGCATTTCGCCATGCTGACTTTTTGACATCTTTTGTCTTATTCCTTTTAAGACTGTCATTGTTAAAACCTTTCAATTGAATTCAAAGATAAAGTAAAGTTATCCAGGTGGACACTTCCTGTGTAGGTTGGAAAATGAGGCCTTGTGCTTGAATAGAAATGTTTATTTGAATAAGCAGTAATTCAATAGCAGTGAATGTTAAACTACAAGAATTTTCTCCTTTGGTTTGTATGATGTACTAATATAAATAGCAAATATTTAAATAGATGCAATGGTAAATAATACAAAATACAGGAAAGAGTATGATCATTTAAAGGGGATGTGTCAGCAGAAAATTACCTATTGAATAAATCAAGTTTTTAAGTTAAACGTTTTAAGAATATTTGGTGGGTTTTTGTTTTTTTCGTTGTCATGATCTATATTTTAAAAAATCCTAAAATCTGAAGTTTTCACACTGATCACGAAGTCTGATAATAGCCTGATACTTTATGCCCTGTAGAGATAATATTTAAGTGGTCATATCATCATCTTCACAGGCAGGATTACATGGAAAGGTAATGTTACCCATATATGGATAACACAGTATCCAACATTTACAATAGGTGATGATCACAGCTTACCTCCTCCCTCTCTCTGCACAATGAACTCATGTTACAGAGCCTGCTTAGAGCACTTTCCTATAGAAGTCAATGGGTCAGCTCCTCTCCATTGTGCGAATGACCCATGAATTCTGCTTATCCCATTTAGGACCAAGCACAGTAAATTTACGGCGATTGATCCTGGGCTTAAAACCCAGCCAATAGTAAAAATATGGCAGGGGTTTAAAGCCTCTGCTTCTGCAATAAATCAGGAACATGTCTGATTGTCAGCTTTTAATGACAGATGAGAACTCGTGGGACAAGGCAGGAAGGGTTTTTAACCCTTCCTGCCATCTTTCTCCAGTACATAGAGCTCAATGAGCGCTATGTACTAAAGAGTGAAAGTGAAAATCGTTCTTCCACTACTCGAGCTGGCTGCCGGGACACCATGTCACAGCAGAGCTACAGGATCCTGGCAGACCCTGATCAGCCCTGCCAGTGACTATTGCCACTACAAGAGATGTTTTCCCTGTAACTGAGGCTCCTATGGATGCCCCAGCTACAGTGGTAAAGTGTCAAATAAAACAAAACAAAAAATGTGAATGACCTCCTTAGGTCTTATATGATGTAATGGGGGACATAGATATTAAAACAAATAATTACATAAATAAGTAAAACAAAATTACAGAATAAAATAAAAATATATACATGAAAAAGAAAATAACCCAAAACCGTAGCTGTATGCACCCTGTAATCCAAAACCATACATATTATATATCAAAACGTCTGAAACAAAATGAGAAACCCATTCATATACTTTATTTTAGCGTAAATATACTAATTAAACAAAAAACTATAATTGTTAAAGAAATTCTTTTTTTTTACTTTTTACCCCCAATAAAACAAAAATGGAGGAAAAAAGCCAGTGAAAGAGATTCAATAATAGCCCTAAATGTAACAGAGAAAAAAAATGCTGCAAAAAATAATTTTAGTAGCTGAAGGAAAAAAATAGGGCATTAAAGCCACCACATGGGTAAAATCCCTAAAAAGTGTCTGGTCCTAAGGGTAGCTTCACACGAGTGTGTTTTTGTGCGTGCATACGCACAAAAACATGATTCTATTAGAACCAATGCATTCCCTATGGTGTGCACACATGTCCGTGTTTTACAGGTGCATGCCTATAAAGATAGGACATGCGCGCACCATAGGGAATGCATGCATTGACATCAATAGAGCCGTGGCTGCTGCCAGCGGCTTCATTGAAAACAATGGTCTGCCAGCACCCCTGAATTGTTTTTCAGGGAAGAGCTCTACATATTAGCTCTTCCCTGAAAACCAAGAATTTTAGTGTAAAAAAAACAACTTTCATATCCGCCGTTGCCGTGTCCCTGCGGGGATGAAGAACACATCTGCCGCATGCAGATGTGACAGATGCAGCAAAGGAATTCTTCATCCCTGCGGGGAATAAAGAATTCCCTACCACAGCTGTCACAGATGACAGCTGTGGTGGGGGATCAAGCTGCCGGCATCCTGTAATTGTTTTTTATGGAAGGGCTTTAAATAAAGGCCATTCCCTGAAAAATAAGGAAAAGTGGTGATAAAAATTTAAAAAAAAAACATACTCACCTTTCTTTAGCTCCCGGGGCTCAGCCGCGTCCTCTCTACACTGTCCCTAGCTCTGTAATGCAGTTCTTTCACTCACTACTGGGATGCTGCCAGTTATCACGGCCGCTCCTGTTCTTCACTTTCATTTCATCCTGATGAAGCAGTTTGATTGTTATTAAATTGCAAAAACACGACGATGTGGATGTAGATATAGTGAGCTTGCACTTCTATTTTAGGCAGTCAGTATTAGTGTTAGTCGGCTGCCCAGTACCACCTGCCGGGCTGCTACACCAATGCCGATTTAGCCAGCTATATATCACAGCGGCTAGCGCTGTGAGAGGCAGCAGGGACTATCATAACTATCAGAATATTATACCTATACAGGGGAGATTAACGACGCACTATGGGTATTAAGAACAGTTACTAATAGTGCGCTGTTCTTTAAAGCACACAGAAATATTAACCCTAGGCGTGCTGTATCCCATGAGTATAATTATTACAGAGATGATCTCTGGGCCATGGTAATATAAAACATGGAGCCTTAATGGGACCAAATGTGTGCTTATGGTATTGGTCCGCTATTATATCATTAACCCCTTCTTTTCTGCATCTGGTCACTATATTACCCTTGTGAAAAGAAGAAAATTGTGATTGGGTCTTATGTGAGACAGTGTTCTTATTAATATCGCTGGCCTCCACCTTACCTATAATGCATGGGGAATATTAACCCTTTGCGCTCCGGAGCCTGCGAGTTATAATCACACACCCCATGAGTATACAGTGTTGTGGTTGGAAAACAACAGTACAAAGTGTTAATTTCTACACCTATATTAGAGATATTGATATCGATTTAACCCCATCCCCTCTATTGTGTTCCATCCACTGGGGGTCCTCTTTAATGCCTAAATGATATAATATAAAGAATAAAATTCCAAAAGCTAACACTAGGCACCCACCCTTTCATCCCCCCACTTCAAATATCTCGAACTGGGGATTTAAATCAAAATAAGGGGGTGCAACTTTGTGCAGTTTAAGCACATGTAGTATACTATCTCTGTAACTCTCTGAAAATTATCTTGACCTGGGGGTCCCTGGAATAAAGTGGACCCTTCATAAGATTGCAACAAAAAGGATTTGCCTTTCCGACCACATGACTACCTGATTAATGATTGGAGGTCACTATCTCACATACTGTATAAAGACTTATTAATTTATTTAGTGCTCGTTATCCGTGGGATAGTATGGTCTCTGGGATACGGGTTTTCTGTGTGGAACTAAGGCATATTTAAACCAAATCTCCAAGGGTTCCCATTTATCCTATATATGTTTTGTTCTGTCCACTCTAGATTTAAAATTTTCTAATAAAATTAGTTAGTTTTAATATAAATTCTTCTTCGGTGATTGATTTCAGCAGGCAGGAATTTAATATTCCCGCCTACTAAAAGAGCTGCTTCTGATTGGCTGAGGCACTCAGCCAATCACAGGCAGCTCTCGCCTGTTAGTCATTCAGTGAGAGCTGCCTGTGATTGGCTGAGGTTCTCAGCCAATCACAGACAGCTGTTTTTCCTTGTTTTTCAGGGAAGAGCTTATATGTAAAGCCTTTCCATGAAAAACAATTACAGGATGCCGGCACCTGGATCCCCTACCACAGCTGTCATCTGTGACAGCTGTCGTAGGGAGTTCTTTATTCCCCGCAGGGATGAAGAATTCCTTTGCTGCATCTGTCACAGATGTGACAGGTGCAGCAGGGAATTCTTTTTCCTCGCAGGGATAAAGGAAACATCAGCTGCATGCAGCAGATGTGTTCTTCATCCCTGCGGGGACACGGCAGAGGCAAACAGGTAAGTTTTTGTTTTACACTAAAATTCTTGTTTTTCAGGGAAGGGCTTATATGTAAAGCCCTTTCCTGATAAACAATTCAGGGATGCCGGCAGACCATTGCCTTCAATGGAGCCGCCGGCAGCAGCCAAGGCTCCATTGAAGGCAATGTACAGACCTGTTTTTGCACGTACAGGGGTGCACACCTCTGTACACACAAAAACACGCTTGTGTGAAGCCACCCTTAAGGTACAAAACAGCCTGGTCCTCAAAGGGTTAAACTCATCTCTTTAAATGCTGTTTACTGCCGCTCAGGCAAGATAGCAGCCCCCATAGTCATGTATAGACCATAAAATAAATCTATAATTCACCGAGACAGTATATTTCTTTTGTTATGTCAAAACTAGTCCCCGAAAAAAAATGTAATTAGAATTACTAACTTTATTAAATATTACTTAAAAACACCAATTTTGGACAGACTTACACATATACATAGAGTGAGGTGGGAGTCTAGTTAATGGATAGGAACCAGAAATATTTCGCTACCAGTACCACATATCCACTCGACCAGGGCATACTTGCAGTAAAGGAGACCCTGGTTGAAGGACCTGGGGGGAGGGGGGGCTGGCTCTAGTGAAGCTGGGAATTGGATTGGGTTAGGAGTAGAGATGAGCGAACGTGCTCGGCCCCGCCCCTTTTTCGCCCAAATACCGCGATTTTCGAGTACTTCACTACTCGGGCGAAAAAATTTGGGGGTCGCCGTGGCGGCGCGGGGGGTTGCAGCGGGGAGTGGGGGGGAGAGGGAGAGAGAGAGGGCTCCCCCCTGTTCCCCGCTGCTACCCCCCACGCCGCCACGCCTCTCACCCGCCCCCCGGCGCACCCGAGTACTTTTCACCCGAGTAGTGAAGTACTCGAAAATCGCGGTATTCGGGTGAAAAAGGGGCGGGGCCGAGCACGTTCGCTCATCTCTAGTTAGGAGTTTTCGGGCTGGGGCTTTTGTATGACGTGATTGGTGGGGCAGGAACCAGCAAGATGAATGAGCTGAAGCTGTGCTATGTGCAGTTAAGGCAAAATACGTGTGTGTTTGAAATAAAAACACACATGAATAATAACTTCCAGGAGCATATATCTCTGAAGTATTTATAATAGTCCACTGCAGTATGCGCCGCAATATCCAAATGCTGCATTGTTGTTTGCTGAGGTGTTTCAGTCGCCCAATAGAACACTAAATATAGGAATTTGGCGGGTGCAATTTTGGCTCCTTCAATCAAACTATCTTTCAAAACAGACTGCTTGCTTCTGCAGCTGGGACGTCTCCACACATAACCGCTAAGTTTACTTGAATCTTTTGTTTGCGAATATTCCCGTTGACAAGGAATACATTCTACCTTCTTGTGTAGAATTTTGTGGCTGCGCAAGTATTCAATAGCTGATAAATCATCCTTACAAACCTTATTCACTTCAAATACATTCATTTTCTCATCTGCACACATTTTTCTGTCACTATGGTACGTAGGTTCCCGCTCAAGTGATTGCTTTATCCAAGCCCCGCCCCAAAGCACCGCCCACCAATTGCATCATAGAAAACCTCGCCCCCCAATCTCCTGACCCGATCCAATTCCCAGCTTCAGTAGAGCGAGCCCTGCCCCTAGCAGGTCCTTCAACCATGGTCCCCTATACTGCAAGTATGCCCCCGATCAGTATAGGTATTGGTGCGATTTAAAAATGTTAATAAAAATATATAATTGGTAATTTTGCATCTGTAAAAGTCCAAATTGATCAAATATACCACCTGGTGAACATAGTTAAATAAATTTTAATATGTTCAACACAAGATAAACTTGCAATAGATTTCACTTTTTTTGTTTTGTTTTGTTTTACTAGTAATCGACATTGATTCAAATAGAGGCAAAATCAACATTTTCTTGAATAAGTACAATGCACTCAATAGAAAAGTCTTTAAAACTGCTTATTCTGACATATTTTATGCAGCACAGATGCTTTTTAGAAGGTTCATGCAGGGCTGTAAACTGGCACAAAATGCCCAAAAGACTATATAAAGTCAGGTTTTATAAGTTATTATTTATGAAGTGAATCAGTACCTTCAAAATAACATGATTTTTCTTCAGCTAAGCACCTAAATACATCTGTTGATGTCTAAAGAACAGTATTTTTCAATTTATAGATAGTCAAAGTGACAGAAAACAATGACAAACAATTGTGGGGGCAATACCTCAGTACATACAATCAGAGTCAACATGCCAAGAAATGTAGCAGAAGAAACCCTGTGTGCCTTTTTATGAAATTGGAGACTCATGGATGTTCAGTAGAGATATTATGTACACTCATTGTCAAAAAAAATCAAGCACCTACGAGTTTTTTGGAATCAAATGAAACTTTATATGTGTGATTGCAACATTGATATAAGTAAGTCATTACAATATCACAGCAAAAGCATAATTTATTACAGAAAACTGAACACTTGAAGGGAGGTTCTAGCACCCTGTTGTGCTTCCTCTAGCTTGGATGCAAGATGTGATATGGGCAGGCATTGAGACATACAGGTTACATATGGTATCCTGCAGTATACTAGTCCACATTTGCTGTAACTGAGTCTCTAGGCTGGCAAAGTTAGTGTCCAGGATAATCCCATACATGTTCTATTGGCGATAAATTGGTAACTAGGCAGGGAACGGAAGTGTGGCAATGCTGTGGAGGCATTCCTGTGACACCCTTGCTGGAAAATGCCTCTTGAAGACTCTGCCCAGAGAGGCAACAAGAAATTGTAAACTCAGTACCACTGGACTATTATCTGATCCCTGGCCAGGGGAGTAGCAAGTGTATTCAGAAGTATCTGGATGATGCAAGCGCCACAGATCTATCCAGCCTACCCCCTCAATCAGTTGTCTCATTGGGGATACCCCAATGTTGGTGGCTTGGGAGTTTGCTTGGAATATATCTTTCAAGCTATTCATAGTTTGGTTGAATCCTCCCATGCATAGCACATGTGCTATGAGTACTGGTGGGGAAATGTAATGGCTGCTTGTAGGAGATGCGTTTTGCTTTATGGTGGATTGTAAATACATAACATGACATATGATTTGGTATCTGTTTCTGTGCACACAAATACAAATCTACCCTCAGGGTCCCTTGTAGTATTAATGGTGTTCCAACGTAAGGAGCGATGACTCAAGAGAGAGACTCCCCTGGAAAATGACGTATGGAAGGAGTGGCGAGACCATTGAATCTATGTTTTCTTTAAGTGATCTACCCTGTCCAGTATCAAATGTGTTTTCTGTGAGCCAATTATTTGGGGGTTAAATCATCTGATGCAAGAGAACACCTCTTAGCTGGGGTGCCCAGGCCATGCACATTCCAGGTGAAACACATTAAAGACATAGATATCTACCTATTAACTTTAGTTGCAAGAGATTTAACGTACAGCATGAGATAATAATGCAGGTATGCAAAGGATTCATATGCCAATATGCAAAAACGATTATAACAACATTAAACAGTAAAATAGCTTACACAGCTAACTTGGGACATATGGAAACTCAACAATACCTGGAATGTTCTTTAAGGGAGGAAAGGTATAGTCCTTTCCTTACTTTAAAGTTGCTTTTTGAGTTGTGATACATCATCAGTGTGTGGGCAAATCAGTCACCATATAAGGGCTCCCACCCACTGGCGTTTTTTTCTCCACTGCGATGCGATTCTAAAGTTAAAGTCTCGCATCACAGTGCGAGAAAAACGCAGGCAGATATCCCAAAATCGCTGGGATATCGCTGCGACATCGCCAGTCCTTTCAATGGGGCCAGCGGCAGCAGCGCTAGCCCTATTGAAAAGATATGGAGAATGCCATCCCATTGAATGCCATCCCATTGAAAGCAGTGGTTTCTGACAAGCCCCGCAGAATGATTATCGGAGAAGGGCTTGAAATATAAGCCCTTCCCCAATAATCATAAAAAAGTGGTTAAAAAAATATTACTCACCTCTCTAGCTGTCAGCCCTGTCCTCCGGCTGGCTCCCTGGCACTGCTACTGAGCTCTTTCAGCAGACGGGGATTTAAAAATCCCCACCTACTGAAAGGGCTGTGCAGATTGGCTGAGGGCTCAGCCCATAGCAGCTACTGCTTAGCTATTGGCTGAGCGCTCAGCCAATGACAGATAGCTCTTAGCTATTCATTCATGAATAGCTAAGATATTGCTATTCATGAATGCATAGCTAAGAGCTATCTGCCATTGGCTGAGCGCTCAGCCAATAGCTAAGCAGTAGCTGCTATTGGCTGAGCCCTCAGCCAATCCGCACAGCCCTTTCAGGAGGTGGGGATTTTTAAATCCCCGTCTGCTGAAAGAGTTCAGTAGCAGTTCCGGCGACGTAGAGCGGCTGGTGTGCGGCGGCGTGGGCGTGTCCGCCCGTAGGGTGCCGCCCGCACTCCTTCACCTCTCTTGTGCAGTAGTGGGGGAGCTGGCTCCTCCCACTCTCCACCCTGGGGCGGAGTCTTTCGTTGATAAGGCTGGCAGTGACCTGAGTTCACTGCCAGTTATTGGTTCTGCTTGCATCTAGTCAGCCTGTCTCAGTCTGTGCTAGTGGCTAGTCAGTCTCCTTCTAGTTTGCCTGTCAGCTTCCTTCTCCAGCCTTGCTTGGCCTTGTAAGTCCTGTTGGTCTTGTCCATCTGCCTTCTCTGTCGGCACTCTGTCCCCCCATTTAGTTAGTCACATCTTGTCAGTCACCAGGTCCCTAGCCAGTGCAGGGACCGCCGTCCAGTTGTCTGCCTGGGGTCAGCCAGGGCCGAGGCAAGTAGGCAGGGACAGTGGGGTGCGGGAAGTTCAGGGCGCCCCACCTGGTGTTCGGGGGGTCAGAGTGCCGTAACATAATAACTGGCCCTTTAAACTGTTTTTTTTTCCATGGAGGCGATCAGCTCCCTCACAACCCAGCTGCAAGCCCTGGTGCCTGTGATCCAGGATTTATCAGCTCGCATGGTGGCCCAGGAGCAGTGGGCGTTGTCGCAGGGGCGGGACGCCTCAACCAGTCCCGAACCCAAGTGCCCTCTTCCCGAGGTGTTCTCTGGGGAGAGGAACAAGTTTTTTGTTTTTCAACAGGCGTGTCGGTTGTTTTTTCGGATGCGTCCCCGTTCTTCCGGGTCGGAGGCCAAGAGGGTCGGGCTTATAATGTCCCTGCTGCTGGGCTCTGCCCAGACCTGGGCTTTTTCCATTCCCGAGGGTTCCCCCGGCCTGCAGTCGGTGGACTCCTTTTTCCAGGAACTCGGGGGTATCTTCGATGAACCGGACCGTGTGGGGTTGGCGGTTTCTCGGCTGTTGGTGTTGCATCAAGGGTCACTTTGTGTGGAGGAGTATTGCTCCAATTTCAGACGCTATGCGGGTGATACTGCATGGAACGATAGCGCTCTGAAAAACGTTTTTCTGCAGGGTCTCTCGGACACGGTTAAAGAACTATTGATTTCCCATGCCATTCCCGGGTCCTTAAAGGAGGCTATGGAGCTAGCGGTGAAGGCAGATAGGAGGCTCAGGGCTGGGAAGCAAGATAGACAGTCTCGTAGAGTCAGGGAGGTCGTTTGTCCTGTCCCCTCCTCTTCCATACCAGTCTCTGTTCCCGAGCCTATGGAAATGGACCCGCTGGACCCCAAGGATCGACGCCGGATTCGTTTATTGCATCATCTCTGCCTCTACTGTGGGAAAGCTGGACATCGGGTGATAACCTGCCCCCTGAGGCCTCAGCGCCCACAGTCCGAATTGGCAGAAAGATTCCAAGTCCTAGGCGATTGCAGGGAGGATCGCCTAGGACTACAGGTACGTCCTAAACTTCTGGTATCTTGCCAGGTTAGATTCCGGAACTTCTCCCGCCCAGGGCAGGCGTTTATTGATTCCGGAGCAGCCGCTAACCTGATAAGCATGCGTTTCGTTAGGCCCCTGATGGCTGAATTTGTGGCGCTGAAGACGCCAATTTGTTTTACTAGCATTGATGCTACCCCTCTGGCTTCGGGCTTGGTACGATGGAGGACCCCTGTGTTACAGTTCACAGTGGGGGGTCGCCACTTGGAAGATCTATCATTCCTAGTGATGGAGAAAATGTTGGTAGACATGGTACTAGGGATGCCGTGGCTGGCGTTGCACAGCCCCCAATTCGATTGGGCCACTGGGGAGCTGACCCAGTGGGGACCATCCTGCCATAGCCATCTTGCTCCCCTTCCTCTCTGCTCAGTTGATACCACGCTCAGTCCCCATGGTCTGACTTCCCTTCCTACCCTGTCTGCCTGTCCTGCTGCTGAGGTTGCCACCGATGTGCTGCAGGGGGGATGGAAGGAAGTGCAAAAGAGTCTGTCTGTATCTGAGCCGTATAGGGTGGGACAGAAGGTGTACCGGTCCTCCGGAAATCGCAAAAGGAGGGTTCACAGGGTGTTCCATAAGTCGTTATCGAAACCTTTTGTCCCTCCCATTGCTCCAAGAACATTTCAAGTGTGAGCCCCCTGCTTTCTCTGGGAGGCCAATCATGTGTACATTATTATGCCAAAGTCAATTTTCAAGATCCTCTGACTCTGTTTGGCAGTTTTCTGCTTTTTTATTGCAGTATGTACCGTGGTGGAGAGAGGCCTCAGTTTATCCTCAGCTGCAGAGATGCGTTCTTCCATTTTACTCATCCGTCCTCTCATATGCTGTACATCCTGCCTAAGGAGATTAACATTGAGATTAATCTTCTCTATTTACCCTGATAGTGAAGATTTTCAAGAATTAATTGCCTCTAGTAATTGGCGCAGAATAGGTTTAGGCTCTTATGCTGAATCAGTTTTGTCTTCCTTTTTTTGCCTGCACGGTTCATGTCGAGTGCAGGGTGAGATCAGGAGCATCTGTGCGAGCAAAGTCTTTTAACTTTTCTGCTGCAGATGGATTTTTGGTGCGAGTACTCATGGTGCCAAAAAAAACAAAGGACAGTCCATGTCAGAATACAATTAGCAAACAGCAATGTACTGGTGAAATCCAGTCAAAGAGGGTGTTGAGATATTAATGCTTTAAATTTTGCTGTGCTGCCCAACTTATACGACTATCTTTGGACTTTATATGAGTAACTATTACAAGTCACAAGCTATGTTATATTGAATCAGATGGGAGTCTGTTGCTGAGGTGATTCACTGTATGCTATTTTAGGGTTTGTTCTCGCTTGCTCCATCTAATGCATGCAGTTACAATGAACAGCTAGCTATATGTAGGAATTCCTTCCGTGGCCACCTGCAGTTTGTATTAGGGTCTCTATTATTATCTGTCTTCCCCGGGAAGGCAGCAATTTCTTGTTTTTTCCCTCTCTTCTCTGCCACCCCTATCCCTGGGAGTCCTCACCACAGACTACAAGCTGGCCAGGACCAGGAGAGCCATCCTCTCAACCATAGCACCCATACTCCCTCCACAATCAGCCTGCACCCAATACCTTCAGGGGATTTTTCCCAGCTAGGCATCCAGGTTTGTGTGCAGAGGAGCATCACAGTTAGGTCTTTGCCTGCATTCCTTGAGCGGTGGCCGCCGAGCCGAATCCTATCAGCAGGATGATGAGCTCTGCCTCCAGGGAAATTAACTGAGCACCTATTCCCAGATGCCAGGCTCCACAAGCACCTACCACATTTCCAGGCTCTTGTGAATGCTGGAAGGCTGCAGGAGCTCTATCTGGGGCACAACCCAAAACAGGAATCTTAGCATTGTGCTCCGGGAAACACTAAGGCCTCATTCAGACAGGTGTGTTTATGTGTGTACATACGTCCGCACAAAACCATGTGTCTATTAGAACCATTGGTTCCCTATGGTGTGTTCACATGTCCATGTTTTACAGGCATGCAAATGCACATACCTGCAAAACATAGGACATGTGTGCAGGCATAGGTCCGTAGTGCATGTCAGTATTTCCCAGCGGGCAGTCCCCTTGTCACTGAACACTGTGACAGCACTTTCACTTTATTCAGTGACAAGGGAACTCCACGCGGGAAGTAAAGAATCCCCTGCCACAGCTGTCACAGCTATGACAGCTATGGCAGAGGATCGCAACGTTCTGCCCTTGCTTTCAATAGGACTGCCGCTGCTGCCAACGGCTCTGTAGAAAGCAATAGGATCCTGGCACCCCCTGAAGTTATTTTCGGGGAAGGGCTTTAAATATAAGCCCTTCCCTGAAAATCATTCCTAGCTTGTGTAAAAAAAAAAAAAATATATATATATATATTTTTTTTTTTTATAGATAGATAGATAGATAGATAGATAGATAGATAGATAGATAGATATATGACTCTGCCGGGGCTCAGGTGTGTCTAGTTGCTTGGGTCCCAGCACTGTAATGAAGTTCGTTCAGCAGGCGGGGAATTAAAATTATTGGGTATGTACATGATCACCCTAAGAAGCAGAACTTTGTTACATAATATGATAATCAGAGATATAGAAGAGTGAACTGAACCTGTTGAACCCAGGTCAAACTTTAAATTTGGTTCTGCAAGAGCTCCAACCTTGGGCAGTTCATTTCTGCCAAACTAGAAGTTCATAAAGCAAGGCCCAAGGACAACATCTAAATGAAATATGAAAATGTCATACAAATGTTGTCTTTGGTCAAATAAGAATCAAGGACTCCATCACCACAAACCAGCAATGCTAACCACTGAGCCACAATGCTTCTTCTTCTTTCTTTGTCCTCCTCCCCTGTCCTTTTGCCCCTTCTATCGCCATCCTCCTTTTCCTCTTCGTGAGGAGGAGAAGGTGGGGAAGAAGAAAAAGAAAATGAAATGAAAGAGAAATTAAAGGAGAAGAAGTCAAAGAAGGATAAAAATGGAAAAGAAGAAAAGAGAATAAAAAGATCTTCTTCAAGGGAAAAAACATTAGAAGGTAGAAGGACAAAAACGCTTGGTGGCTCAGTGGTTAGCGCTGTTGCCTTGTTGCACTGGGGTCCTAGAATCAAATTTGACAATGAACTGCATGGAGTTTATATGTTCTCCTTGTGTTTGTTTCTTTTTTTTCTCTTGCACTGGAGTAGGAAGGAGGAATAAAGAAGAACCAGCACAGTGATTTGGAGTGTTTACTTGCAGTGATGGAATCCTGGATTTAAATATAACCAAAGGCAACATTTGCATGGAGTTTTCAAATTCCATTAAGAATTATTAGAATTGAACCAGGGTCCCCGTCACTGCAAGGCAACAGTCCTAACTACTGAGCTACATCCATTATGGAGGTATCACTGTCACGCTTTTTGACAGTGTTTAATACTTGTTTTATGAACCCAACTTATTAACAAAATTCGGCGAATTGTGACAGACTGAAATTTTGCATTCATCCCTAGTCAGGATGTATCTTACTAAAGTAAGCGTCTTTTCTCTCTATTGAATGTGTGCAAAATCTGAAAAAGGAGCTGGTTGCTATGCTGAAAGAATGTACAGATGTAGAAGTATTTATCATGACTGATACATCATGATAACGTTATTCATAATGTTTTAGTATTTACTGTATGCAATGTGTAAAATGTCAAATTACCAGCTGCCACATCTGTGTTCAGGACAGTCCAGGGTTTGGGCTGTTTAATGAGCCTTATTAGCTAGCAGTCAGGGCTCTTTAAGAAAGGTGTACCTACTGTACTCATACAGACTCCCAGCCTTGGGAAGAACAGGTGATGCTAGCCCATGTAATGGTTCATTTACGCAGGACAATTATCGTTCAAAATTCATCAAATGAACAAATTTAAGTGATAATTGTGCAGTGTAAATGGAAAAAACATCCTGTGTAAAAGGGCCAGTAATCATAATACTGATATGGACAAGTGAAGTGCTAGCTAGTAGGCCTTCACCTGATTGCCCCGGAAGCTATGATGTTTAACTAGGTATTTAGTAGCCAGAGAGCCTAGGATTTTCTTTGTAATGTTGATGTGAATTGCTTTGTGTGGATGATGAGCTAGTTGAGGTCAGTTTAGTCAGTTCAACAATATACTTTATAGTATATAAAGGTTAATGTAAGTGGTAAAATTGTTTTAAGTTGTTAATGTTTACAAAAACTAGATTCCATCATTTTTCAGTACACAGTTGGGCAAGTCCCTGTAGGAAACTTCAACCTGCGATCCTATGACTATGTGCTACAGTGTATTATTTTTTTTTTCATTCACAATACCAGCCATGTGAGATCTGTAGGCCACTGTCTGTCTTCTAGTTGCCATAGCAACCCATTGGCTTTCTTCAATTGGTTGGCAGAGGTCCAATGACGTCACAGAAGAAGCTCCACCATGAGGTAACCACTTAAATGCTGCAGTCAACATTGACTGTGGCTTCTAAGGGGTTAATAGCTAGAATTGAAGTTATCCCTAGTCCAACCTGTTGTAGTGGGATCTTGGCTGTCAGTTACAGTTGGCTTCTACTGTAGATGGTGGAGGCTCAGCTCTTGAACCTGCACCATCTATATGCCGTACATGTACATCATTTCATGGGAAGGTGTTAAGAAATATTTAAGAGGTTTTCTAACCTCCAGTAAAAAAAAAAAAGTTTAATTGCTGTATGACAGTTTTGCACCTTTCTTGTGTTTCAATTTTGTCAGTATCTCTGTTTGCTGGAATTTAATAGGCATGTATTCTTTTACATCTGTGAAGTTTGCTACAATTGTGCCCATCTAGGTTATGCTCTGTGACTTGTTTAAAACTGCCTAGATTGGATATATTGTAGCAGACTCTCGGCTGTGAACAGCATTACAATTGTTAACATAATTGTATAGCATTCTAGGTTGTACAGATGTATCAAAGTTTAATTCAACACTGATAACTTTCTACAACAAGTTATCTTAATACAAGAAAAACCAATGAAAAACTATTGAGAAGGCAAGAAAAAATTCTGTACCACTGTTTCTTTAATGCGTCACGTTAAAATGTTGCTACATCTGTGTAACATTGTTAGCTATTTCCCTCTATAAACTCTGTTTTATCATTTCTTCATTATTTGTATACTGAGTAAATTCCACATGTTGTGATGTCATGTTGGTAGCGGTGGCCAAGTAACATTTAAGCTTCATTGAACAAATTACACAGCAGGGAGAATCAATGTAGAATAGGAGAATTGAGAGATAGAAACAGATTCTATGTACTACGCATATCTATCTATCTATCTTTCTATCTCATATCTATCTATCTATCTATCTATCTATCTATCTATCTATCTATCTATCTATCTATTTATCTCAATCACATTTTAAATAATATCTCATGGAAAAGGACAATTGGTTAGGCTATAAAAGTATCATCAGTGCTATGATTTGTTGCAGCCTCGAGCTCATACTCTAAACTAATGCAGGGCAGGATATTAATGGTTCCACTTTATGTAATTTCTCAGTGATAAGAACATTTGACCTGTGGCAATGTAAAAATGTTTATCCCAAATAACCCAGAGCAGAAATAACACTAATAACATTGTAAGATGAAAAAATTGGCATGCAGCTCTTATTTTGTAGCAAGATCACTTCAAAAAAAGCTGAAATAGTTTTTCTTTTTGTAGTATTACAGACAGTATGTTATTGATGTTTATAACTGGTTGGTATTGGAACTCCGTAAACAATCATTTCTACAATCCCTCATATTTAAGCATTAGTAGACAGCACAATAGACTTAGGGCTCATTCACACGTCTGTGATTTTGGCACGTATTACACACGTGATGCACGGCCATGTGCTACGTGGTGAATGGAGTCAATGAAAGTACATGGACTTTCAATGATCCATTCACATTAGGATGTACACACTACGTGCAGATACGCTTGCGAGAAAGATCCCAGCATGCTCTATACTTTCTTGTTATGGTGTATGCAATGCTGTTCATACGCAATACATTGTGTATGGTTGACAATACATATGCAACTCTGCTATGAGACAGAGTGGGGAATTAGAAAAAAAGACAAAACATATTTGGGACACTTTGCCATGCGCATGGCACTCTCTTCCATATGTGGAGATAGTTGGCTCTCCGCGGGTTCACACCGACCGGTAAAGCACTGAGTGACCCATGCAGCATTTTATGTATATGTTCATGTGATGAGAGTTTCGTTTTAGCCAAAATCAAGGGATAGAAAACCAGCCTTTTTGTTTATGTAATAAATGAAACCTGCTCATTGAAATTTGCAGTTGTATCCAGTCTAAAAAGTATTTGTATACGACAGTATATCAGCTTCCAATAGCTGGTGTGTAATCTAACTTATGCAGAAAAAATGAGCCAGCTCACCAGCAGGATGCACAGACTGGACCAGAAATAATTGCAGAAGACAGCAAAAAAAGGATCCAACATCTATAAAATCATGGTTTTATTGAGACATATTAAAATCCCTACAGGAAGGACATACAATTGCCTTCCTGTTGGAATTTTAATATGTCTCAGTAAAGCCATGATTTTTTTGGATGCTGTAGTCTAAATTAGTTTCATGAAGTGGAACGCTTATTTGATTGTTTATGAAATATTGTGACAATGTAATCTTCCATATGGTACAACTGACATAAGGCAACACTTATCTACAAGACTGAGCGAGTGAGCATGTAGTATCATCCCCAGGGTTCCCTGATTAGTTAGGATTAAAAATGGTGGAACTGATTAGCATATTGCCAATAGAGGAGAGATTTTATTTAAACACATAGTGAAATTATTAGGGAGGTTCTAGATTTGATGAAAATGCATATAATTCTAACCCTTAAAAACATTTAACCTTTACGCACTTTTACAAAAGTAGTATTATAAGATTGTTTAATAAGGGCATCATAAGCAATGCAACAAACCACCAGGTCACCCAACCACCTCCTGGCTTAAAGCTAGCAAGATCTGTTTTACAAATGCCACCCACCCACATCCTCCAGTGATTATCTGAGCTCCATGATTCATGCTGCTTAAAAATTGTCAAATCGACAGCACATGTATTAGTATGATACAAATCCCCAAATAGACATGTCATACTACTTTTCACCAACAGTTTCCATTGGTGACATTCTCAGGGGTTTTTAAACCATACAAGATTGGAAACAGCACCAATGGACTCCTTCCTTTAACACTGAAATACAGTTACAAGTGTCATCAACTTCAAGTGTTCTACATTGCTCAAAGCAATGTATAAAGTGCAATGTTTCAGCTCACATTAGCCTTTTTCGAGCATACAAATAGCCACAATACACCGCTATATTATAGACAACATATGTTGGTATGGGCGTTATATTGATGACGTGATTATTATATGGCGCATGACTAGTGATGCTATGAACAGAGATGAATATGAAACAAAAAACAAGATCAAATTAACCAGTTTTTTAACTTATATCAATGAAAATTATTGCAATCTAGAATTTACCATGGATTTTGATTACAAACAGATCCCTTTTTTGGATATTCTTATTAAGGGAAATAGTCAGGATGGGTCCATCACCAGTGTATTGTACAGAAAAAAAGAAGCTGGCAATACGATTTTACACACATCAAGTTGCCATCCGATGCAAACCATACAAGCAATCCCATTGGAAGAGCTATTAAGGGCAAAGCGCCTTTGCACTTTACGTACGGATTACCAACATGCAGAAAAAGAATTCTGTGATAGGTTGCAAAATAGGGGATACCGAACACACATTCTACAGCGGGCAAAAAAACTGTAGCTTTGAGACAAACAAGTGAAATTAGTTTAAATGAAAAGAATTCAGACAGATTTAAAAGCAGAGACTGCATCACATTTTCAACCCCGTTTAGCAGACAATTCACACAGATCAAAAAAAATTTTTTCAACAACCTAGCCATTTTAAAACAAGATCCCAAATTAAAAGTTATATTGGAGTCAGGCACTAGATGTGTGTCTAGAAGGGCAAAATCGATTGAGTTCATGTTCAGGCAAAATAGAGTTCACCCAAACAAAACAGTAACAAACAGACAGACACCAATTGGCTAAAAAACTGGCTTGTATAGATGCATGCAATCACGGTGCCCATTGCACCAAGAAGTGTTAAGTAGTTTGGTAGCGACAATACCAGTACCGTATATGCAATTAAATCATATATAAATTGCAAATGAACAGGAGTTGTCTATATGGCAGGATGTACGTCATGTAAGTTACAATATATTGGATGTACCACACGCAAACTGAGCATCAGAATATCAGACCATCTACAATAGATAGCAAAAGGCCAAACTGGTAGCTCAAATTTGGCCAATCATTTTGTCAATTCACACTCATGCAGTACCGCTAGTTTCACATATTTTGGTATAAAGAAAGTAACCAATAATAGCCGCGCAAGGTAACGTTCAATGATATACTAATTAGAAAGTCCTTTTGGATTCACAAACTGGGGACCAGATCCCCTCAGGGGTTAAATTACAAGTCAGACCTGCATTGCATATATAGGGATTAAACCTGATCAAAAGAGAAGAAAGTTCATTTGGACCAGACCCCTTTTGGGGTGCTATACTGTAAGTTAGACCCGCACCATATCTATAGAAGCATTACATATGCAGGAATCAAATATGAGTATATTTTTCCAGAGTGAGAAGTAAATGGAGAATTTTTTTTTTCTGGGACCAGACCCCTTTAGGGGGGGGGGGGGGGGGGCATACTGCAAGTCAGACTAATATCATGTATATAGAAACATCATATATGCAAGAATAAAACATGAGCATATCTTTTCATAGAGAGAAATAAGGAAGATTTTTCTTTCTTTTTTTTCTGCTTTTTTCTTTTTTCCTTTTTTTTCTTTCTTCTATATAATTGAATATGCAGGCTAACTGCTCTATAAAGGGGAGCGAAGTATAATGCTATTGTATAACAATGGGAATTTTATATGGTCTTTTGTATATTTTTTACTAACACAATTGTGAAGCTCAACCACAATAGACATAAACAAAGTGCAACTAGGGGTTAATCTTGCAATAAATGAAATATATGAAGCCTTGGCAGGGCGCCCGATGGTATCCATTTCGTGTCATGTTGATATGTGTTTGATATTTGTTTGATCACAAGTTTCATCACAAGCATTATCTCACCAGTAATAGTTTGATGTCTCTGTGTATTTTCCCTTTGCCCTATAGCCTGTACAGCTGACAGTCATTGTAATTATTTGTTCTGTTACACCTATTTGAGCTGGTCCCACACTCTATTCAGATCATACCACTGACGAAGGCTCTGTGCAGCCGATACGCGTCTGGTTTAGAGATGTGTATACCTGGCAATTTTAAATATGACTAAATAAAGGAAGATTACAAATTTTACTCTGCAAGCAAGCGTGGATGACACTTTTTCCTGCATGGAATTTTTTGTTTTATATATATATATATATATATATATATATATATATATATATATATATATATATATAAAACACACACACACACACACACACATATATACATAAGTACTCTCTATGAACCAATCCACCAAGCGGTTATTTGAAATTAATTAAAATAAACAGAGCAAAGACAATCAAACAGGTATAACCTTTAACAGACATTTCTATTCACAGACGAGCGTAGGCGTATTTACGTTCGCACGAGCGCAACGTATAATCGCCCGAGAGAACGTTTTTCACCGATCACGACCAGAGCTAGAAAGCGTATTTTCGTTTGTTCCTACTTTGCAAACTATCTTTTCGGCCATCGAATATGCGTTGGCGCGTATTTCGGTCGCATATGTTCCGTTTTTTTTCGGGTTGCCGTTTTTACGCGCCGTAAAATCGCCCATGTGAACGAATACATTTGAAACCATTGCCTCAGATGGTCATGTATATACGTTTGGTCGCAAAAACGAGCCGTTTATGCGCTCGTCTGCCCGCACCCTCATATTGTATAATCCTGCAAGAGGACTGCCAGTCATCAGATCTACTTCATCAAAGTGTGCCTGGAGCTTTACTGCTCACCTCCTTATAACAACTTGTCACATAAAGCATTATATAGTATGTGGTGCCACTTCAGCATCCATAATAACTCTGCCTCCACTACCTAGTTTATCACATGCATGCATGATTTCAGCCAATCAACACAGATGTGTACTTGGCGCCAGCCAATCAGTGCAAGAGCCCATCCCCACCCCTTGTATTTAAAGTGCCAATACAACTCCCTGCCCACAGAGGACCCACTTGACCATGGGAACCACTAAACACACAAGTCCACACAGATCCAAAACTAAAATGCTAAGACACAAAGCTTTACATGACTGGATAGTATGACTCACATATTGCACAAGACGGCAGGCCCTCTCATCAAAATACTAATCTTCCATCCAACATGCTGGTAATGCCAGGAATACATAGTTCTTCTTAACCCCTTAGTGACCACCCATATGTGTTTTAACATCCTGCGTGTCTGGGCTTTAATCTACAGGGTTGTAAAAACACTCTAGTCCTGTAGACTAAAGCTCCGGGGTCTGTGTATGTGACAGCTCCATGCTATCAGCTGCTGGAGGTAGCTGATAGCAAGGAGCTGTCATAGGGGGCTGCGGTGAGCTCTCAGCTGTCCCTGCGCTAAGCCAATCAGAGGCAGCCCTCACTCACCCATTCATGAATTCATGAATGGGTGTGAGTGAGGGATGCCTCTGATTGATCAGGCTGTGACCAATCAGAGGCATCTCATTCAGCAGGCGGGGATTTTAAATCCCCGGCTGCTGAATACTACTCACAGCTGTTCAGAGCAGTTCAGGAGAACTGCAGCCTGCCGCGCTGAACTCCGTCTGCCGGGACCAGGTAAGTATATATATATTTTTTATTTTTACACATTTCTGGATGAATTGCAGGGAAGGGCTTATATATTTAACCCCTTCCCGACAATTCATCCCGTCCCGCGATCGCCGGCAGCCCATTGCTTTCAATGGAGTCGGCTGTATTGCCGGCTCCATTGAATTCAATGGGCTAACATCGTTCTGCCGGGACCAGGTAAGTATATATATTTTTTATTTTTACACATTTCTGGATGAATTGTAGGAAAAGGCTTATATATTTAAGCCCTTCCCGACAATTCATCCCGCGTACGCCGGCAGCCCATTGCTTTCAATAGAGCCGGCTGTATTGCCGGCTCCATAGAATTCAATGGGCTAACATCGTTCTTCTCTGCCACAGCTGTTACAGCTGTGGCAGAGGAGAACGATCTTTACGCTGACAGTGTGTGGGGGGGGGTCTCACTCTTGCCGCTATTGTGGCTTAATAGTGGGACCTGGGAACTTGAGATACAGCCCAAAATGTAGCTCCTCGCCTGCCCTATTCGTTTCTATGTCGTTTCCATCACTTTCTTGTGTTTTGCAGATTTTCACAAATGAAAACCTTAGCGAGCATCGGCGATATACAAAAATGCTCGAGTCACCCATTGACTTCAATGGGGTTCGTTACTTGAAACGAACTCTCGAGCATCACTGAAAGTTCGACTCGAGTAACGAGCACCCGAGCATTGTGGTGCTCGCTCATCTCTAATCTTTACCCACAACCTTTCCTTGGCTTCTGCGCATGTGCCCGTTGGTGTAAAAGCTGGGGAGGGCCTGGGTAATTTAAAATCTCCAAAGGTAGTCAGAACCCTGGAGCAGTGACAAGAAGCCTAGTTCAGTGGTCCCTGGTCCCTGGTCACGTGCTTGCCATTATCAAATGTTATAAAAAGGTAGCGATCTACCTTAGGCCGGTCTCACACGGCTGGATAGGAATTCCGCATGCATTTGACTCGCAGTAATATACAGATCAATCAAATGCATTGGTTTACACAATTGTGCTCAAATTTGCAGGTCAGAATAACATAATCCACTTGCAGAAAACAGAACACAGCATGTATTATTTTACTGCGGATATCTGCTACATACAGCCCTTTGTGCTCTATGATCGATTACATTGTAAGCGATGGCACAGGAATCTTATGAAGTCTCACAAAGTGCCACTTTTTACACCCTATCCCTGCCACTAAGGTCAAGAAATACCCCCCGAAAAATTGCCCCATGTGCCAATCCCCACTATGCCTCTGTAATTAAGACCCCTGTTTTGAGACATACCACACAGCTTTACATTGTTCCTTTTTATAGAATGCCAAAAATGAAAGCGGGGAAAATTCATTCTAGGGAGTCAATTTTTTTTCTGCACAAGTGTGCAATGGGGCCTGGCACTGGCGTAACTATAGGTGATGCAGGGGATGCAGTTGCATCGCGGCCCAGGGGCCTTAGGGGGCCTTAGGCCTCTCTTCTCCATATAGGGAGCCCAGTACTATGAAAAAAGCATCATAGTTGGGGGTCCTGTTACAGGTTTTGCAATGGGGCCCAAGAGCTTCAAGTTACGCCTCTGAGGCCTGGAATTTATTCAGTTGTGCCCTGAATTCCAATGGCTTTTCCCTCCATTATAGGCCTAACCGTGTGTCCTATAAGTTGATTGGAGCTACAATGGGGGTATTGCTGAAAACAGAAGAGCTAGTCCTACAAAATTTGGTGTGCGTCTCCCCAGTTTTTCCTGCTTGAACCAAAGAAAGTAGTCATGAAAGTAACTTTTATGAATAAAAATACATTTAGTTTTTTTTCACATGCTTTATAATACTTTTTGCAAAAAACGTATTGTTTTGGCACCTTGATGGCTCTACAAGTGAGCAATGGGGCCTGGCATTTACTCAGTTGTGCCCTGAAAGCCAAGGGTATTCCCTCCATTACAGACCTAACCAAGCAGATTAGGGCTGCAATAGGTGTGTTTCTGAACAAAGAACAAACAAGGGTGTCCATTTTGGGGTACAAGTCTTCATTCATATGTGTGTTGTAAAAAATACCTTTTTTTAAGATGACAATATCACCCAAAAAATAAAAATCTTATTTTTTTCCTTCTGCTTTGCTTGGATTTATTCAGAAATGGTGAGGTCAAAATACACAGTACACTCCTAAATAAATTGACTTAGGGATCTAGTTTTCAAAATGGGGGTTCTCTATCCTTTTGGAAGCTCAAGGGCTTGACAAGTATGGTATGGGGCCTTAAACACTTTCAAGCAGAATTTCTGTTCTGAAAGCCACCAGCTGCCTCTTTTTATTTTGGGGTCCACTGTGCATACAGACATAAGACTAGGGCCACAATAGGCATGTTTCTGAACATAGGACAAACATTCGTATCCATTTTGGCGTACAAATACTCATTTTCCTGTGAACTATAGAAGAGAAAACTGTCTTTAAAATGACATATTTGCAAAAATACAATTTTTTTTCTCCTCTAAATTGCATTAACTCCTGAAAAAAACTATGTGGTCAAAATACTCATGACAACCCTCAGTGAATACATTAAGATGTGTACTTTTTATTATGGGGTCATTTGTGGAGGTATCTATCATTCTGACACCTATGAGCCTTTGCAATCTTGGCTTGGTGTAGGAAAACAAAATGTTTCTGAAAATTTTATTCAATGTTAAATTTGTATGTCTCCTAAATGGTTAAAAAAACTGAAGTTTTCCAAATCTGCTTCCTGAAAGTAAATAAATCAAAATTTTATTTCTTACAAAAAATTTGTACAGCATGTTTGCACATATTTAACATATTACAGTTGGAAATGTAAAAAAATGAAAAAGTTTTTCAAACCTCTCTCAATTTTATCACTTTTAATAAATATTCACAAATTCTATCGGTCTATTTTTACTGCCTTAATGAAGTATAATATGTGGTAAAAAACAATTGCAGAATTACTTGGATATGCAAAAGCTTTGGGGAGTTATTCTCTGTTAAAGTGAGATGTGTCAGATTTCCAAAATTTGGCCTGGTCATCAAGATGCAAAGAGGCTTGGTCACTAACGGGTTAAAAGAATTACTTCTATCTTCCCCTTAATAACTGTAGATTTTCCGATCCTACAGCCCTCACCGCAGGAACCTGTGCAAAGAGAAACATTCATTTAAAGTACATATATCCATATCATAAATTACAAACTAACCATATGTATTAAATATATAATAAGTAATTATGATTAACCTCATGGGGGATTAGTTTATGTAGAGTATGTATATATATATATATATATGTGTATATATATATATATATATATATATATATATATATATATATATATATATATATATATATATATATATATATATATATATATATATATTAGGCTATTTGTGGCTTGAAAATGGTCTAATTTAACCAGGAGCATTGCACTTTATTTGTTGTTCTAGGCAATAAATACATGACGCCTGCCTTTGTTTTGGTTACTATATGATGTTGGGTGGGGTCGTCCGGCTTGGGTTGGACAGACTTCTACATTCCAGTGTTGAGGGAAGGACTCCATTGGTGCTGTTTCCAACCTTGTATGGTTTTAACAACCCAGGAGACATGCACAGGAGGTTGCTTCATGTTCAAGTTGAATGCCTTGGACCAATGAGATATTGTGAGTAATGCAGTCCCAAGTAACACATATACTTATACAGCAGAGATAGTTTGCTGCTGCATAAGGTCATTTCTTTTCTAAGCGCACCTTTTATTAATTTGTTAAAGCTGAGATTGCAAGCTTGCAGTGACTGTGGTACTTATAAGATAACTTATAAGATAAGAGAATACAGATTGGAATGCAATCTAATTTACGTTCTGTTTTTATTAATGATGATTTTTGCAAGAGATTTGGAATGGTTAATAATATATATGCATTTGCGATCATCCTGCTTAATGTGGAATACTTGTAGAACGATTTGAGACATTGAATGCTGCTAATTTGGTGCTAGAAGAACAAATTAAAGCTTTGCTAATCCCGGGGGAGTTTGTTATATATAAAGAGAATACAGCACAACATTTACGGAGGCATTTATCAGAGATTGAACATGTGAAAAGGGATAAATGACATTGTGACTGGGGGATTATAGAAATGCTACAGTTTATAATTGGCAGGGTACCCAGGAAGGAATGCCTGGGGAAGACGAAGGAAAAAGAATTCTGGACAAAGACGTTTTGGTTATACCATATATGATTCTGATTCTACTGATGATTTAAGGAGACTAGATTTTTTGGCTCAGCAGGGAAAAGGAAGAATTGTATATTCAGGAGGGGTGAACGAAAACATCAATAGTCTGAGAAAAAGTGCCAGAATTCCTTTCAGATAACAGGAGGAGATATCATGACCAATGAAAAATTTAGTGGTAAATATTTCTTCTATCTTTAATTTCAAATAATGACCTTCCTCCATCTACTTTACAACTTACCTCCTCATAGAAGATGATCAGGTTGGTCTTGTGAGGGTATATATATATATTGCCAAATGTTTTTTTATGCTTTATACCTATATGCAAGAATGGAGAGATGTACTAGTACTGTGCCTGCCCCGATCTTCTAAGATGGATTGTCAGTGGACTTCCCATTTGCCTAGGGATAGTGCAGAAGACCTTAGGTTCCGGCGAGGGCACACCCTGCGGGGTGTTAACTCGTACAGATAGAGGGTATGGATGCCCGGAAATAAGCCCAGGGAATCCATGGCCTCCTTCTGAGGTGAGGTAGGGATCCCCCCTTTTAGGAGTAGGTACTTACGGGCAAGTGGAGAAACCCTGACGCAAGGGAGAGGTGACCGAGGAAGAGTGCGAGGCCTGGTACTTGATCTCCATATTAAGTTTTTTAGGGGGGTTTGTGAGGGTATATATATATATTGCCAAATGTTTTTTATGCTTTATACCTATATGCAAGTTCTATTCAATTCCAAATGAGAAAAAACTTATATGTCGCCTTACATCAGATATTCCAAAGGCCTTGCAAGGCGAAGACAAAATGTATCTTGAACAAAATGTATCAAACCCAGCAAAGAAGAACCAGACACAAGGCCGTGTACTTGGCCGTTTTCCCAGAAGTGCCATATCAAGATGGAGACTGTTCAACCATGTACATAATTTTCACTGTCTCAGGCCGGAAATCCGGACTTCCCATATATGGTTATGAGCCCATCACCCATTGCTGGTGATGAGACAAAGGGTATAAGATCTCATGTAATCTGTAATAAAGCGAAAAGCGCAGTTGTTTTTCCCGTGTGAGGAGCAATACCAGACTTTCTGTGTGTGGTGTTTCTTCTTTATCGTCGACAGCGGGACATTTGGGGTGGGCCTGATTGGTGCTGTACTTAGAATTACCCTTACAGTCTGACAGGAGCGATTTCTCACAAACCCATGCTAATATGAAGTTATATAGCTATTTTCCATGAGGTACTCCAGGATAGCATCTCTTAGAAACCCTTTAAACATTTTACCCACAATAGAAGTAATACTTACTGGCCTGAAATTCCCAGGTTCACTTATTTACCCCTTTTTGAATAGCAACACCACATTGGCCACCTGCCAATCCAATAGAACAGAACGTATCACTATAGAGTCCTTAAATACAAGAACTAAGGGTTGGTGTATCACATTACTTAATTTCCTTAAAACCTGTGGGTGTATGCAATTAGAACCCAGTGATTTGTCTATTTTAATCTTTATACAATGGCTCTCCACTTCTTGGGTTACACTGGTGACATTCAGTTGAGACTTTCCAGTGTCACTCTGCACCTCTTCAGACATTTCATTTCCCTCTGAATACCCTGGAGAAAAAACTATTTAATAGATTTGTTTTCTCCTCATCACCCTCCTACTATCAGGACCGGCGGCTTGCAGCTCCCTCGTGCCCTCACCACCGGTCCTGTCACACGGGCTGCTGCCGTGCGGCACAGGGGGGACCCAGTCCTAATCACCTCCCTGGCCACCGGGCTCCTCCTCGCCGCCGGGTTGCTAGGGACGCGGTGGGTGTTGCCCCGCGAGATGTCCTTGGTACCATGGCTACCCGGCTTGTGTCTGCTTCTCTGTCTCCTGCATGGCAGGGGGCAGGTTCCCCAGTGCTGCTGGGTGCTCTCAGCTGCTGTCAGACTCCCCGCCCCAATCAGCTGCGGGGTCTGGAGCTCTGACAGCATTTAAAACTGCTTGTGTGTGCATTCCAGTGCCATTGTTAGTTTGGTCTTCCTGCTACACCAGCGTACTTGTGACTCCTGACTTTTGACTCCCTGTTTTTGGACCTGACGCTGCCTTTGCTTGACCCTCTTGCACCGCTTACCCTCTTGTTGCCGACCCGGATAGTCTGACTCTCCTTGCTGTTGTTTGTTCCAGTGTCTCTCTGTTTGTTAGTCCCGGTGTTCCCCTTCCCTAGTGAGTGTAGGGACCGTCACCCAGTTGGGGAAGTAGGTAGGGACAGGTGTTGTGGGTATTTTCAGGGACCTACAGTTTCCCGGACTCCGAGTCCTGACACCTACATTTTTTATTAAAGGGCCAACACTTTCAGTATTAATCTGTTTACTATTTATATAGTTGAAGAACAGTTTAGGGTTAGTTTTACTCTCTTTGACAATAAGTCTCTTTGTCTCCATCTTTGCTGCTTTTACCTGATTTTTACATGATTAATTTTTCCTTGTAGGTTTTTAGTGCTTCTTCGCTGCCTTCTTGTTTAAATAGTTTAAATTCTTTTTTTTTGTTGTTCATTGTCCCCTTTACATTTTTATTAAGCCATATTAGTTTTCTCCTATTACCAAGTCTGTTATTCCTGTAAGGCATGAACGGCTCACAGTAAGTAATTAGGATGTTTTTAAACAATTACCATTTATTCTCTGTACTCTTATTCTTGAGGACATTATCCCACTTAATAAAGTTAAGGGCATCACTATGGTGATTGAACTTGGTCTACCTAAAGTTTAGTGTTTTCGTAGCTCCCCTATAAAACTCTCCCTCTTGCCAGTTTTTATGATCTCACAAACTGTAGCTCTGTAAGTAAGTTCACCGCTCAGTCACAGCTTTCATCCAACCAGGTGTCTTTTATTCCCAATATGTTGTAGTTTTCCTCAGACATTATTACTTCTAGTCTACTTTATTAGTCAGACTTCTAGTGTTAGTCACTACACAGTTTAGAAGGTTTGGGTTATTTTTTATATTATATGTATCCCTATTAACTGTTCTGAAAATTCTAACTGTACTAATCCCTCCTACCGCCCCACGTCCATTTCCACTCCTTAGTCCCAGGTCACTGTCTACACTCTCTTTCCCTCTATTTCTCTGGTTGCCCTCCCTCAATCCCTAGTTTAAACACTCCTTCAACCTTCTAGTTATCTTCTTCCCCAGCACAGCTGCACCCTCCCCATTGAAATGCAGCCCATCCCTAAAGTAGAATCTGTGACCAACAGCAAAGTCAGCCCAGTACTCCAGGAACCCAACCCCCTCCTCCATAAACTAACTCTTGAACCACTTGTTTACCTCCCTAATTTCCTGCTGCCTTTCTCATTTGGTACATGGTACAGGTATTATTTCAGAAAATACTATTTTGGAGGTCCTTGCCCTAAGCTTACATCCTAGTTCCCTGGAATCGTTTTTAAGCATCTTCCACCTACCTCTAAATTTTTCATTGGTGCCAATGTGTACCATGACCTCTAGATCCTCACCAGCCCCTCCCAGTAATCTGTCAACTCAATCCACGATGTGTTGAACTTGAGATTTAGGAAGAAAACACACTGTTCAAACATCCTGGTCTTTGTGGCAAAGTACCCTGTCTGTCCCCCTAATAATTGAATCTCCCACTACCAGGACCTGTCTATCTTGTCCTGTGCTCCTATTCCCCTTCTTAGTAGAGCAGACATCCCCTGATGGTCAGAGGCCATATTGTACTGCAGATGTTCTAATCCTGTAATGGCACTCTCCTCATCTGACAACTTTGCAAACTTGTAGGCATGTGCCAGTTCAGGACTGGCCTCCTTGGATCTCTCCTTCTAACTGTCACCCAGCTAGCTGCCTGGTCATCTTCCTCTCCCAAACTACCATCCACCCCTACATCTACCCCAGTGAGTGCCTGCTCAGTGAGCAACAAACTCCTTTCCATATTACCAATGGATCTCAGTGTTGCAAGCTGCTCATTTAGATCCAGGATCTGGGCTTCCAAGTGCACAACAAGCTCACATCTCGTACAACAGTATGCACCCTCAAATAGCTGCACAAGGACTGCATACATGGTAAAAGATGTACACTGGACAGCATTGTCAATCATGCAGCACGTTCTGCATGGGGATCATATAGATAGATTAGATAAAAGTAGTATATACAAAAATTCAAATAGATGAACAGTAGAGATGAGCGAGCACCAAAATGCTCGGGTGCTCGTTACTCGAGACGAATTTTTCGCGATGCTCGAGGGTTCGTTTCAAGTAACGAACCCCATTGAAGTCAATGGGCGACCCGAGCATTTTTGTATATCGCCGATGCTCGCTAAGGTTTTCGTTTGTGAAAATCTGGGCAATTCAAGAAAGTGATGGGAACGACACAGCAACGGATAGGGCAGGCAAGGGGCTACATGTTGGGCTGCATCTCAAGTTCCCAGGTCCCACTATTAAGCCACAATAGCGGCAAGAGTGGGCCCCCCCCTCCCAACAATTTTTACTTCTGAAAAGCCCTCATTAGCAATGCATACCTTAGCTAAGCACCACACTACCTCCAACAAAGCACAATCACTGCCTGCATGACACTCCGCTGCCACTTCTCCTGGGTTACATGCTGCCAATTCCCCCCCCCCCCACGACCCAGTGTCCACAGCGCACACCAAACTGTCCCTGCCCAGCCTTCAGCTGCCCTCATGCCACGCCACCCTCATGTCTATTTATAAGTGTGTCTGCCACAGGAAAAGCAGGCACACACTGCAGAGGGTTGGCACGGCTAGGCAGCGACCCTCTTTAAAAGGGGCGGGGCGATAGCCCACAATGCTGTACAGAAGCAATGAGAAATCCAATCCTGTGCCACCTCCATCTGGAGCTGCACACGTGGGCATAGCGTTTTTTTATAAATAGTCACAGGCAGGTACAACTCCGCAATGGGAATTCCGTGTGCACCCACAGCATGGGTGGGTGCCAGGAAGCCACCGGCAGTACATAAATATATCCCATTGCATTGCCCAACACAGCTGAGGTAGTAATGTCATGTTTAATGCAGGTGGGCTTCGGCCCACACTGCATGCCCCAGTCAGACTGGGGTTCTTTAGAAGTGGAAACAGATGCATTTACAACTCCCTGTGGACCCACAGCATGGGTGGCTCCCTGGATCCCACCGGCGGTACATAA
This sequence comes from Eleutherodactylus coqui, assembly GCF_035609145.1. Lineage (NCBI taxonomy): Eukaryota > Metazoa > Chordata > Amphibia > Anura > Eleutherodactylidae > Eleutherodactylus > Eleutherodactylus coqui. Next base: position 407,743,334 of record NC_089837.1, on the reverse strand, counting down.
ATATATCCCATTGCATTGCCCAACACAGCTGAGGTAGTAATGTCATGTTTAATGCAGGTGGGCTTCGGCCCACACTGCATGCCCCAGTCAGACTGGGGTTCTTTAGAAGTGGAAACAGATGCATTTACAACTCCCTGTGGACCCACAGCATGGGTGGCTCCCTGGAACCCACCGGCGGTACATAAATATATCCCATTGCATTGCCCAACACAGCGGATGTAACGTCAGCTGTAATGCAGGTGGGCTAAAAATTCATTTGATTACACTGTAGGCGAGGGCCCACAAAAATTGCTGTATCAACAGTACTAATGTACATCAGAAAAATTGGCCATGGCCAACCAAGAGGGCAGGTGAAACCCATTAATCGCTTTGGTTAATGTGGCTTAATTGGTAACTAGGCCAGGAGGCAGCCCAGTTACAATAAAAATTGGTGGAGGTGAAAGTTTCCACGCTTTAATGAGCATTGAAACGTATAAAAATTGTTTAGAAAAATTATATGACTGAGCCTTGTGGGCCTAAGAAAAATTGCCCGTTCGGCATGATTATGTGAGGTTTCAGGAGGAGGAGCAGGAGGAGGATGAGGAATATTATACACAGATTGATGAAGCGAAAAGGTCCCCGTTTTTGATGGGGATACAGAACGATGCTTCCATCCGCGGGTGCAGCCTACCTATTGCTTAGGTATCGCTGCTGTCCGCTGGTGGAGAAGAGAAGTCTGGGGAAATCCAGGCTTTGTTCATCTTGATGAGTGTTAGCCTGTCGGCACTGTCGGTTGACAGGCAGGTACGCTTATCTGTGATGATTCCCCCAGCCGCACTAAACACCCTCTCTGACAAGACGCTAGCCGCAGGACAAGCAAGCACCTCCAGGGCATACAGCGCGAGTTCAGGCCACGTGTCCAGCTTCGACACCCAGTAGTTGTAGGGGGCAGAGGCGTCACGGAGGACGGTCGTGCGATCGGCTACGTACTCCCTCACCATCCTTTTACAGTGCTCCCGCCGACTCAGCCTTGACTGGGGAGCAGTGACACAGTCTTGCTGGGGAGCCATAAAGCTGTCATGGGCCTTAAAGAGTGTTGGCCTGCCTGTGCTGTACATGCTGCCTGATCTCCGCGCCTCCCCTGCTACCTGGCCCTCGGAACTGCGCCTTCGGCCACTAGCGCTGTCCTATGGGAATTTTACCATCAGTTTGTCCGCCAGGGTCCTGTGGTATAGCAACACTCTCGAACCCCTTTCCTCTTCGGGTATGAGAGTGGAAAGGTTCTCCTTATACCGTGGGTCGAGCAGTGTGTACACCCAGTAATCCGTAGTGGCCAGAATGCGTGTAACGCGAGGGTCACGAGAAAGGCATCCTAACATGAAGTCAGCCATGTGTGCCAGGGTACCTGTACGCAACACATGGCTGTCCTCACTAGGTAGATCACTTTCAGGATCCTCCTCCTCCTCCTCCTCAGGCCATACACGCTGAAAGGATGACAGGCCAGCAGCATGTGTACCCTCACCAGTGGGCCAAGCTGTGTCTTCCCCCTCCTCCTCATCTTCCTCTTCCTCCTCCTCCTCCTGACTGCGCTGAGATATAGACAGGAGGGTGCTCTGACTATCCAGTGACATACTGTCTTCCCCCGGCTCTGTTTCCGAGTGCAAAGCGTCTGCCTTTATGCTGTGCAGGGAACTTCTCAAGAGGCATAAAAGAGGAATGCTGACGCTAATGATTGCAGCATCACCGCTCACCACCTGGGTAGACTCCTCAAAGTTTCGAAGGACCTGGCAGATGTCTGCCAACCAGACCCACTCTTCTGAAAATAATTGAGGAGGCTGACTCCCACTGCGCCGCCCATGTTGGAGTTGGTATTCCACTATAGCTCTACGCTGCTCATAGAGCCTGGCCAACATGTGGAGCGTAGAGTTCCACTGTGTGGGCACGTCGCACAGCAGTCGGTGCACTGGCAGATTAAACCGATGTTGCAGGGTGCGCAGGGTGACAGTGTCCGTGTGGGACTTGCGGAAATGTGCGCAGAGCCGGCGCACCTTTCCGAGCAGGTCTGACAAGCGTGGGTAGCTTTTCAGAAAGCGCTGAACCACCAAATTAAAGACGTGGGCCAGGCATGGCACGTGCATGAGGCTGCCGAGCTGCAGAGCCGCCACCAGGTTCGGCCGTTGTCACACACGACCATGCCCGGTTGGAGGCTCAGCGGCGCAAGCCAGCGGTCGGTCTGCTCTGTCAGACCCTGCAGCAGTTCGTGGGCCGTGTGCCTCCTATCTCCTAAGCTGAGTAGTTTCAGCACGGCCTGCTGACGCTTGCCCACCGCTGTGCTGCCACGACGCGCGACACCGACTGCTGCCGACGTGCTGCTGCTGCTGACACATCTTGATTGCGAGACAGAGGTTGCGTTGGAGGAGGAGGAGGAGGAGGGTGGTTTAGTGGAGGAAGCATACAGCGCCGCAGATACTACCACCGAGCTGTGGCCAGCAATTCTGGGGGTGGGTAGGACGTGAGCGGTCCCAGGCTCTGACTCTGTCCCAGCCTCCACTAAATTCACCCAATGTGCCGTCAGGGAGATATAGTGGCCCTGCCCGCCTGTGCTTGTCCACGTGTCCGTTGTTAAGTGGACCTTGGCAGTAACCACGTTAATGAGGGCGCGTACAATGTTGCGGGAGACGTGGTCGTGCAGGGCTGGGACGGCACATCGGGAAAAGTAGTGGCGACTGGGAACTGAGTAGCGCGGGGCCGCCGCCGCCATCATACTTTTGAAGGACTCCGTTTCCACAACCCTATACGGCAGCATCTCCAGGCTGATAAATTTGGCTACGTGCACGTTTAACGCTTGAGCGTGCGGGTGCGTGGCGGCGTACTTGCGCTTGCGCTCAAACACTTGCGCTAGCGACGGCTGGACGCTGCGCTGACAGACATTGCTGGATGGGGCCGAGGACAGCGGAGGTGAGGGTGTGGGTGCAGGCCAGGAGACGGTAGTGCCTGTGTCCTCAGAGGGGGGTTGGATCTCAGTGGCAGGTTGGGGCACAGGGGGAGAGGCAGCGGTGCAAACCGGAGGCGGTGAACGGCCTTCGTCCCACCTTGTGGGGTGCTTGGCCATCATATGTCTGCGCATGCTGGTGGTGGTGAGGCTGCTGGTGGTGGCTCCCCGGCTGATCTTGGCGCGACAAAGGTTGCACACCACTGTTCGTCGGTCGTCTGCACTCTCAGTGAAAAACTGCCAGACCTTTGAGCACCTCGGCCTCTGCAGGGTGGCATGGCGCGAGGAGGCGCTTTGGGAAACAGTTGGTGGATTATTCGGTCTGGCCCTGCCTCTACCCCTGGACACCGCACTGCCTCTTGCAACCTGCCCTGCTGCTGCCCTTGCCTCCCCCTCTGAAGACCTGTCCTCAGTAGGCGTAGCAAACCAGGTGGGGTCAGTCACCTCATTGTCCTGCTGCTCTACCTCAGAATCCTCGGTGCGCTCCTCCCTCGGACTTAATGCCCTTACTACTACCTCACTGATAGACAACTGTGTCTCATCGTCATCAGCCTCCTCACCCACTGAAAGGTCTTGAGACAGTTGCCGGAAGTCCCCAGCCTCATCCCCCAGGACCACGGGAACTTTCGAATGATTGGGCATCAGTCACGATAAACTCCTCTGGTGGGAGAGGAACCACTGCTGCCCAATCTGAGCAGGGGCCCGAGAACAGTTCCTGGGAGGCTGCCCGCTCCTCAGAATGTCTCATTTTCATGGAGTGAGGAGGCTGGGAGGAAGGAGGAGCAGCAGCCAGAGGATTCTGAGTTGCAGCAGTGGACGGCGCAGAACTCTGGGTGGACGATAGGTTGCTGGAAGCACTTTCTGCCATCCACGACAGGACCTGCTCACACTGCTCATTTTCTAATAAAGGTCTACCGCGTGGACCCATTAAATGTGCTATGAATGTGGGGACGCCAGAAACGTGCCTCTCTCCTAATCCCGCAGCAGTCGGCTGCGATACACCTGGATCAGGAGCTCGGCCTGTGCCCACACCCGGACTAGGGCCTCCGCGTCCTCGGCCGCTCCCACGTCCTCTAGGCCTACCCCTACCCCTCAGCATGCTGTATTACCAGGAATGCAGAAACACAACACTGTAATTAAATGTGCCGCTTATTGGCCTGTGGTTGGAGGCTGAGTTCGCGTACGGAACGCCAGGAAATAATTTGGCGGAAGCCTGCTGTAACACTTAGCTGGCTGCGTATTTATTTGGAGAAATACTACCCCCAGCAGACACGAACTCAGAACACTGAGCAGAGTGACAGGCAGGCCAAATAGATTTTTTCCAAATATTTTTTTCTAAAGGACCACTGCGTATATTCAATCTATAATATGTCTTCTGGCCCTGCCTACACAATTCTGTCCCTGATGTGTGTGTCACGGAACTGCAGTGTTGCACTGTTATTAACTGCAACAGACCGGTGATTTCAGAGCCAGGAAATAATTTGGCGCAAGCCTGCTGTAACACTTAGCTGGCTGCGTATTTATTTGGAGAAATACTACCCCCAGCAGACACGGACCCAGAACACTGAGCAGAGTGACAGGCAGGCCAAATAGATTTTTTCCAAATATTTTTTTCTAAAGGACCACTGCGTATATTCAATCTATAATATGTCTTCTGGCCCTGCCTACACAATTCTGTCCCTGATGTGTGTGTCACGGAAATGCAGTGTTGCACTGTTATTAACTGCAACAGACCGGTGATTTCAGAGCCAGGAAATAATTTGGCGCAAGCCTGCTGTAACACTTAGCTGGCTGCGTATTTATTTGGAGAAATACTACCCCCAGCAGACACGGACCCAGAACACTGAGCAGAGTGACAGGCAGGCCAAATAGATTTTTTCCAAATATTTTTTTCTAAAGGACCACTGCGTATATTCAATCTATAATATGTCTTCTGGCCCTGCCTACACAATTCTGTCCCTGATGTGTGTGTCACGGAACTGCAGTGTTGCACTGTTATTAACTGCAACAGACCGGTGATTTCAGAGCCAGGAAATAATTTGGCGCAAGCCTGCTGTAACACTTAGCTGGCTGCGTATTTATTTGGAGAAATACTACCCCCAGCAGACACGGACCCAGAACACTGAGCAGAGTGACAGGCAGGCCAAATAGATTTTTTCCAAATATTTTTTTCTAAAGGACCACTGCGTATATTCAATCTATAATATGTCTTCTGGCCCTGCCTACACAATTCTGTCCCTGATGTGTGTGTCACGGAACTGCAGTGTTGCACTGTTATTAACTGCAACAGACCGGTGATTTCAGAGCCAGGAAATAATTTGGCGCAAGCCTGCTGTAACACTTAGCTGGCTGCGTATTTATTTGGAGAAATACTACCCCCAGCAGACACGGACCCAGAACACTGAGCAGAGTGACAGGCAGGCCAAATAGATTTTTTCCAAATATTTTTTTCTAAAGGACCACTGCGTATATTCAATCTATAATATGTCTTCTGGCCCTGCCTACACAATTCTGTCCCTGATGTGTGTGTCACGGAACTGCAGTGTTGCACTGTTATTAACTGCAACAGACCGGTGATTTCAGAGCCAGGAAATAATTTGGCGCAAGCCTGCTGTAACACTTAGCTGGCTGCGTATTTATTTGGAGAACTACTACCCCCAGCAGACACAGACCCAGAACACTGAGCAGAGTGACAGGCAGGCCAAATAGATTTTTTTCAAATATTTTTTTCTAAAGGACCACTGCGTATATTCAATCTATAATATATGTCTTCTGGCCCTGCCTACACAATTCTATCCCTGGAGTATTACTGCAGGGCGCAATGCTCTGCACGGCCGATATACCAAAAAAAAAATGTGCAACACTGCTAAAAGCAGCCTCCACACTACTGCACACGGTTAGATGTGGCCCTAGGAAGGACCGTTGGGGTTCTTGAAGCCTACAATAACTCCTAACGCTCTCCCTGCCTCCACACTTCTGTCCCTGGACTATTACTGCAGGGCGCAATGCTCTGCACGGCCGATATACCAAAAGAAAAAAAATGTGCAACACTGCTAAAAGCAGCCTCCACACTACTGCACACGGTTAGATGTGGCCCTAAGAAGGACCGTTGGTGTTCTTGAAGCCTACACTAACTCCTAACACTCTCCCTACAGCAGCTCCAACACGATACCACTGTCCCTCAGCTATCTCACAACGCATCTGAGGCGAGCCGCGGGAGGGGCCGATTTTTATACTCGGGTGACACCTGATCTCCCCAGCCACTCACTGCAGGGGGGTGGTATAGGGCTTGAACGTCGCAGGGGGAAGTTGTAATGCCTTCCCTGTCTTTCAATTGGCCAGAAAAGCGTGCTAACGTCTCAGAGAGGAAAGTGAAAGTAACCCGAACATCGCGTGGTACTCGTTACGAGTAACGAGCATCTCGAACACGCTAATACTCGAACGAGTATCAAGCTCGGACGAGTACGTTCGCTCATCTCTAATGAACAGTACTTATATAGAAATTACTTTTCCAAAATCCCTGACTCCAAAGTTACTAATCCCAAGGTACACTGTTATGACACAGTACACTTAGAGGACAGTACAGCTATAAGACTGTCACGCACACTCACTCAGCTTGCATGCTCACTTAGGTTTGTGCTTCTGCTCCTCTTCTGTTTGGAATGTAGTTTGAAAGGGGTTTCCATTTTAATTTCTTCTAATTTGATGTTCACTCCTTTTGTCAATTTAAATCTATCTGTATTAACAAAGATAACAGGATGGATAACAGGAAGTAAAGGAAGATGATGACTAATGCTACTCATAGAAGTCTATAGAGAGAAAAAATAGGGGAGGAGGAGGGAGAGTGAGGCAATGACTCACATACTTGCTGATAGAGCTGACTAAAAATTCAAAATGCAGTCTGCTAGAGGGGAAAACTAGTTATGGATGCAGTATGCAAGTAATTTTTTGTCATAGATTTATATTAGTAGTGCCAATAAAATGTTTTCATCCTTTTAGACTTTCACATTTTGTATGTAACATTATTTTATAGAAATTTATTAAGACTTTTTTAGATTAATCAAAAGAAAAAGTGAAGTGTAGTCCAATTTCCATAAAGTGATCTACATTCATCTAAAAAAAAGATATGGTAGAATCTATTGATGTGGTTCAAAATTTGCAACAAATCAGAGTGATTCATATTTGGAGAGATGATAGAGAAGAAACTTCTAATACTGAATTACAATTATTGAGAATAAAACATGTGAATGCATAATTAAAAGCCCACTACAAGTAACTACTTAGTAGAGGCATCTTTGCAACAATTACGGTCCTGAGTCTTTTTGGTTGTCGTTAGAGATGAGCGAAAACACAAAAATGTTCGGGTGTTCGTTATTCGGAACGAACTTCCCGTGATGCTCGAGGGTTCGTTTCGAACAACGAACCCCATTGAAGTCAATGGGCGACCAGAACATTTTTGTATTTCGCAGATGCTCGCTAAGGTTTTCATGTGTGAAAATCTGGGCAATTCAGGAAAGTGATGGGAATGACACAGTGACGGATAGGGCAGGCGAGGGGCTACGTGTTGGGCTGCATCTCAAGTTCACAGGTCCCACTATTAAGCCACAATACCGGCAAGAGTGGCCCCCCCCCCTCCCAACAACTTTTACTTCTGAAAAGCCCTCATTAGCATGGCATACCTTTGCTAAGCACCACACTACCTCCAACAAAGCACAATCACTGCCTGCATGACCCTCCACTGACACTTCTCCTGGGTTACATGCTGCCCAACCGCCCCCCCTCCCCCCCCACAGCGCACACCAAAGTGTCCCTGGGCAGCCTTCAGCTGCCCTCATGCCACACCACGCTCATGTCTATTTAGAATTGCGTCTGCCATGACGAGGGACCGCAGGCACACACTGCAGAGGTTGGCACGGCTAGGCAGCGACCCTCTTTAAAAGTGGCGGAGCGATAGCCCATAATGCTGTACAGAAGCAATGAGAAATAGAATCCTGTGCCACCGCCATCAGGAGCTGCACACGTGGGCATAGCAATGGGGAACCTATGTGCCACACACTATTCATTCTGTCAAGGTGTCTGCATGCCCCAGTCAGACCGGGCTTTTTAATTCATAGACACAGGCAGGTACAACTCCCTATTGTGAAGTCCCTGTCGACCCACAGCATGGGTGGCTCCCTGGAACCCACCGGCGGTACACAGAAATATCCCATTGCATTGCCCAACACAGCTGAGGTAGTAATGTCGTGCTTAATGCAGGTGGGCTTCGGCCCACACTGCATGCCCCAGTCTGACTGGGGTTCTTTATAAGTGTACAGATGTAGTAAAAACTCTGTGTGCACCTACAGCATGGGTGGGTGCCAGGAAGCCACCGGCGGTACATAGAAATATCCCATTGCATTGCCCAACACAGCTGAGGTAGTAATGTTGTGCTTAACCCTTTCCAATCCAATTTGTATATGGTTTTCCTAGGGGGCTTACTCTTTTTCTGCTGTTATACAACGGCGCTATATGCTGGCTAAAGCCAGTACTGCATGAGCTGACACGTAGGATAGGCTCCGACAGCAGAGAGGCTGGCAATATACAGTAAGAGAACCCCGACGGACGTCTACCAACAACGGAGCTGTACAGCCTTAAACCCTAATGTCTTCACAGGTCACACAGTGGACTGGAAAGGGTTAATGCAGGTGGGCTTCGGCCCACACTGCATGCCCCAGTCAGACTGGGGTTCTTTACAAGTGGACACATGTAGGTTAAACTCCCTGTGGACCCACTGCCTGGGTGGGTGCCAGGAAGCCACCGGCGGTACATAGAAATATCCCATTGCATTGCTCAACACAGCTGAGGTAGTAATGTCGTGCGTAATACAGGTGGGCTTCGGCCCACACTGCATGCCCCAGTCAGACGGGTTCTTTAGAAGTGTACAGATGTATTAAAAACTCAGTGTGCACCTACAGCATGGGTGGCTCCCTGGAACCCACCGGCGGTACATAAATATATCCCATTGCAGTGCCCAACACAGCTGATATAACGTCAGCTGTAATGCAGGTGGGCAAACAATTAATTGGATTACACTGTAGGCGAGGGCCCACAAAAATTGCTGTATCAACAGTACTAATGTACATCCCAAAAATTGGCCATGGCCAGCCAAGAGGGCAGGTGAAACCCATTAATCGCTTTGGTTAATGTGGCTTAAGTGGTAACTAGGCCTGGAGGCAGCCCAGTGTAACGAAAAATTGGTTCAAGTTAAAGTTCCAATGCTTTTAAGCGCATTGAAACTTATAAAAATTGTTCTGAAAAATTATTTGAGTGAGCCTTGTGGCCCTAAGAAAAATTGCCCGTTCAGCGTGATTACGTGAGGTTTCAGGAGGAGGAGCAGGAGGAGGAGGAGGAGGAATATTAGACACAGATTGATGAAGCAGAAATGTCCCCGTTTTGGATGGTGAGAGAGAACGTAGCTTCCATCCGCGGGTGCAGCCTACGTATTGCTTACGTATCGCTGCTGTCCGCTGGTGGAGAACAGAAGTCTGGGGAAATCCAGCCTTTGTTCATCTTGATGAGTGTTAGCCTGTCGGCACTGTCGGTTGACAAGCGGCTACGCTTATCTGTGATGATTCCCCCAGCCGCACTAAACACCCTCTCCGACAAGACGCTAGCCGCAGGACAAGCAAGCACCTCCAGGGCATACAGCGCTAGTTCAGGCCACATGTCCAGCTTCGACACCCAGTAGTTGTAGGGGGCAGAGGCGTCACCAAGGATGGTCGTGCGATCCGCTACGTACTCCCTCACCATCCTTTTACAGTGCTCCCGCCGACTCAGCCGTGACTGGGGAGCGGTGACACAGTCTTGGTGGGGAGCCATAAAGCTGGCCAGGCCCTTAAAGACTGTTGCACTGCCTGGGATGTACATGCTGCTCGATCTACGCACATCCCCTGCTACCTTGCCCTCGGTACTGCGCCTTCTGCCACTAGCGCTGTCGGCTGGGAATTTTACCATCAGCTTGTCCGCAAGGGTCCTGTGGTATAGCAACACTCTCGAACCCCTTTCCTCTTCGGGAATCAGAGTGGGCAGGTTCTCCTTATACCGTGGATCGAGCAGTGTGTACACCCAGTAATCCGTAGTGGCCAGAATGCGTGCAACGCGAGGGTCACGAGAAAGGCATCCTAACATGAAGTCAGCCATGTGTGCCAGGGTACCTGTACGCAACACATGGCTGTCTTCACTAGGAAGATCACTTTCAGGATCCTCCTCCTCCTCCTCCTCCTCCTCAGGCCATACACGCTGAAAGGATGACAGGCAATCAGCCGGTGTACCGTCAGCAGCGGCCCAAGCTGTCTCTTCCCCCTCCTCCTCATCCTCCTCATGCTCCTCCTCCTCCTCCTGTACGCGCTGAGAAATAGACAGGAGGGTGCCCTGACTATCCAGCGGCATACTGTCTTCCCCCGCCCCCATTTCCGAGCGCAAAGCAGCTGCCTTTATGGTTTGCAGGGAATTTCTCAAGATGCATAGCAGAGGAATGGTGACGCTAATGATTGTAGCATCGCCGCTCACCACCTGGGTAGACTCCTCAAAATTACCAAGGACATGGCAGATGTCTGCCAACCAGGCCCACTCTTCTGAAAGGAATTGAGGAGGCTGACTCCCACTGCGCCGCCCATGTTGGAGTTGGTATTCGACTATAGCTCTACGTTGTTCATAGAGCCTGGCCAACATGTGGAGCGTAGAGTTCCACCGTGTGGGCACGTCGCACAGCAGTCGGTGCACTGGCAGCTTAAAGTGATGTTGCAGGGTGCGCAGGGTGGCAGCGTCCGTGTGGGACTTGCGGAAATGTGCGCAGAGCCGGCGCGCCTTTCCGAGCAGGTCTGACAAGCGTGGGTAGCTTTTCAGAAAGCGCTGAACCACCAAATTAAAGACGTGGGCCAGGCATGGCACGTGCGTGAGGCTGCCAAGCTGCAGAGCCGCCACCATGTTACGCCCGTTGTCACACACGACCATGCCCGGTTGGAGGCTCAGCGGCGCAAGCCAGCGGTCGGTCTGCTCTGTCAGACCCTGCAGCAGTTCGTGGGCCGTGTGCCTCTTATCGCCTAAGCTGAGTAGTTTCAGCACGGCCTGCTGACGCTTGCCCACCGCTGTGCTGCCACACCGCGCGACACCGACTGCTGGCGACATGCTGCTGCTAACACATCTTGATTGCGAGACAGAGGAGGAGGAGGAGGAGGAGGGTGCTTTAGTGGAGGAAGCATACACCTCCGCAGATACCAGCACCGAGCTGGGGCCCGCAATTCTGGGGGTGGGTAGGACGTGAGCGGTCCCAGGCTCTGACTCTGTCCCAGCCTCCACTAAATTCACCCAATGTGCCGTCAGGGAGATGTAGTGGCCCTGCCCGCCTGTGCTTGTCCACGTGTCCGTAGTTAAGTGGACCGTGGCAGTAACCGCGTTGGTGAGGGCGCGCACAATGTTGCGGGAGACGTGGTCGTGCAAGGCTGGGACGGCACATCGGGAAAAGTAGTGGCGACTGGGAACTGAGTAGCGCGGGGCCGCCGCCTCCATGATACTTTTGAAGGACTCAGTTTCCACAACCCTATACGGCAGCATCTCAAGGCTGATGAATTTTGCTATGCGGACGGTTAACGTTTGAGCGTGCGGGTGCGTGGCGGCGTACTTGCGCTTGCGCTCGAACACTTGCGCAAGCGACGGCTGAACGGTGCGCTGAACTACACTGCTGGATGGGGCCGAGGACAGCGGAGATGAGGGTGTGGGTGCAGGCCATGAGGCGGTAGTGCCTGTGTCCTGAGAGGGGGGTTGCATCTCAGTGGCAGGTTGGGGCACAGGGGGAGAGGCAGGGGTGCAAACCGGAGGCGGTGAACGGCCTTCGTCCCACCTTGTGGGGTGCTTGGCCATCATATGTCTGCGCATGGTGGTGGTGGTGAGGCTGTTGGTGTTGGCTCCCCGGCTGAGCTTTGCGCAACAAAGGTTGCACACCACTGTTCGTCGGTCGTCAGGCGTCTCTGTGAAAAACTGCCAGACCTTAGAGCACCTCGGCCTCTGCAGGGTGGCATGGCGCGAGGGGGCGCTTTGGGAAACACTTGGTGGATTATTCGGTCTGGCCCTGCCTCTACCCCTGGCCCTGGCCACCGCACTGCCTCTTGCAACCTGCCCTGCTGATGCCCTTGACTCCCCCTCTGAAGACCTGTCCTCCTGAGTAAGCGTTGCACACCAGGTGGGGTCAGTCACCTCATCGTCCTGCTGCTCTTCCTCCGAATCCTCTGTGCGCTGCTCCCTTGGACTTACTGCCCTTACTACTACCTCACTGCAAGACAACTGTGTCTGATCGTCATCGTCCTCCTCACCCACAGAAAGTTGTTGAGACAGTTGGCGGAAGTCCCCAGCCTCTTCCCTCGGACCCCGGGAACTTTCGAATGGTTGGGCATCAGTGACGATAAACTCCTCTGGTGGGAGAGGAACCGCTGCTGCCCAATCTAAGCAGGGGCCCGAGAACAGTTCCTGGGAGTGTTCCCGCTCCTGAGCAGGTGTCATTGTAGTGGAGTGAGGAGGCTGGGAGGAAGGAGGAGCAGCAGAGGATTCGGATTTGCAGCAGTGGACGGCGCAGAACTGCGTGTTGACGATAGGTTGCTCGAAGCACTTTCTGCCATCCAGGACAGGACCTGCTCACACTGCTCATTTTCTAATAACCGTCTCCCGCGTGGACCCATTAATTGGGCGATGAATGTGGGGACGCCAGAAACGTGCCTCTCTCCTAATCGCGCAGCAGTCGGCTGCGACACACCGGGATCAGGAGCTCGGCCTGTGCCCACACCCTGACTTGGCCCTCCGCGTCCTCGGCCGCGTCCACGTCCTCTAGGCCTACCCCTACCCCTCAGCATGCTGTATTACCAGTGATTTGATTTCACAGGCAGGAAATAAATTGGCGCAAGACTGCAGGCCAAATATAATTTTTTCCCTTTTTGAAAAACGAAAGGCCCCACTGCCTCTAGTGAATGAATAATCTAAGTTTAATAACTGTGCTGTGTCCCTGCTAATGTGTCACAGAACGTGAGGGTAGCAGAGTTATTATAACTCTGGCAGAGCAGGTATTTTTTTTCCCAATTAAGGAAAGCAAATGGCGAAGCCAGCAGTAAAGCGTAGCTGGGTGCGTATGATTTAGCAATGTTTTTCACGCAGCTCACACGTGTCCACCGCCCGTAAGGACGGACAGAGGCTGGACAAATAGATTTGTTTTCACTTGTTTTTCCACCAAAAGGCAGCACTGCGTATATTCAATGAACATGAGAAGTTTAATAACTGTGCTGTGTCCCTGCTAATGTGTCACAGAACGTGAGGGTAGCAGAGTTATTATAACTCTGGCAGAGCAGGTATTTTTTTTCCCAATTAAGGAAAGCAAATGGCGAAGCCAGCAGTAAAGCGTAGCTGGGTGCGTATGATTTAGCAATGTTTTTCACGCAGCTCACACATGTCCACCGCCCGTAAGGACGGACAGAGGCTGGACAAATAGATTTGTTTTCACTTGTTTTTCCACCAAAAGGCAGCACTGCGTATATTCTATGAATAATAACTGTGTTGTGGCCCTGCCTATACAATTCTTTCCCTGCAGTATCAATGGAGGGTGGAATGCTCTGCAGAGGCGATTTTGAGAAGCCCAAAAAAAATGCAGCACAGCTAACAGCAGCCTGGACAGTACTGCACACGGATAAATATGGCCCTAGAAAGGACCGTTGAGGTTCTTGAAGGCTACACTCACTCCTAACACTCTCCCTGCCTATGCAGCACTTCTGTCCCTAATGCCAGGTGCAACGCTCTGCAGAGCCGATTTTGAGAAAAAAAAAATGCCACTGCTAACAGCAGCCAACACACAGCTATCAGTGGCCCTAATAAGGACCTTTGGGGGGTCTTGAAGCCTACACTAACTACCAATTGTTTCCCTACAGCAGCTCCGGTATAAACAGCACTGTCCCTCATCTAACTCACCAGGCATCTGAGGCGAGCCGCGGGAGGGGCCGACTTTTATATTAGGCGAACACCTGATCTCGCCAGCCACTCACAGCAGGGGGGTGGTATAGGGCTTAAACGTTGCAGGGGGAAGTTGTAATGCCTTCCCTGTCTTTCAATTGGCCAGAAAAGCGCGCTAACGTCTCAGGGAAGGAAGTGAAAGTAACCAGAACACCGCATGGTGTTCGTTACGAATAACGAACATCCCGAACACCCTAATATTCGCACGAATATCAAGCTCGGACGAACGCGTTCTCTCATCTCTAGTTGTCGTAGAACTTCTGTGTAGAACTGTTCAAGGTCCATCAATTCAAATGAGAAGTTGAAGGTTGATAATTATGCATTGTGTTTAACCCCTTAAGAACATGGCTTATTTTGGACTTAAGAACGCAACGATTTTTGGCGGATTTTCTTCTCTATTTTTCAAAAGTCATAACTTTTTTATTTTTCCATCGACGCAGCCGTATAAGGGCTTGTTTTTTGCATGGCGAACTGTAGTTTTTATTAGTGCCACTTTTGGGTACATAGACTATATTGTAAAACTTTTATTATTTTTTTATGATAGCAGGGAGAGAAAACACATCAATTCTGCCATAGATTTTTTTTTTTTTTTTTTTTACAGCGTTAATCGTTCAGCATAAATGATAACACAATCTACTTTTTCTGTGGGTCGGTACGATTACAACAATACCAAAATTATTACATTTTTTAGGTTTTCCACTTTGCTGCAATAAAAACTCTTTTTTTGGAAATCTTTTTTTTTTCTAAATCGTTGCATTCAAAGTCCTGTAACTTTTTATTTTTTTATGTATGGAGCTCTATGAGGGCTTATTTTTTGCGAGACGAGCTGTAGTTTTTATTGGTATCATTTTGGAGTACATATCGCTTTTTTGATCACTTTTAGGCCTTAGTCAGACGGGCGTATTTTCGCGCGATTTGCGGATCGCATTGCGGATGCGCATCTGCAAGTCGCGTGACCGGGGCCCGAATATCGCCCGAAAATCTGCTCCTAGCCGCGTTTCATTAGAAACGGGCCGGAGCTGTCCAGCGCATTGCATTCAATGGAGCCGGCAATACAGCCGGCTCCATTGAAAGCAATGCGCTGCGGGCGAGTGTGGGATGAATTGTCGGGAAGGGCTTAAATATATAAGCCCTTCCCTGCAATTCATGCAGAAATGTGTTAAAATAAAAAAAAATATATACTCACCTTGTCCCGGCAGCCGGAGTTCAGCGCAGCCCGCCTGCAGTGGGTGTGAAGGGGGTGTGAGTCAGGCCTGCCCCTGATTGGCTCAGCGCTGACAAGGTGAGTATATATATATTTTTTATTTTAACACATTTCTGGATGAATTGCAGGGAAGAGCTTATATATTTAAGCCCTTCCCGACAATTCATCCCGCGCACGCCGGCAGCCCATTGTTTTCAATGGAGCCGGCTGTATTGCCGGCTCCATTGAATTCAATGGGCAAACATCGTTCTTCTCTGCCACAGCTGTTACAGCTGTGGCAGAGAAGAATGATTTGTCTAGTATATGCTCTCAATGGGGTCGGCGCTGCTGCCGCCGGCCCCATTGAGCGCATATAGAGAAGAGAACAGGAATCGCAGATCGCAGATAAGTGCGATCTGCCATTTCTGTTCTATAATTTATCAGACGAGCGCATAAAAAGCGCTCATGTGTCCGATATCATTGCAAAGCAATGGTTTTAAAAAATCACCGGACGCATGCGCAAATCGGGCGAAAAAACGCCCGTCTGACTAAGGCCTTATTGTGTTTTAGAGTGGCAAAATGCTAAAAAAATTAGCTTTATGCTTCAGTTTTTCTGGGTTTTTTAAAAGGCTTTTTCTGTGCACAGTCAAAAGCATGTGCAACTTATTGTACGCATCACTACGGACGCGACAATACCAAATATGTGAGGTTTTAATTTTTTTTCCCTTTTTTATGCTAATATGAAAAAAAGCATAAAAAAAGGTTTTTTTTTACTTTTTTTTACATTTTTCTTTTTTTATTTATTTTTCTTTTCTTTTTTTTTACATAATTTGTGTCCTTCTGGGGCACTTACAGTATAGTACTGATGATCGCTGTGATAAGGCATGGCAGGGCTACTGCCCTGCCATGCCTTATCGCTTATACAGCGATCACAGGCTATGGCAATACAGGACGCCAGTGTCTGGTGTCCTGTTGCCCTGGCAACCAGCCGAGCTCTCTGCGATTATATCACGAGAGCCCGGTGACATCACAGATGGAGCGCACTCCCTCTATGAACCCCTCCCATAGATCTACATAGATCGCGGCAGGGAAGGGGTTAACAGCGGGGGCGCATCTCCGATGCACCCCCGCTGTTGCAGTGGGAGGCCGGCTATGTCTGACAGCTGGCTCCTGCTGCAGAATAGCGCGAGATCATAAGTGATCCCGCGCTATCTCCAGGAAGTTAGTTTACGTCCTGTTGCGGGAAGTACCCCGCTGCCAGGATGTAAACTGACGCTCTGGAGCAGGAAGGGGTTAATAAATACATAAATACATTTAATAAATACTGCATTGCAAATCAATTTATGGAAACCTAAACCCTATTTTACTCTTAGCAATAGGAAAGCAACCTTCCATTAAAATCCCTTGTTGTCTAGATCTACATAATTCAAAACAGACATCTGTTAATCATCATATATACTATTACTTCTACTATGAAACATCTTTTAGATATAGGAAAGATATAATCTTTAAACATTCTCCAATTACTCTCCAAAATGTTTTTCACTCTGATTCGCTACAAAATGCAAACCTAGTTATTCAGTTCCAATATCTTTACTTTTGGGTGCCAAGTGCCTTATTGATTCTAAGGTATAATGTTAGGATCATTGGCAGTTGCAGAAGAAAATTCAGTATATGTCAATAATTTCTATGAAATATATTAATTGTTAAACTGGGGAACAATACTGCATTTGTCAGTACCTCTGATGGAGAAATGTAGTCATTGTCACCTAACGTTTTGTTTGAAAGCCTGTAATATTTAAGCAATTGATTATTTTGGCAATGCTTTACCCATTTTCTTCCCTATAGCAGTTTATTTTTCTTTAGCTGCTATCTATTTCATTTATAGGATTTTCTTACACTGGTGACAATTGCAGGGGATAATTTTATTCTTATTTACATAATTTACATGTACTGTATCTCAGTTCAATATATAAAATCAGAACCCAACCTCTCAATACCTAATAACTTGACAAAACCATAATTTGAGAATTTTGTACTTAAGAAAACTGTGGTTCAAATAAAAATATATATGCTTCAATGTCCTAGCCAATTTTCCATTTTTTAGCTGTTTCTTTAAGAAGGCCTAAAGGCATCCATAGGGTAAAACAAAAAGATTATATAATTTTAACTCGATGAATTTCTCTGTGTTTGTATATTTAATCTGGATAAGATTAAAAATTGTGCATACATTATCTTACAATTTAGAGAGTGGTGCATGAGAAGGGAAGGAATAGGAGGGACATTGCTTAGCAATCCTTTATTAGTAACAAGTAGAGATGAGCGAGCACCCAAATGCTCGGGTCCCCGTTATTCGAGTCAAGCTTTTCGTAAAATTCGAGAGCTCTACTCGAGTAACGAACCCTATTGACTACAATGGGAGACTCGAGCATTTTTGTAAGTGGGTGGCCGGGTGCCGAGCTTTTTTTTTCTAGGTCTCTCTCTCCTCTCCCCAGCCTGCCAGACAAAAAAATTGCCATTGACGCGGCAGGGAGGGGCCAAAAGAGGCACGTCACAGCAGGGAGGAGCCAAAAACTGGGGCTGGGTCGAACACGGCTTGATGCTCGTTCGAGTAACGAGCACCATCAAGTACGCTACTAGTCGAACGAGCATCAAGCTCGGCAGAGTATGTTCGCTAAACTCTAGTAACAAGCATAATGCCCACACTAAAGGTCCCAAAATGTCCCACCATGGAGGCAGCAATAAACGTATGGCTCCAATTATTAAAAATCTCAAAGGATCACTTCCCCAGAAAGTCGATGTCCCTACCCATAGAGATACCAGAATTCGGGTCTGAAAGCCTGACAGTTAAAAGTTGGAAAAGTAAACGGTTAATACTCTAATCAGATCTAATAAATGACTCTAGGATCAAAGCCTTTATATCATTACAAACAGAATTTGGGTTACCGGACAGGGAGTTCCTCCCCTACTCTCAAATTAGAGACGTATGGAACTCTATCTCAATAGACAGTCTCCATCCTGTTATATGTGTATAATTTCCTCTTCAACCCTTCTCCATTTAAATTAAGATTAACATTTCTTTCTAATATATTCTTTGGGGGAGGTGGAGGGAAAGATTGCAACCACAAACAAAGTGCATTTACTAAATTGAAAGAGAAATAGGAAAGAGCTAACATATGGACACATAAAGCATCAAGGTGTGCAAGCCAAATTGAAGTGGTGACTTGCTGGTACCTCTCACCAGGTAGGAAACCTGACTTTTTTCCAGAAGCAATGGAAAAAGATGCAGACAAAGAGGCACTCTTCTTCCCATATTCTGGGGTTGCTATGAAATACAACATTTATGGAGATCACTTTTCTCCCTCATATATAGGATCACGGGGGTTAGAACCCCTTATACCCAGGAGATGTCGATCCTCCTGCTTGGAATAGAGAACATTCCAACTAGGCACAGGAAACTAGTGGCGTACATTCTCCTATCTGTACAATTGCAGACCATTGCTCATTCAAAAGACTCTATGCTTATAGGAATGATAAAATAAAAGGATTTCCTAGACACATGGAAGCCATGGTTAAATCACATTCAAACAGAATCATAAGCTTGTCTGTTCTTGGAAAGGATGACGACCCCTGGGAGGAGTTAAGAAGATAGAGGTTAAAAGGTGTGAACAGAAGGAGATAGAGAAGACATTTGTATCTCCTGGTACACTAATGACTTGCTTCAGAAAGAGATTATCAGTTGAGAACTAAATGATAATATGGACAATACTAAGGGTTGGATCTCACCCCCCCCCCCCCCATTCCTTCTTCCCCCTCATTAACTAAATTTCAAACCCAGTTTTTCTAATATACCCTTGTTTCACAGTTACTAATTTGGGTTCAAATCTTGCGACATGATACAACTATAAAATGGCTTAGTAAACTAAGGAGGCTTGAACAATCTTGCTGTTGGGAATTACAAGTGTTCTGCAACGGGTAATATGTATGTTATTGTTTGATTTTTATTAATATTTTCAATAAAAATTATTTAACAAGAAAAATTGCGCATGCATTATCCATTTCATTTGTGGAAGGTTGCTGTGGAGTTAATGGTTTCTATAAGGTCCTCTACTCATGTCTGCAACCCTTTTGCAGTTCTTGGCAGCCACAAACATCATTCTGCTATTTCTGTGCATATGGACCCTATCTGTCAGTTTTCATCCAGCACTGAGAGGGTTAACCAGTTTTCTGGCTTTCAGCTCAGCTGTGAGATTAATGGGCAACCATTTCCCTAGTTAAACTGAGCTGTTGCACTTCCTGATTGCCTCAGTATTGGTGTTTCCTCTGGGTACTCCACTTCTAGGTCTTCTGTCTCTGGACTGTTTAAGTCTATTTAGACCTTTGTCTGCTTGTCCCATTTGTTCCTTTGCCTTGTGCTCTGTATCTGTTTGTGTGCCCATTTATTTCTGTCTGTGCTTCATTCTTGTCTCTGTAGTAAGTTAGTTCTATGCAATGTCTTTGCTTCAGTACTTCATCCCTGTTTTCTGTCAGGGCTAGTCAGGCCCTAGGTTCCAGTGCAGGGACGCCCTTATTGGGGTGATTACCCTGCTTGTAGGCAGGGCCCCTTCCATCTCCCTGCTTACCTTAGCACCAGTTACCCTTCTAAAGGCACTCCTGTCTGCTGGAGTCAGCTGCCAGTCACCCAGTCTGGTATAATAACCAGGCTGGTTGGTTAGCCCAGTGGGTCCACATTCCAAAGCCCATAACAGTTTCCTTCAGAAACACATAATTAATAAGTACGTATACTGTAATCTAGTCAAACTAGTAAAGAGCTTCTAAAGTATTTTACAATGCACCAATAACTCATACGTTTATATTATTATGAGGGACACCTATTTGAACTTATCAACATTTGCCCCAGAAGGAACACCTGATGATGTGGTGTGCATTCCAGTAAATGAAGAATTATCATTACATATTTGTGCCATATCTTTCAAAGCTAGAATGAGTTTTCCACCATGAAATGCATTTAAAGTGCTTTCTGCAGTATATATTCAAGGATATGAACACTTTAATGCATATATATGATCTGTATAAAATACTGAACACGTTGAAAAATTCCAATACAATTATATTACAACCTAGTTCTTCATTCACAGTTCAAATTGTTATTGCAAATAGTTTATAAGTTTTTTGTCAGACAGATCTCTAAAAATGTAACAAAAGTCCTTTAATACAGTGGGATAGTTAGGCCCCCTGCACACGGGCAGAAATTCCACGGCGGGATTTCCTGCAGAATTTCCGCACGTGCCTACCTGCATAGGATTGCATTACAAAACGCAATCCTATGTAGACGGCCGCAATTTATCCACGTGAGAAAAATGTCACTCCCGGCGCCGGGTCAACTCTGCGAATGCGCAGGCTGGGCGGCAGCCGGAAAATTACAGAGCCAGAGCCATGAGAGCCGCACTGGTCCCTGCAGTGACGCGGCTCGGATCCCGCTGTGAAAATTCTCGCAGGGGATTCAACCCAGCCATCTGCAGGCAGCCTTAGTTTGTTAGTTTTTCCTACAATAGATTAGTGTACAGTTTTCGTATAAAGATCACACAAAGCATTAACAAGCGCACAGACCACTACTGGGAACAAATTATCTTCACTTACTTTCAAAATTTCTCTTCACTCCAATGACTAGGCTACAATGATGCGGCATACCAATAACTTTATGTAGCATGGCTCCATTATCCTATTACATTTCTTTCATATAGCATCCATTGGACAATGCAATGATATGATATATCATTGGATACACTATGGAAGTAGTTCAGGATGTCTTAGGCGCTGGATTGCAGTGTTCTGGTACCACGGGGCCAATGAGAATATTAGCAGTAAATATTTCAATTTTTGTTTGTTTTAATTAGAAAGCCATGGAGGGAGTAAAACCAAGAAATTCTGAAAAGAAAAAAAATAAATGAAAAGTAAGCATAGGAAATTAGTAATGAATTAAAATGTTAATTTACTTAAAAAGGAAAAAAGTTAATGGATGGCAAGTAGCGCTTGCCTTTACTCCCCAGAGGTCCAGATGTTTCTCAATGCAGATATGTTTGCAAATTGAATCATAGAATTGTAGAGTTGGGAGGGACCTACAGGGTTATCTGGTCCAACCCTGTGCTCAATGCAGGATCACTAAATCATTCCAGATGTCTGTCTAGCCTCTGTTTAAGGACTTCCATTGAAGGAACTCATCACCTCCTGTGGCAACCTGTTCCACTCATTGATCACCCTCACTGTCAGAAAGTTTTTTTTCTAATATCTAATCTGTCTCTTCCTCTTCAGTTCCATCCCATTGCTTCTAGTATTTCCTTATGCTAATGAGAAAACGGCTGATCCCTTTAGACTGGACAGCCCTTGTAGACAGCTATTAAGTCTCCTCTCAGCCTTCTTTTTTGCAAGCTAAAAATCAGATCATTTAACTGTTCCTCATAGGATATGGTGTTCCTCATAGGATATGGTTTGCAGACTGCTCACATCCAGGTAATTCTTTTTTTTTTTTACTGGACACAGTATTCTAGATGAGTTCTGACCAAGGAAGAGTAGAGAGCAATAATTACCTCATGCGATCTAGACTCTATGTCTTTTAATACATCCCAAAATTGTGTTTGCCCTTTTTGCTGCTGCATCACACTGTTAACTCATGTTCAGCCTGTGATCTATTAGTATACCTAAGTCTTTTGCACATGAGTTGCTGCTTAGTTCAGTTCCTCCCATTCTGTATATGCTTTTTTAAATTTGTATTGCCCAGGTGTAAGACTTTGCATTTATCCTTGTTAAATAGCATTCTGTTAGTTACTGCCCAGTATTCCAGTTTGTCTAGATCTTTTGAATCTTCTCTTTTTCTTCTCTTGTGTTAGCTAATTCTCCTAGTTTTGTGCTGTTGGCAAATATGATCAGTTTTCCCCACAATTCCCTTCTCTAGGTCATATATAAAAATGTTGACCAGTGCTGACAGAGCGTTGTGTTACTCCACTTGACACATTCTTCCAATTGGATGTGCAGCCATTTATAAACACTCTTTGAGTACAATCACTCAGCCAGTTGTGAATCCACCTAACAGTTGCCTTGTTGATCCCATATTTGGTCATTTTTGTAATAAGAATGGTGTGAGATACTTTGTCAAATGCTTTACTAAAGTAAAGATATACTATATCTACTGCATGTCTCTGATCAACCAAGTCAGTTATTCTGTCATAGAAGTCAATTAGATTAGTTAGATTGGATTACTGTTTATTTTTGCCTGGCCTTTCATTTCCCTTCCCATATTGTTCTAGTTTAAAGCTCTCCTGAGGAATGTAGCAAGGGACCTGCCAAATATATGCTTTCCTTCCTTTTTCAAGGTGCAACCCATTTCTAGTAAGGAGTCCATCATACAGGCAATTCATTCCATGGTCTAGAAATCCAAATATTTGCTGATGGCACCATCAACGTAGCCATTGTTCACTGCTGGAATCCTATTTCATCTCCTTATTCCATGACCATCAACTGGGAGGAAGGATGAGAAGACCATCTGTGCTCCTAGTTCCTTCACTTTCCTGACGAGGTCTTCAAAGTCTCTACAGATATTTGCAAGGTCCTTTTTTGGGTGGTGTTCTGTAGAATTGATGAGTCTTGATAGCCTATCAGACACATCTTTGATTTTTGCACCTGGAAGACAGCACACCTCAGGTGAGGTTATGGTTTGCCATCTCCCTGTATTAGTATGTATATGTTATATTACTTCTATCTTTAATTTTGTTTACAATGTGTGTGGCTTTGCAGCCTTTATTATTATATTAAAATCACCTGTGGAAATTTATACCATCGCTGGGAACATCACTGTTATTCACCGCCTACTTGGATTAGGGAGATCTTGGTTGAGACCCCCTTGTGAAGTGGGTTAGTACTCTCCCATTATTGTAGTCTATTTCCTGGAGCGCTGGGGTTTTTCATATATTGTGTTCCTATCATTTGCAGTTATGCCAGGTCTGCAGACAGCTGCCTCTGCTCCTTTCAATAGGAAATTCCCCCAAACCACTACTTCCTTTTTTCTTCACATCAACCCTTCTTTTTCACCATCCAAGAGGATTCTGAGTGCTTACTAGACTTTACTTTGCTGGCAAAGTCATTTCTTGATATACTTCTTCATTGTTCTCCTGTGTGAGAGTCTAGTACCAGTTCCTGAGCAGTATGGGTGCTGACTGACTCCTGATCCTCCTGCTTCTTTGGGTCACATGCTTACATTCCTCTGCTTCTGCAGGTGCAGGAGATAAATAAGACTTTTCTGATTATAAATCTAAATGAACATGTGGATTTTACTGCAAACATGTGGTGTCTGCAAGCTGCATTCAGATGATTGGGAGAGTTATAAAAATGTCTACCACAAATCTGCCCTGTGTAAATATAGCCTGAAGGGAATATAAATGAACAGAATTTGCACTGCTTACATAGACATCAATGTATACAGTTTGCCTAAACAGTAAGCTATGAGTATGTGCAAAGTAAAACATGTGCTCTCTGTAGTGAATACGTTCTTATGATCTAGGGTTAGGGACTACATGTATTTGGCACATTCTGGAGTTATTTTATCTTTTGTGTTCTATAAAAAATGAACTCTGTAATATAACAATCCTTGCACCAAAGCCTCGACATTCCAGATAGTCAACAATATGGAAGAATCAAGGAATGGTATGCAATAAAGTAAAATAATAATTGAGACTCTATCACATACCCTATGTACAACTATTGTAGACAAATATCCATATATGACTTACAGTTAATAGTTGCAGAAAGTCTATGCTTAAGACAATAAGATACAGGTTAATGTTGGGATGCAGACCAATTAATTACAATTAAGTTATGGTAATTACCTTGTTGTTTTTTTGAAACCTCAATATGTGTTGATGCTTAATTTGAGAAAACAAAAAAGAGGTAATTAAAACTTCCTATATAATGCCTTTGTATTTAACAATAGACCTTTATTATTAGATAGAGTATGTTTATTATGACATGTATATGTAATTGATGTGCATCTCCACTTTGTAAACCCGCAAACTAGGTTAAGAACTTATACAAAAAGAACAGACTGCATATAAATATTGGCATTGATGTGTATTTTAGGAAATAAGATATACCTACTTACTTGACTCTGTCAATGAAAAGATTTATAATGTAATCTGTTTTAAATGTCCCTTTTGCAGCTCATGGTTCATAAAGGATTAATTGGGGGTTTCATCGATGACTTAACTATTAGAGCGTGTAGTTGTCATTATGTTTGCTGTGGCAATAGTTGTGCCACTTAAATTATTATTTACCTTACAGCATTTGTGATTATCATTGTTGACATTCCTCTGTGAAGAAATGAACATTAAGACTGACCTTCTTTACTTGCGATGGAAATAATTTGAGTACAGACATTTCGGGTTTGCTTTAGGGTTTGTTCACACGGGTGGAATCTGTGTTGAACTTTTCCACTTGGATTCTGCCTCAAAAACCACAGCTATGTACTTTTATGCTTGCAGATCTGCTTACAGATTTAGCCTTTCCGAATTGACATGTCAGTTTTTATTTTTCAGTAGCGGATTTGAAATCTACATGCAGAAAAATGCTGTGCCATAGACTATGGCACAGATTCCCACTGACAGTAAGGGCTTGGTCAGACGAGTGTGTTTTACATGCTGCTACAGCAGAGTGTAAAACCACGCTTTTATAGCAACCAAAAGGTTCCTATGGAAGCGCTCACATGGACCCTTTTTAGAAGCGCAGAATCTGCGTTTCTAAAAAAGAACAGACAGCGAGTGCCGACTCGCCTGTCAGCTCCGTGGTGCATGCTGTCCAGGGTGCTTACCATAGATTCTTAAGAGAGCCGTTGAAGCAGGCTGCCTGCACCACGGACGTGTGACCTGGCTGCTCCACAGAGCTAGAGACATCCTGTTCATGCGATCTTTTCCTGCATGTCAGGAGTGTGGTTTTACACGTTGCTTAGCAGCATGTAAACCATGCTCGTCTGATTGGGGCCTAAGGGTGTACTTAAGGGATGTAGATCTGTCATGGATCCCTTTCTTAAGATATAGAGGGTTCCTAACTCTTTTTATTACCTCATATTTACCAACTCTCCCAAACATCTGGTATGCTCTAAGAAAAAGGGGAGAGTCTCTCACCCTCTTGGTAGAGTTGACTATTGTTCCAGTACCGAATCTCCAGGAGCGTCATTGGCACTGACAGATTTAACCCTTTCCAATCCACTGTCTGACCTCTGAAGACATTATGATTTAAGGCTGTACAGCTTCGATGTTGGAAGATGTTCATTGGGGTTCTCTTACTGTATGTTGCCAGCCTCTCTGCTGTTGGAGCCTATCCAACGTGTGACCTCATGCAGTACTGGCTTTAGCAAGCATATAGTGCCATTGTATAACAGCAGAAAAAGAGTAAGCCCCCTAGGAAAACCAGGATACAAATTGGATTGGAAAGGGTTAAGGATGATAAGCTAGAACAGTCGCCCTCCTTAAATCTGATCAGCCAAACTATTTATGTGGTGCTTTATTTTCTCCAACCAATATGCAACATCTTTATGTGCATCCTGATGAGTCCTCCTCCCCAGCTCTATCTTCACCAGTCCATACCTCAGAACATCAATGGGGAGAAAGAGACAGGGACAGAGAGGATTCTTTTTACACAGTTAGGTGCATATTAAACGCTGAAGGTCTTCACTCTTGAATTTCAAGATGCACACCCCTACTGACCCAAAAGCAGAAGAAATGTCTACTCCAATAAGCTAAAAACTATATAAATAAGCCATAGAAGTTTTGTGATTTTGCTCTGTGAAGCAATGAAACAAAACAATTTTTTGGGACTTTAGATTGGTGCTGTGTTTATACAAGAATGGATGAAGGATACAATAAAAAGAGTATCTCTTCTAGAGAAGCATGGTAGTGACTTGATGATGTTCTGGGGCTGCTTTGTTTCCTTTGGCACTGGAAAACTTTAGCATGTGGAGAACAAGATGGATTAAATGAAGTATCAGGAAATCTTAGAAGAAAACATTATGCCTTCTGTGAGCAAGCTTCAGCATCATTGGATCTTCCAACAAAACAATGATCCCAAGCATACCCCAAAGTTCACCAAGGCTTAGTTTCCGAAGCTGTGAGATTCTGAAGTGGCCATCGTAATCACCTGACTTGAACCTCATAGAAAATCATTGGTGGGATTTGAAGAAGTCAGTTGCAACATAAAAATCCTAAAAATATTAGAGAACTGGAGTCTATGGCCCATGAGAAATGGGTTAATGCTGTCAGAAGCCGGCATCTGGCTATGCATTACATTTGCAGCGGGTCATAACAAAGTACTAAAGGCACTTCTCATGAAGGGCTTGAGTCATTCTGAGTCATTAAAAGTGGTATTTTGTGTTGAATTTGAAGAAGCCAGGGTGGAGCCTGACTGCGGAGCGTAATGGCCGCTTCAGACCGGAGCTCCCTCAGCACGGCACCCGCAGGGGACTCACAGCACCACTAACAGCAGCAAAATGCTCAAATCATTAAAGGACAAAGGAGGAGAACATACCAGCACACCCGGGACATCTGAAAACCAGACGGGGATGCAGCGCTTTCTGAAAGAGCAAGGCTCCCGCTCTCCTCACCCATCCAAAAAGATGGCGCCGGCTTCGGAGGCTGCATCTGCTTACAGTAAGGAGGGGGAGGGTGAACTATCCTCTGATGAGGAAGACTCAGAAACTGTATCTCGGGGGTTTATGAAGGAGTTAATAACAAACGCTCTGCGCCCCCTCATCAATGAGCTGACAGAAATAAAAGATGATATAAGGCAGATGGGCAGCAGAGTTGAAGAGTTAGAGTCTGCCTCTGCATCAGTAATATCTCATGCCCTCGCTATGGCCAAAGTATTAAAGGAGCAGCATGACAACTTAAATAAAGCCCTCATTCTCCAGGAGGATCTGGAGAACCGTAATCGGAGGTGTAATGTCCGCTTTAAAGGCATACCCGAATCCTAGGCAGCGGAGGCCCTGTCTAAAGTTGCCATAGAAATATTTGGTCAGCTACTTGGACAGGATAGAGCAGCGACAATCTCTGTGGAACGCATCCACCGCGCTCTCAGACCCCTCCCCCCTCCAACAGAGCCCCCCAGAGATGTTATCTGCAGGCTCCTCACCTTCCAAGACACGTCCGCTGTCCTGAAAGCTGCCAGACAACACAAAGATTTAACATACGGGGACTCTCCGATCCAAATCTTTCAGGATCTTTCCCCTGCTACCCTAACAAAGAGACGAATTATGCGACCTCTATTAGAAGCCCTCAGAGCAAGAGACATTCGTTACGCATGGCTCTTTCCCTTCAGCATCAACATCTCTTACAAGGGCCGCAGATTACTGATTCGCACCCCAGACGATCTCAGCAGCTGTTGGGAACACCTTGAGATGGACCCGATAGACTTACCAAATTGGCTACCCCTCCCGGAGTTCCCTAAGCTCCCAAAGTTAGCCCTTCCGGAATCCTGGCAAGTAGCTGGCAACCTCAAATCGCCCTGAAGTAAAAAGAAGAAAGCTAAAGATCCTCCTATTGCCCCCGACAGCTGAAGAAAGGGGAGGCATTCAGATTTTCCATTTTGTCTCCCACTTGACGCCTCCTCGGCTCCACTATCCCCCTGTTTGGCTACCTTTGGTGTCTACGAACACTTTGAGAAGCGTATCCATGTTGGACATGCCTCCTCCTAATGGCGGACTTGGGCCACTGTTTATTATGAACGTAGTGTTCTTGTTGTTGCTGTTCTAAGCAAGTTATTGCATTAATGCTGTTCTTTCTCCCTTAGCAGCGGATAATTGGCTACAGCATTTACTCTTTAGATTTGAGTTCCTGTGGGCGCCTGTCTGATCAGGTTGCTATTGACGTAGTTGGTGGACCTTCTTTGTAAGGCTCAGACAACTCGCCCCTCACCCCAGCAGGGTCTGTATTTTTAGGACCCGCTGACCTAAATTTACTATTTTAGTGTTGTGGTTTGCAACAAGGTTTTCTGTACCCGATCTTCCCTCTCGTGTCTACCCCTTGCCTCCTCCTCTCTTCCTCTGCACATCTCCCCCCCCACCCCCCCAACTCTTGCGCTCTCCCAGGAGACGACGTTTTGGACTTGATATCTAAAGTCTCCATTTACATAACTCTGTTTCCTTTCTTCCTTCCCTAGCAAGGACACCGCCAACCAGCTCCACGTTTCCGAGATGGTGAGACCTCTTCAGTTCACTACCTTTAATGTTAATGGACTGAATTCTCCAAACAAAAGGCACCACGTGGCCCTTCTCCTGAAAAGGTATGGCTCTGGGGTAGTGTTTCTGCAGGAGACCCACTTTAAAGGGGACAGATGTTTATCCCTACCGGGGGGTCAGTTTCCTGTGGCTTTTCATAGCTCTCACCCCTCCTCCGCCTCCAAAGGAGTGTCGACTTTAATACACAAATCCCTCAATTTTATCTGTGAGGCTCGCTACGCAGATGAGGAGGGCAGGGTTTTCTTCCTGAGAGGACACCTTAACGAAACTAAAATAACCCTCGCTAACCTCTACGCTCCTAATAAAGATCAAATAGAATGGCTTACGAAACAATTAGAAGCACTCAAGCACTTCGCGATCGGGCAGATCATTTTAGGTGGGGATTTTAATCTCACCCTTTCTCCCTGTCTGGACTAATCGTCCGGGAAATCCCAGATATCGCAAAGAAAATTAAGTAAACTCGTCCGATACCTCGCTCAACTCGATATACTCGATGCCTGGAGATGCTTCAACCCGTCCACTAAGGACTATACATTTTTCTCGCAGGTCCACTCCTCCTTCCAGCTTTTAGATTACGTTTTTGTCTCTTCTTCCCTCTTGCAACACACAAAAAAAGCTCTGATAGACACCATCGCCATATCGGACCACGCCACAGTTCACCTGACTCTCCATCTCCCAAACTCTCTTCCTCGTGAATGGCGATAGTGACTCAACCCCTCTCTCCTTGATTCGGCAGAAGACAGATCCCAGCTAAGCAAAGCTCTGGAAGAATACTTCCAACTCAACACATCAGAAGATCTGTCAGTCCCGATAATATGTGAGGCCCATAAGGCCTTTGTGAGAGGACTTCTGATTGCTGCTGGCTCCAGGGCAAAGAAGAAGCAACAAAAAGACATTGATGATAAACTTAACCAAATTGCCAAATTGGAGCGCCTGACTAAACTTTCACAAAGTAAAGCCGCTACAGAGAAACTCACTTCCCTCTGAACAGAACTCAAACTTCTTCTGGAAGCTAAGTTTAACAAAAAATACTTATATCTCAAACACATCTCTTACGCCCAAGGAAACAAGGGTAGCAAACTTACGTCGTCCCTTATTAAAAAAGCTCAAGCAAGAAATCTCATAAAGGCCATCAAATCCCCTACGGGCCATCGAGTCACATCCACTCCTGATATAGCTAAAGAATTTCAAATTTTCTACTCCCGCCTTTACAACCTCAGAGACCCGCTCACCCCCGAAAATAGCTCCATCGTAAAAAAACAAATCGACTACTTTCTCAAAGACTTAAACCTCCCCAAAATTCAAGAGGATGATACTGCATTCTTTTTGTCTCCGATCACTCCACAAGAGGTAGAGGACCTCCTAAACTCATCTCCCCCTGGCAAGAGCCCGGGCCCAGATGGCCTTCCCCTTGTATATTATAAGGCCCTGAGTACCTTTCTCATCCCTAAATTAACCGAGCTTTATAACTCTCTCTTGAGGGGGACCCCCCTGCCTAGACAAGTGCAGGAAGCGCACATTACCCTTGTACACAAATAAAATAAAGATCCTGAATCCTGTGGGAGCTACCGCCCCATCTCCCTGATTAATTTCGACATGAAATTATGGGCCAAAATTTTAACAAAACGCCTAGAGAAACATGTCACTAGCTTGGTCAACCCTGAGCAAACGGGCTTTGTAGAGGGCAGGGAGGGGAGAGACAATTGTTTAAGACTCCTATATGCGGCTAGATTCTCCCAAACCCACAATATACCACTCGCCTTAGTAGGCACAGATGCCGAAAAGGCGTTTGATCGTGTGAATTGGCTATATATGGAACAAGTCTTGCTGCACTTCAATATTCCCCCCAAATTCGTGTCGGCGATTCTCTCTCTCTACGCTATGCCCCATGCAAGGCTCAAGATCAATAACTCTCTCTCCCCACCCTTTGACATAAAGAACGGCACTAGGCAGGGGTGTCCCCTCTCCCCCATGCTCTTTATACTGGCCCTGAAGCCATTCCTCCAAAAGATTAGACTAGACCCTATCATACAAGAACTAAGGATTGAGAGTGATACTCTCTCGGCGGCGGCCTACGCCGACGATATTATCTTTCTTATTACTAACCCTGAAGAGGGGCTTCCCCGCCTTACCTCTATGCTGGAGAATTTCGGAGACCTCTCTAATTTTAAAATTAATTTCCCCAAGTCTGTTGCCCTAAACGTATCCATCCCCACCAACCGATTTAACGCCATCAAAAAAATATCCCTCTTTGCGTGGTCCGATTCGGCAATTGATTTCCTGGGCATAAAGATAACTAAGAAAGCGGAAGATTTGTTTGCGACAAATTTTCTTCCCACCCTAGCCAAGATTAAGAAGCTACTACGTTCCTACGATCTCCCCTTTATCTCATGGCTAGGTCGTAAGAACATCTTAAAATCTTATGTTATTCCCATAATTCTCTATAAGATGAGGCTTCTCCCTATATCTCTCCCATCCAGCTTCTTTTAAACGCTTCGCTCAATCTTGTCCAGATATCTC
This sequence comes from Eleutherodactylus coqui, assembly GCF_035609145.1. NCBI lineage: Eukaryota > Metazoa > Chordata > Amphibia > Anura > Eleutherodactylidae > Eleutherodactylus > Eleutherodactylus coqui. The sequence goes on along the minus strand of NC_089837.1, from coordinate 407,712,359 downwards.
TGGATGGGAAAGAAACCTAGACTGGCCCATGGCCTGCTGACCAGGAGGCGCACGGAAGGAGGAGTGGACCTCCCCTGCCCACGGGAATTCTACCTTGCCACCCTTCTGAACCATTGGATAGAACTAACACATCCAAATAGAGATCCACTGATTCAACGCCTAGCAAAGGGATCCTACGGCCCTACCCTATTGGAGGACCTCTGGTTCCCGGGGAGAAAGGGTGGCAGAGATCACAAAAAAAATCCCCTCTTGGAGGGAGTGATGGAATCGTGGGACGCCTTGGGGAAGACCCTGGCTCCACCCCCCTCCCCTTGCACACCCCTGTCCGCCTTATATAAATATATGAATCTCCCACTAGACCCTTGCTCGACACGGGTTTGGAGAATGCTCTCGGAAAAACACTTCCAAGATGTACTTGCTCTCAATCAGGAGGTACCCCTCACTACCCTGGAAGACCTCCTCCCTGATCGCTCCCTCCCTTTCCTGGTATCGACCCATTTGGTGAGAGTCCTAAATGATTTTCGGAAAACCCGCAACCCCTCTAGGCCACTTACCCCCTTTGAAACCGCAATTGGCAACCTCTCTACTCCCTCTCTCAGGAAAATCTCTCTCATTCGCAAGAAGTTTATATCCCACCCTGCTTGTACGAAACCTGCCTTCCTCATCTCCTGGGAGAAAGAGCTTCACATCACTCTATCAGAAAGCGAGACCAAATTGATTTTAAAGACAGCCTTCGGGCTCTCCTCATGTGTCACCGCCCAGGAGTCCCATTACAAGCTCCTGGCGCGGTGGTACAGAACCCCGCAATGGCTGCATGACCACAAACTGGTGGCGGGAGACGTGTGTTGGAGATGTGAGAGGTCCACGGGATCTTACCTGCATATCTGGTGGGACTGTCTGATCATAACCCCCTTTTGGAGGGCTCTGGCTGAAGAGATGAAAAAACTCTTACCTGATTTGGTGCTTTCCCCAGATGTGGTCCTCCTGTGGAGACCTACCCCTACCTTCCACCCGATCAGGCACAGGCTGGTTGCTCTCCTGATCGACACAGCTAGATCTCTTATTCCGGTGATGTGGAAACAGAAGGACCCTCCCACGTTAGCTCTTTGGAGGTCCAGAGTCGATATGTTAGCAAACCTAGAGGAGCTCTCGAGTTGGTCCAGCGGAACGCATGACAGATTCTTGCAGACCTGGGGACCCTGGCGTGTCATTAGGAGAGCTGATCAGAGTTGAGCCGCTGAGGAAACATACGTGAAGCGGGCGGTGTGTCTCTAGACTTCAGCACTCTCGCCACCTTCGGTCGGGCCCCCTCTCCTCCCTGGGATGGTTGACCCCAGAGAGAACCCCTTATGCCCACAGCCTTTAGGATGGAACCCTCCTAGTGACCCTCCAAACTGTCTCCCTGGATACTGAATATCTTCGGGGAGAGTTAATCTCCCCCCCCCCCCCTACCATCCCCCCCCTCCTCCCCCCCCTCTCCCTCCCTTCCTTCTCACCAAACATATCTTCCCCTTCCCGTTGTCTGTCCTGTTTTGTCAGAAAGTGGCAGGTGGCTGACTACATTTTCACAGCTATCTTTGCTCTGGTTATAGCCACCCGTTTCAGAAGAGGTTCATGTTGCTCATGTCTATCAATTGTGCCCCCCACCTTGGTCGTTCCACTAGTTACACTCAACATTTCTGGACTGCGACTTATAGGGGAGGTACAATCGTGCCTTCATAGATGATGCCTGTACCTCTTATTATTATTATTACTGTTATTTTTGTCTTTGTATATTCCACAAATCTAATAAACATTGATTTACAAAAAAAAGAATTTGAAGAAGCCACTTGTTATATTAGTTGTGTTGAGCTATTTGGATTTTTCTTGTTTGATTTGTGTGTGTGTGTGTGTGTGTAGCAACAACTAAAAGTTTATAAATTTGGCAAATACACCTAATTTACAAAGGTAGTTGCAACTGTATAGCACATATTATAAAACTATGTGTGTGAGTTATCTAGAGTATAAATAGAGCTTATGTGGGCACCATATTTACAGAACTGATATTATTATTTTTACTTAAGAACCACTCCTCCCTCTACCTACCTAAGCTTACATTTGCACTCAGTTTGATATCTGTAAACACTGCTTTTGTGATGTATCGTATTTTATAAATATTTCTTAGAGTACTGTATACTGATTAAATATACATATTTGTCATCCTCAGTGTTCTTAATTCCTAAACATATAATTATCCAGTACTATTTAATTAATGTTGGGTGTATTCAGCTATCCTGAATTTTAGATAAAGGTGACATAAATCTGATAGTAACAAATGCTTCAATAGTAAACTGTTGTTCACAGTAACGTACCTGCTAGATTCCAATCTTTTGTTCAGTCTTAGGTTATCTTGAAAAGTAATTAACATAGATCATAAAACAACTATATCTGTTAGACTATATTCACACAAGGAAGTGTGATATTGGTCTGAGAAACCCAGTCAAATATTGCACTTCTCAACATGAGTCTTACCAGCCGGCGCGATGCGTTTTTGTGCAAAAATCACTGCAGTGAAATTCCAATCCTCCAGGGCTTGTTTCACGTGCATTGACCAATCGGCAAATGTTTGATTTTAATGGGAACATCACATTGCAGTCGCATGAACATCATACGGCATGCAATGTGTTTGACTGTCCCATTGAAAACTATGGGTGAAGCGTTCCAAAGGCTTTGAAAAAATAGGACGTGCAGTGATGCTGTGAAGAAAAAAATCGCTCATCAGTATGACTCCATTCAAAAGAAGAGTTCATATCCACTTTGCAATGCACAAAACTCTCACAAGATTCACGCTTGTGTGAATGTAGCCTTGTTAGTGCAGAAGATTTGTTTAAAGACAATATCCATCCACTTATGCCTCTTTAATTATTTTAAAATCAATTAAAATTCCAAAAGTCTGTGCTGATTAATTTGAAAATATGTCTTTCCAGGAGTCATAGGTCAATTTTGTGATAGATTTATACATTTAAATAACTATGCAGAAAGTTCATAAGATCCTCTTGTAATGGCTGCTTGTGCTAAGAGAGCATTCACACACAATGGAATTGCTGCAAAATACAATCCAAAATTCCACAGCAATGTACAGCACAATATATATGAATGGGATTTTAACAAATTCCATTCACTTACAGCTTTAAAAAATCCATAGCGGAAGACAGTTTTGCTGGGGACTTTCAAATATGCAACATTCTGTATTTGCTGCAGAAAAGCTGTGCATTTTCACCATGGACTTCATTTACTATAATAAGTGAATTCCACGGTGAAAATCTGTATGTGGATTTTGGTGCAGATTTACTCCACAATGTGTGATCATACCCTAAAAAGGCAGGTAAGCCCTCGTTCAAATGAGTATATTTTTAGCACTGTTTAGCACCATTATAAACATGTTTCTATAGGAACTAATAGGTTTCTATGGAAGCGTTCACATGAGCACTTGTTAGACACGCTACATCAGACATGAGTGGCTATAATGCGCGCATCGCAGGTCCATGCTGCCCTATCTCTGGTGCGCGATGTACAGGAGTTTCCATTGTCTCCTATAGGAGCAGGAGTTTATGCAAACTCCTGCGCAGGGAATAGATTCCCTGTTGCTTACAGCAGGACATTTAAAATCTGCTGCCCAGGAGCAAATTTTAAATGTCCCGCTGTAAGCCATGGGGTATTCATCCTGCCCCCTGCTGGGCAATTCCCCAGTAGTGGGGGGCATTAGGGGACTCTATCCAGCTCTCTTCCCAAGGGATCTCCCTATAGTGAGAAGAGAGAGGGGGCAAAGCTACAAGGCTTCCCCCAAGGGCTTTCCCTAAAAGCCTGGGGGGAGGGGGTGCGGCTAGAGGGATCTGTGCTTTAGCCCCACTTCGCTAGCTCTGCCCTCTATTTGCGCTATTTGGGATCTCTGTAAGAATCCCTATAGCCCCACCCCTCTCTCTAGCCCCACCCACTCTCTCTGAGCTATGGTGAGAGAGAGATGAGCTATGGGTTAATCCCCCATAGCAGAGAGAGAGCAGAGCTATGGAGGATTAACACATAGCAGAGAGAGAAAGAACGGGCTATGGGTTAATCCCCTGTAGCCCCGCTCTCTCTCCCTGCTATGGGGAAAACCCGAAGCCCTGTGGGGCTTCTTCTCTCTCTCCTCCTAGAGCAGCTCAGCTTTTTCAAGCACAGTTGCTCCAGTGAGCAGCTGCCCACTCATGTAATCTTTTAGTGCCAATAGCAGCAAGATTTTCTTACTTCTATCAGCGCGAAAACAACGTTCGTCCGAAGGAGGCCTTAGTGATTAAACATATTTTGAAATGTTGTTATTTTAAAAGGGTTGTACAGAGTAGAAAACATAGCTGCTTTCCTCCAAATACATTGTCATACCTGCCCACAGGGTCTTTGTGTTTATCAATTCACCTGATGACTCTCTTACATTAGAGACACTATCAGCTGCCTTAAATATTAGTTTTTCTTGTTCTATTATTATATGCCAAGTGATGGATATTAATATTGTATTTAATCTGGACTTATGTGCTATTCACATTCTTAAAGCTAGACCACAGAGCATAGAAAAACAATTCTGCTTTTGTAAAGTTTGCCTCTAGCTGTTGGCATTAGTGGTCTTTTGGCACCTTCCTCTATTGTACTTGGGTTAACATGACTTGTTCTAACATGGAAAGAGCTGACGACAAAAAAGATAAATGTAAACCACAGTGAGAATAATGAAGAAACATCATTACATAATACGTCTTTGATTTAAGAGCTGAAGCTCTAGCTGGAAAAATCTCTGTGGCAATTTTGTAAAATGTTTCTGTCTAATTACTGGTACTATTAAATGTCCAGTCTTTTAAAAGCATTGAATTGTTGACTTTGTTCTAGGTCACGTGGATCTCGCCTCGAGAAATCATTTTAATTGCTTGCTGCCAGTAAATATACTTACAAATTTCATTGATATAGTTGTGCTTTAAGTGCAGTTAATTTCAGGTCTCAATATATACTATTCTTTACCTTTTTCAAACTATCTCAAAAAATGTCATGCATCACACTGGTACCTGAAAAATGTTTCTTCTCTTTTGTTGGCATGTTAGCAGTCACCCATAGATATATTATCACTGCAGCCAGAGTTTGTCTGCCATGGTCACATGGTGCCAAATAACACATAATCACTGTGTTGTAAGAGCAAGTAGCAGGGGATCTAGTGGCAACACATTCTTGAATTTAAAGAGTACATTTTAAAAAAATCGAACAACCTGCATACTTCTTTTTGTGTGTGTGTGTCAGGTGGGTAGGCGGGCGGGGGGCTTTCACCTTTAAAAGCAACCATGTGTTTCAATATAAACTTTTCACTATACATTCAAAATGTATGGTTAACATCCTTGGTGCCCCCAATTCAATATTTCTGCTTCAGTTCATGCTATTATCAGTCCTCTCTTCAAGTATGTAATACTTCTTTTCAGATTCTCTGATTAAACGGTAGTCTAAGAATCTGGCGGTCATCTCACATACATTAAGTGGCGACTAGGAAGGAGATGAATATTGCTTCTATGCATTGTGAATTGATTCTAAATGTGATTGTTTTCAGGAAGAGAAACAAATAAATCTTGTAGGTATAATACATTTTAGTGGATAACAAAAAGAGATGATGATTAGAGATGAGCGAGCATACTCGTCCGAGCTTGATGCTCGTTCAAGTATTGGGGTGCTCGAGATGCTCGTTACTCGAGACGAGCACCACGCAGTGCTCGTCTCGATTAAACGAGCACTGACCATTGAATTCAATGGAGCCGGCAATACAGCCGGCTCCATTGAAAGCAATGTGCTGTCGGCTAGCGCGGGATGAATTTTCGGGAAGGGCTTAAAAATATAAGCCCTTACCTGAAAATCATCCTAAAATGTGTAAAAAGTAAAAAAAAAATATACTCACCTTATCCCGGCAGAACGATGTTAGCCCATTGAATTCAATGGAGCCAGCAATACAGCCGGCTCCATTGAAAGCAATGGGCTGCCGGCGATTGCACAATGAATTTTCGGGAAGGGCTTAAATATATAAGCCCTTCCCTGCAATTCATCCAGAAATGTGTAAAAATAAAAAAATATATATATACTCACCTGGTCCTGGCAGACGGAGTTCAGCTGCCGCCAGCTGGCATTTCTCCTGAACTGCTCTCTGTAGTATTCAGCAGCCGGGGATTTAAAATCCCCGCCTGCTGAATGAGCTGCCTCTGATTGGTCACAGCCTGACCAATCAGAGGCAGATCTCACTCACACCCATTCATGAATTCATGAATGGGTGAGTGAATGCTGCCTCTGATTGGCTCAGCGCAGCTCTCAGCTGAATGACAGCAGTTCAGCACCACAGTGCAGGGGACAGCAGGAGAAGACGTGGCTGTGGCCCGGCAGCTGAAGGGAGGTGAGTATCTATTTTTTTTGTTTTTTAAATCACTTTTAATTCATTTCCAGGGAATGGCTTATATGTAAAGCCCTTCCCTGAAAAAGAATTCAGGTGTGCCAGCGGACCATTGTCTTCAATGGAGTCGCCGGCAGCAGCAGCGGCTGCATTGAAGAGAACGCCTGCATTTTTATTCTTTTTTACACTAAAATCTTTCTTTTTTCAGGTAAGGGCTTATATTTTTAAGCCCTTCCCGAAAATTCATCCCGCGCTCGCTGGCAGCCCATTGCTTTCAATGGAGCCGGCTGTATTGCCGGATCCATTGAATTCAATGGGCTAACATCGTTCTTCTCTGCCACAGTAGTTACAGCTGTGGCAGAGGAGAACGATCGTTATGCTGACAGTGGGGGCGGGGTGTCTCACTCTTGCCACTATTGTGGCTTAATAGTGAGACCTCAGAGCACGAAATGCAGCCCTGCATGTTGCTCCTCGCCTGCCCTATCAATTTCTGTGTTTTTTACATGACTTTGGTGATTTGCTAAGATTTTCACAAACGAGAAAACCTTAGCGGAGCACCAGTCATATACAAAAATGCTCGAGTCGCCCATTGACTTCAATGAGGTTCGTTACTCGAAACGAACTCTCGAGCATCACTGAAAGTTCGACTCGAGTAACGAGCATTCGAGCATTTTGGTGCTCGCTCATCTCTAATGATGATTTATACCACCCTAAGAGGATATTTTTAAAAATCATAGCTAGCTTCCCACCTAAATTGATCATCAGATCACCAGAGCCACCAGGAGGCCAGAAGTCATAGAATCATAGCATGGTAGAGTTGGAAGGGACCTCCAGGGTCATTGGGTCCAGCCCCCTGCTCAGTGGAGGATTCACTAAATCATCCCAGACAGATATTTGTCCAGCCTTTGTTTGAACACTTCCATTGAAGGAGAACTCATCATGTTCTCTACTCCAATGCAGAGAAAAGAAAGAAACAATTTGAGGAACCTTTGATCAGAAGTGCATTGTCCTCAGACACATACAAAGAAAAAAAAGTAACTTATCTCTGTAATGGAAGGAGCTGCAAAATCTGCTCTGACCACAGACAGGATACAAACCCCAACACACAGAAGGACTGTAAGATCACTGGGAAATTCCCATGTTCTACATCCAATGTTGTGTACCTGATCCTGTGTACTAAATATCCTGCTGGGGGGGTTGTGTTGGAGAAACAGGATACAAATGTAAAACAAGGTTGAGAGCTCGTCACCACACAATTAAAAAAAGCAAGATGGAAATTACCTGTGGCTTAGCATTATGGTAGATAAGGACACAACATAGAACATATGAAGCAGGATGTAGCCAAGACCATAATGAGAGCAGTGGAGGTGCACCAGGGGGAACCTGTCCTGCTAGCTTGGTTTTCTTCTGGGGGCCGTGTTTCTATCTCTGCTGTGCTGATTGTCTTGCTGGTTTCTGGCTGCTTTATGCTATTTTATATTCGTCCAGACTGAGAGTTGTGACTTTTTATTTGATTCTAGGGATACTGAATCCTGGATTGCTAAACATGAACAACATTTATATCATAGTAATAAGTAACCTTTTTGTATTGGTGGGTTGCTAGTGAAGTATTCAACCTTTTACAATGAATTTATTTGCTGGATAGGTGAATAGAGCACTGGGCGATATAGGCTATATGTGTATGGGATTGGATGTGGTGTTTTTATGTTTATTTCTTTTTTTTATTATTTCCTCTCTACTCCTCCTCCATGTCTATCATGAAATGCAACCAGCATGTCAAATTATATGAATAGGTGTGTGACATAACACTAAATATCATTTACCATAGCTAAAGAGGATATGGGGAATAAAACAAAAAAACATGTTTTTTTTTAATCTATTCAGCAATTTCAACCAGCTATTGTATATTTATTAGAAACTCATTTAACAAAATATACTGTTTACTTGCTCCATCATTCCTTATAGGTACATGCTTTTCATTCTATGTACTTGAACTTCTCGCATTGAGTAAAGGCCCTTTTACATGGGCCAGCAGTCTTATGGACAACTGCACGAGTGTTGATGTCACTGCTAAGTTTGTTGGTGTTTGTGCAGCACATTCAAACTGAAAGTCCTCCGGCCGCTCGCTGGCTTGTTGTCCACTTCTCACTTAGATGTTGCCTTAGGCCTTAGTCAGACGGGCGTTTTTTCGCGCGATTTGCGGATCGCATGATGGATGCGCATCCGCAAATCGCGTGACCGGTGCCCGAAAATCGCCTGAAAATCTGCTCCTAGCCGCGTTTCATTAGAAACGGGCCGGAGCTGTCCAGCGCATTGCATTCAATGGAGCCGGCAATACAGCCCGCTCCATTGAAAGCAATGCGCTGCGGGCGAGTGTGGGATGAATTGTCGGGAAGGGCTTAAATATATAAGCCCTTCCCTGCAATTTATCCAGAAAAGTGTTAAAATAAAAAATATATAGATACTCACCTGCTCCCGGCAGTCGGAGTTCAGAGCGGCCGGCCTGCAGTGGGTGTGAAGGGGGTGTGAGTCAGACCTGCCCCCTGATTGGCTCAGCGCTGAGCCAATCAGGGGGCAGGTCTGACTCACACCCCCTTCACACCCACTGCAGGTCGGCCGCACGGAACTCCGGCTGCCGGGAGCAGGTGAGTATATATATATTTTTTATTTTAACACATTTCTGGATGAATTGCAGGGAAGGGCTTATATATTTAAGCCCTTCCTGACAATTCATCCCGCGCACGCTGGCAGCCCCTTGCTTTCAATGGAGTCGGCTGTATTGCCGGCTCCATTGAATTCAATGGGCAAACATCGTTCTTCTCTGCCACAGCTGTTACAGCTGTGGCAGAGAAGAAGGATTTGTCTTCTATATGTTCTCAATGGGGTCGGCGCTGCTGCCGCCGGCCCCATTGAGCGCATATAGAGAAGAGAACAGGAATCGCAGATAGGTGCGATCTGCGATTTCTGTTCTATAATTTATCGGACGTGCGCATAAAAAGCGCTCATGTGTCCGATACCATTGCAAAGCAATGGTTTTATAAAATCGCCGGACGCATGCGCATGCGCAAATCGCGGCAAAAAACGCCCGTCTGACTAAGGCCTTAGACTGTTGTTCAGAAAATGAATTTTTCAATGGCACAATACATCCCCCCTCCAAATTACAGCAAATGTATTAATAAGGGAATAGAATTTATGGCTACATCTCCTGCTGTTTCTATATTGATGGCATACAATTTTGAATAAAGAGGTAAATATTTATTTATGGAACTAGGTTTATGTGATCTCCTAAGGCCTCAGTCACACGGGCGCATCGGCACCCGTACACCCGCGCCGATGTGCCCGTGTGACTGACGCCAGCAGACGGCTGTACCTGAGGACGGCCGTCTCTCTGCAGCGCCGGAGGAAAGAACATGTGACCGGCTTCATTGCCGGTCATGTGTTCTTTCCTCCGGCGCTGCAGAGAGACGGCCGTGTTTAGGTACGGCCGTCTCCTTCCTGCAGTCACATGGGCACATCGGCGCCGGTGTACGGGTGCCGATGCGCCCATGTGACTGAGGCCTAAGGCTGCGAAAAGCAACAGTTGGTTCGACAATACTCTTGCTATTCTAGTTCGCATAATACTCTTTCTAGAATAGATCTCCCAATAAGTACTCCATCTATACTTGTTGATAAAGTGGAGTATCTGCCTGATAATCAGGCAGAAATTTATTGGCAAAAGGCACAGTCGCCCCTTGTGGATCATATGAGAGGTACAGCTTTTTATGAGGTGGAAGATTTTCGAGCACAGGAAAGCAGGGGTTTGCTTTTGGCCTCTATAATTAAAGGGATTGTCCCGCGAAAGCAAGTGGGGTTCAGCACTTCTGTATGGCCATATTAATGCACTTTGTAATGTACATCGTGCATTAATTATGAGCCATACAGAAGTTATTCACTTACCTGTTCCGTTGCTAGCGTCCTCTTCTCCATGGAGCTGTCTAATTTCAGCGTCTAATCGCCCGATTAGACGCGCTTGCGCAGTCCGGTCTTCTCCCTTCTGAATGGGGCCGCTCGTGCCGGAGAGCTGCTCCTCGTAGCTCCGCCCCGTCACGTGTGCCGATTCCAGCCAATCAGGAGGCTGGAATCGGCAATGGAACGCACAGAGCCCACGGTGCACCATGGGAGAAGACCTGCGGTCCACCGTGGGTGAAGATCCCGGCGGCCATCTTCGCAAGGTAAGTAAGAAGTCACCGGAGAGCGGGGATTCGGGTAAGTACTATCCGTTTTTTTTTTTAAACCCCTGCATCGGGTTTGTCTCGCGCCGGCTATTGAAAAAAAAAAAACCCCGTTTCGGCGCGGGACAACCCCTTTAAGGCAAAGGGATCATCATCTTATGTTGCAGAATCCAGAAGGTCAGATAATTATTTGTTTATAGGGGAGGATGACATTTTGGAGACATTTTTCTTCTATTTTAAAAATGTGTATGCTTCTAAGCTAAGTGTGGATCGTAAAGATCTATATGAATATTTAGCTCAAGTGAAGCTATCAATTTTGTCTGATCAAAGAGTAATGTTAGAGGCTCCTTTGACACTGAATGAATTAAAGCGCCGGAGTTTGATGGCCTTCCAAACAAATTTTTTAAATGCTATAAAGATATCCTTATGCCACATCTTTTAACGTTTTTTCAGTAAATCACTTCATAAAGGTGTACTTCCAGCATTACTAAGAGATTCTGTAATTGTGTTAATTCCTAAACTGAAAAAGAATAGGCAATTCTTCCCAAAAATAACAGCATTTTTTTTTACCTCAGACCATTAGTCGTAGAGAAAAATTGTTAATGTGAATAAACACACGTAGGTCCAGTTTTACATGGCCAAGAATCTTGCGCAAGATTGGGGCGGTGCAAGAGGCACAAAATTTGCGTAAATATGAACCCCATTCTTATGAATGGAGTCATATATATGACCGATGAGGGGAAAAAGCGCAGCATGTCCATGTTTTTGAATTCCTCGGAATGCATCGCCAATTTTTTTCAACAAGACAGTAAATGTGCATGTGAGCGTGATGCAACGTTTCCCAATGAAAACAATGGGAAACACTTGCTAATACTCTAGCACCAGAAACCTGCATCGGAGGAGCTATTTCACAGAAGTGATGGGAGGCGGTTTTGCCAGAAATGTGTTTTTTTTTTTCATGCATCATATCTGACCATATCAAAATCAATCAGATTTTGCACATGAAAATAATCCATGTGAAAGCAACTCTAAAAAAAGTTTGCTCCTTTGGCCAGGAACCACATGTGGTCATGAACCTGCACTGTATATATAATCTTATTCAGCAATGGGAAAATCTAAGATTTGGCTCAATAACTGTTAATAATAACCATTTGTTTGTTATCCAAATAATGAGAAAACTGATTTCCCAGACACAAAAAAAATTTAAAAAATTGTTGCCGAGTGTTAAGGTGGACACCCACTGGCGATATTTTCTTTCTTGCGCTGCGAGAGCACAAGAAAACTCTCACCTCGCAGCACAAGAAAGACGCCGGAATAGAACCGGCATATCGCTAGTGCTTTCAATGGGGCCAGCGGCAGCAGCGCTAGCCCCATTGAAAACATAGGGAGAATGCTGCGGACTTCTGCCACAGCTGTGACAGCTGTGGCAGGAGTTTCCTTCATCCCTGCGGGGATGAACAGCTAAGGGCTGTCGTTAGCTGACCGCTCAGCCAATAGCTAAGCACTAGCTGCTATTGTCTGAGCCCTCAGCCAAATAGGCACAGCCCTTTCAGTAGGCGGGGATTTTTAAATCGCCGCCTGCTGAAAGAGCTTAACAGCAGTGCAGGGGAGCCAGCCGGAGGACACGTCTGAGCGCCGGAGAGGTGAGTAATTTTTTTTTTTTTTTTACCACTTATTGATGATTATCGGGGAAGGGCTTATATTTCAAGCCCTTCCCCAATAATCATACTGCGGGGCTTGCCAGAAAGCAGTGCTTTAAATGGGATCTGCAGCAGTGCCGATCCCATTGAAAGCAATGGGATAGCATGCCGTGGACTTCTGCCCCAGCTGTGACAGCTGTGGCAGAGGATTCCTTCATCCCCGTGGTCCCCGCTGCTGCCGCTGGCCCTATTGCAAAGACTGGCGATATCCCGACGTGATGCCGTTTTTTTTCTCGCACTGCGCTGCGAGACGTTTCCTTTACTCTCGCAGCACAGCGGAGAAAAAACCGCCAGTGGGTGTGAGCCCTTATTATTATTATTATTATTATTAAACAAACAATTTTTTTCTACCTGATTCTTATAATCAAATATGGCTATATTTGAATCTCCAGGTTGACCATTGCTGTACCTACTACTATTAAAATATAATCTTTAACCGTTTAAGCTGTAACTTTATACTAATACAAGTTTGATAAATGGTTCATGATACTTTAAATGTTGTATGCAAGCAAACATGTAAGGAAAAGATTACTAACTGCATGTAATGTAATGATATGCTAAATGTTAATAAAAACTTATTGAACATAAAATATCATCTTTATTAATAATATAAAAATGTATCGTGGAACACACTACCTAAACACAGTCAAACATAGATAGAATCTAGTGTTATCGATAAATCACCAGATCTATAGTTTATAGACTTCTAATCATGCCATAGATATTAGAGCCCCTCATTGCTCAACTGCAAGTACTGTAATAGATCAAAACATGATATGTACTAAATCTGTTGGTCTATAATACTGCAGATGCTTATTATACAATGGGTGCAGACAAAGTCTGTCAGTGGTACCAATAACAGTTTAAGCGAGCCCTCACACGAGCGTGTGTGTACATAGGTGCGCACCCATGTACGCGCAAAAACATGCATGTATGAAGGTCCTTGCATTGCCTTCAATGGAGCCATGGCTCCTGCCGGCAGCTCCATTGAAGGCAATGGTCTGCCAGCACCCCTGAAGTGATTTTCAGGGAAGAGCTTTAAATATAAGTTCTTCCCTGAAAATCATCCCTTTTAGTGTAAAAAAAAAATAAAAAATAAAAAATATATATATATATCTACTTACCTGTCCGCCACTGCCGTCTCCCCCGCGGGGATGAAGAACACATCTCCCACATGCAGCAGATGTTTTCCTCATCCCCGCAGGGAATGAAGATGTGACATGTGGCAAAGGAGTTCTTCATCCCAACGGGGAATAAAGAATTCCCTACTGCAGCTGTCACAGATGACAACTGCGCAAGAGGATCCAGCTGCCGGCACCCCTTAATTGTTTTTCAGGGAAGAACCTTAAATATAAACCCTTCCCTGAAAAACAACCCAAACTGGTGTAAAAAATAATAAAAAATCATACTCACCTTTCTTCAGCTGCCGGGGCTCAGACGTGTCCTGTCTCCGCTGTCCCCGACTCTGCACTAAAGTTCCTTCAGCAGTTGAGAAATTAAAATCCCTGCCTGCTGAAAGATCTGCTTCTGATTGGCTGGGACACTGAGCCAATCACAGGCAGCTCTCGACTGTCATTTATTGAATGGCAGCTGAAACTCGCATGAGCAAGAGGCAGCTGTGACCAAGCCACGGCTGCAACTCCTGTTTTAACACCCAATAAGAAGGCAGAGGTTGTTGCTGCAGCCCTAGGATACCGTTTGCCGGGGTAAAAGCTAAACTCCCACCCCCTCTCCACCCCTTGCCAGATTATGACAAAGGGAGGGGGTGGGAACTTAGCAGAGCTAGTCCCTCCACCTCTCTACTCCAGCCTATGGGAGCTGTCGGCAAGGGGAAGGGGTGGGACTAGCTCTGCTAACAAGGTTTGGAAAGGGGGAGAGTAGGGGGAGGGAGTTTAGCAGTCATACTGCTAAAGTCGCTCCCACCACCCTTCTCCAGAAGCTGTCATGTGTTCCCATAGGATAGCACCATATGCGCTATCTTTCGAGGCTGTATGTTTTTACATATCGTGAATATGTCTATCTGAACTGATGCATTGGAAACCAAAGCATCAGATGGGTAGCATATATTGGATGGCCATGAAAATGTGACCGATATACGCTCACGTGAAAGAGCCCTTCAGGGATCCTTAATACAGATGCAACCATATCTCATAATTTTTTGATCTGTATTTGCCGTCATTGTTTTTAAAACATGCTGTATATTTAAAACACAGCCTTGAAAAATACGGCCATGGAAGTAAATGCATAGATTTACATTAACTATGTACTATGGGCATCACACCGCAAAACAAATTCAAAGTAAAAAACGACTGTTTGAAAGTGCCTTAGGTCCAATTTCAGACAAGGCTATTATAGCATGTCTGTAATATGGTTCTGTGTTACACATGTATTACAAATGACATTATACCTAGAGATGAGCGAGCACCAAAATGCTCGGGTGCTCGTTACTCGGGACGAAATTTTCGCGATGCTCGAGGATTCGTTTCGAATACCGAACCCCATTGAAGTCAATGGGCGACTCAAGCATTTTTGTATATCGCCGATGCTCGCTAAAGTTTCCATTTGTGAAAGTCTGGGCAATTCAAGAAAGTGATGGGAACGACACAGAAACGGATAGGGCAGGCGAGGGGCTACATGTTGGGCTGCATCTCAAGTTCCCAGGTCCCAATATTAAGCCACAATAGCGGCAAGACTGCCCCCCCCCCCAACAATTTTTACTTCTGAAAAGCCCTCATTAGCAATGCATACCTTAGCTAAGCACCACACTACCTCCAACAAAGCACAATTACTGCCTGCATGACACTCCGCTGCCACTTCTCCTGGGTTACATGCTGCCCAACCCCCCCCCCCCCTGCACGACCCAGTGTCTACAGCGCACACCAAATTGTCCCTGCACAGCCTTTAGCTGCCCTCATGCCACACCACCCTCATGTCTATTTATAAGTGTGTCTGCCATGAGGAGGAACTGCAGGCACACACTGCAGAGGGTTGGCACGACTAGGCAGCGACCCTCTTTAAAAGGGGCGGGGCGATAGCCCACAATGCTGTACAGAAGCAATGAGAAATCCAATCCTGTGCCACCTCCATCTGGAGCTGCACACGTGGGCATAGCAATGGGGAACCTATGTGCCACACACTATTCATTCTGTCAAGGTGTCTGCATGCCCCAGTCAGACAGCGTTTTTTTATAAATAGTCACAGGCAGGTACAACTCCGCAATGGGAATTCCGTGTGCACCCACAGCATGGGTGGCTCCCTGGAACCCACCGGCGGTACATAAATATATCCCATTGCATTGCCCATCACAGCTGAGGTAATGTCATGTTAAATGCAGGTGGGCTTTGGTTCAGGTGCAAGTTTCAACGCTTTAATGAACATTGAAACGTATAAAAATTGTTTACAAAAATGATATGACTGAGCCTTGTGGGCCTAAGAAAAATTGCCCGTTCGGCGTGATTAAGTGAGGTTTCAGGAGGAGGAGCAGCAGGAGGAGGATGAATATAATACACAGATTGATGAAGCTAAAAGGTCCCCGTTTTTGATGGTGATAGAGAACGATGCTTCCAAGTGCGGGTGCAGCCTACGTATTGTTTAGGTATCGCTGCTGTCCGCTGGTGGAGAAGAAAAGTCTGGGGAAATCCAGGCTTTGTTCATCTTGATGAGTGTAAGCCTGTCGGCACTGTCGGTTGACAGGCGGGTACGCTTATCCGTGATGATTCCCCCAGCCGCACTAAACACCCTCTCTGACAAGACGCTAGCCACAGGACAAGCAAGCACCTCCAGGGCATAGAGCGCGAGTTCAGGCCACGTGTGAAGCTTCGATACCCAGTAGTTGTAGGGGGCAGAGGCGTCACGGAGGACGGTCGTGCGATCGGCTACGTACTCCCTCACCATCCTTTTACAGTGCTCCCGCCGACTCAGCCTTGACTGGGGAGCGGTGACACAGTCTTGCTGGGGAGCCAGAAAGCTGTCAAAGGCCTTAGAGAGTGTTCCCCTGCCTGTGCTGTACATGCTGCCTGATCTGCGTGCCTCCCCTGCTACCTGGCCCTCGGAACTGCGCCTTCTGCCACTAGCGCTGTCGGATGGGAATTTTACCATCAGCTTGTCCGCCTTTCCTCTTCGGGTAAGAAAGTGGAAAGGTTCCCCTTATACCGTGGATCGAGCAGTGTGTACACCCAGTAATCCGTAGTGGCCAGAATGTGTGTAACGCGAGTGTCACGAGAAAGGCATCCTAACATGAAGTCAGCCATGTGTGCCAGGGTACCTGTACGCAACACATGGCTGTCCTCACTAGGAAGATCACTTTCAGGATCCTCCTCCTCCTCCTCCTCAGGCCATACACGCTGAAAGGATGACAGGCAAGCAGCATGGGTACCCTCAGCAGTGGGCCAAGCTGTCTCTTCCCCCTCCTCCTCATGCTCCTCCACCTCCTCCTCAACGCGCTGAGAGATAGACAGGAGGGTGCTCTGACTATCCAGCGACATACTGTCTTCCCCCGCCTCCGTTTCCAAGCGCAAAACATCTGCCTTTATGCTTTGCAGGGAACTTCTCAAGAGGCATAGCAGAGGAATGGTGACGCTAATGATTGCAGCATCGCCGCTCACCATCTGGGTAGACTCCTCAAAGTTTCCAAGGACCTGGCAGATGGCTGCCAACCAGGCCCACTCTTCTGTAAAGAATTGAGGAGGTTGACTCCCACTGCGCCGCCCATGTTGGAGTTGGTATTCCACTATAGCTCTATGCTGCTCATAGAGCCTGGGAAACATGTGGAGCGTAGAGTTCCACCGTGTGGGCACGTCGCACAGCAGTCGGTGCACTGGCAGATTAAACCGATGTTGCAGGGTGCGCAGGGTGGCAGCGTCCGTGTGGGACTTGCGGAAATGTGCGCAGAGCCGGCGCACCTTTCCGAGAAGGTCTGACAAGCGTGGGTAGCTTTTCAGAAAGCGCTGAACCACCAAATTAAAGACATGGGCCAGGCATGGCACATGCGTGAGGCTGCCGAGCTGCAGAGCCGCCACCAGGTTACGGCCGTTGTCACACACGACCATGCCCGGTTGGAGGCTCAGCGGCGCAAGCTAGCGGTCGGTCTGCTCTGTCAGACCCTGCAGCAGTTTGTGGGCCGTGTGCCTCTTCTCTCCTAAGCTGAGTAGTTTCAGCACGGCCTGCTGACGCTTGCCCACCGCTGTGCTGCCACGCCGCGCGACACAGACTGCTGGTGACGTGTTGCTGCTGACACATCTTGATTGCGAGACAGAGGTTGCGTAGGAGGAGGAGGAGACGGGTGGTTTAGTGGAGGAAGCATACACCGCCGCAGATACCACCACCGAGCTGGGGCCCGCAATTCTGGGGGTGGGTAGGACATAAGCGGTCCCAGGCTCTGACTCTGTCCCAGCCTCCACTAAATTCACCCAATGTGCCGTCAGGGAGATATAGTGGCCCTGCCCGCCTGTGCTTGTCCACGTGTCCGTTGTTAAGTGGACCTTGCCAGTAACCGCGTTGGTGAGGGCGCGTACAATGTTGCGGGAGACGTGGTCGTGCAGGGCTGGGACGGCACATCGGGAAAAGTAGTGGCGACTGGGAACCGAGTAGCGTGGGGCCGCCGCCGCCATCATGCTTTTGAAAGCCTCCATTTCCATAAGCCTATACGGCAGCATCTCCAGGCTGATCAATTTGGCTATGTGCACGTTTAACGCTTGAGCGTGCGGGTGCGTGGCGGCGTACTTGCGCTTGTGCTCAAACACTTGCGCTAGCGACGGCTGGACGCTGCGCTGAGAGACATTGGTGGATGGGGCCGAGGACAGCGGAGGTGAGGGTGTGGGTGCAGGCCAGGAGACGGTAGTGCCTGTGTCCTGAGAGGGGGGTTGGATCTCAGTGGCAGGTTGGGGCACAGGGGGAGAGGCAATGCTGAAAACCAGAGGCGGTGAACGGCCTTCGTCCCACCTTGTGGGGTGCTTGGCCATCATATGTCTGCGCATGCTGGTGGTGGTGAGGCTGGTGGTGGTGGCTCCCCGGCTGATCTTGGCGCGACAAAGGTTGCACACCACTGTTTGTCGGTCGTCTGCACTCTCAGTGAAAAACTGCCAGACCTTTGAGCACCTCGGCCTCTGCAGGGTGGCATGGCGTGAGGGGGCGCTTTGGGAAACAGTTGGTGGATTATTTGGTCTGGCCCTGCCTCTACCCTTGGCCACCGCACTGGCTCTTCCAACCTGCCCTGCTGCTGCACTTGCCTCCCCCTCTGAAGACCTGTCCTCAGTAGGCTTAGCAAACCAGGTGGGGTCAGTCACCTCATCGTCCTGCTGCTCTTCCTCCGAATCCTCTGTGCGCTTCTCCCTCGGACTTACTCCAATTACTACTACCTGAGTGATAGACAACTGTGTCTCATCGTCATTGCCCTCCTCACCCACTGAAAGCTCTTGAGACAGTTGCCGGAAGTCCCCAGCCTCATCCCCCGCACCCCGGGAACTTTCCAAAGGTTTGGCATCGGTCACGACAAACTCCTCCGGTGGGAGAGGAACCATTGCTGCCCATTCTGGGCAGGGGCCCGAGCACAGTTCCTGGGAGTCTGCCTGCTCCTTAGAATGTGTCATTGTAATGGAGTGAGGAGGCTGGGAGGAAGGAGGAGCAGCAGCCAGAAGATTCAGAGTTGCAGCAGTGGACGGCGCAGAACTCTGGGTGGTCGATAGATTGCTGGATGCACTTTCTGCCATCCACGACAGGACCTGCTCACGCTGCTCATTTTCTAATAAAGGTCTACCGCATGGACCCATTAATTGTGAGATGAATGTGGGGACGCCAGAAACGTGCCTTTCTCCTAATCCCGCAGCGGTCGGCTGCGATACACCTGGATCAGGAGCTCGGCCTGTGCCCACACCCTGACTTGGGCCTCCGCGTCCTCGCCCGCGTCCACGTCCTCTAGGCCTACCCCTACCCCTCAGCATTGTGTATTACCAGTAGTGCACAAAAAGAACGCTGTAATTAAATGTGCCGCTTATTGGCCTGTGGTTGGAGGCTGACTTCGCTTACGGAACGCACAGCAGAGCCAGGAAAGAATTTTGCGCAAGCCCGCTGTAACACTTAGCTGGCTGCGTATTAATTAGGACTACTACCCCCAGCAGAGACGCAGTACAGTCAGGACGGTCACAGGCAGCCCAAATATATTTTTTTGTCCCAAATTTTTTTGGAAAAGCCTACTGCTTATATAGACAGTATATGTCTTTCTCGTTTTTCACTGTCCCTGCCTCAGCACTACTGGCCCTATACTATGTAAAATTACTGCAGACTGTTTCCCTTTGGACAGGATGACAGCAATGATGTAACGGGCAACGCAGAGCCAGGAAAGAATTTTGCGCAAGCCTGCTGTAACACTTAGCTGGCTGCGTATTAATTAGGACTACTACCCCCAGCAGAGACGCAGTACAGTCAGGACGGTCACAGGCAGCCCAAATATATTTTTTTGTCCCAAATTTTTTGGGAAAAGCCCACTGCCGATATAGACAGTATATGTCTTTCACGTTTTTCACTGTCCCTGCCTCAGCACTACTGGCCCTATACTATGTAAAATTACAGCAGACTGTTTCCCTCTGGACAGGATGACAGCAATGATGTAACGGGCATCGCAGAGCCAGGAAAGAATTTTGCGCAAGCCTGCTGTAACAGCTGGCTGCGTATTAATTAGGACTACTACCCCCAGCAGAGACGCAGTACAGTCAGGACGGTCACAGGCAGCCCAAATATATTTTTTTGTCCCAAATTTTTTGGGAAAAGCCCACTGCCTATATAGACAGTATATGTCTTTCACGTTTTTCACTGTCCCTGCCTCAGCACTACTGGCCCTATACTATGTAAAATTACTGCAGACTGTTTCCCTCTGGACAGGATGACAGCAATTATGTAATGGGCAACGCAGAGCCAGGAAAGAATTTTGTGCAAGCCTGCTGTAAAACTTAGCTGGCTGCGTATTAATTAGGACTACTACCCCCAGCAGAGACGCAGTACAGTCAGGACGGTCACAGGCAGCCCAAATATATTTTTTTGTCCCAAATTTTTTTGGAAAAGCCCACTGCTTATATAGACAGTATATGTCTTTCACGTTTTTCACTGTCCCTGCCTCAGCACTACTGGCCCTATACTATGTAAAATTACTGCAGGCTGTTTCCCTCTGGACAGGATGACAGCAATGATGTAACGGGCAACGCAGAGCCAGGAAAGAATTTTGCGCAAGCCTGCTGTAACGCTTAGCTGGCTGCGTATTAATTAGGACTGCTACCCCAGCAGAGACGCAGTACAGTCAGGACGGTCACAGGCAGCCCAAATATATTTTTTTGTCCCAAATTTTTTTGGAAAAGCCCACTGCCTATATAGACAGTATATGTCTTTCACGTTTTTCACTGTCCCTGCCTCAGCACTACTGGCCCTATACTATGTAAAATTACTGCAGACTGAGGACGCAATGCTCTGCACGGCCGATATACAAAAAAAAAATGTGCAACACTGCAAAAAGCAGCCAAATGGTCAGATGTGGCCCTAAGAAGGACCGTTGGGGTTCTTGAAGCCTAAAATCACTCCTAACACTCTCCCTATAGCAGCTCCAGCATCAGCAGCACTTTCCCTGAGCTATGTTAGAATGCATCTGTGGCGAGCCGCGGGAGGGGCCGATTTATATACTCGGGTGACACCTGATCTCGCCAGCCACTCACTGCAGGGGGGTGGTATAGGGCTTGAACGTCGCAGGGGGAAGTTGTAATGCCTTCCCTGTCTTTCTATTGGCCAGAAAAGCGTGCTAACGTCTCAGAGATGAAAGTGAAAGTAACTCGAACATCGCATGGTACTCGTCTCGAGTAACGAGCATCTCGAACACGCTAATACTTGAGCGAGTATCAAGCTCGGACGAGTACGTTCGCTCATCTCTAATTATAACCATGTCATCAGTATTTGTTCAGTTTTCACCTCCATATTTATTGTCATTGGTTTTTTTTTCTACTTGGCAAATATTGATCAGGATTTACGCAGTAAGAAAATATACCAATACAGGTCCAAAAATGGAAGAAATGGGTCATGTTGTAGCATTTTTTTTTAAAATGGCCATAAAAATATGGCCATGTGAATACATATATAGATTTACATTAGCTTCACATTATGGTCCACAAAACATGAACCAAATATGGAGTTAAAATATGCTTGTCTGAAAGTCATCTAAAGGGGAGTTCCAACATGATGCTTGCTATGGCACCTGCTATTGCAATGCACATACCTTGTAAGATAATATAGACATTTGAGGGTGTAATTGCAAGGTTACAAAGAAACAAACTTTAAACTGGTAATTAACTATTGCTGTAAGATTATAACATACTATATTTACATGTTAAAGAACAAATAAACCACTATACTATTATAACTTACCATTAAAGCTGTTCCCATGTCCCTCAGATGTGTTCTAATTTGTATGTGACAGAAAGTAGAAGAGTCAGTTTCAGTAGTGTGACTATGGCTAGAGGAAAATTTAGCTTATAGTGACATATCAGACCCCTAACAGAAGCAACATTATTTTTGCAGTACATTTTGGGGGCAAAATAGCAATACAGAATGCCAGTTCAAGCAAATTCCTGTGAGATACTGATGGTATTTCAGAATGCAAGAACAACACCTACACATTACTACAATTTCTTCATATTCTTGTCCTATTTACTTTAGATTTTCACCCATCAGTGGACTGAATGTTCCAACTGCAGGATGTGCATGTCTCCTATATATGTGTGCATTATTAATAGAATGGCAGTAGAGAGAGGGAGACTAGCGAAGATAACGAGGTGGAGTTGTATGTAAAATGACACTCACACATTAAGTCCTCTTTTACTGGGAAGGGCTTGAAGACTCAGTCAAAAGCCAAGAAATCTACTTGTTTACGCCCATTTCCCTGCTTCTAACAATCTGACTAATAGTAATCTGAGCTAACAAGAAAGACTAGAAAGAGAGGAATGAGCAGAGAGAAGCTGAGGCAAACTACATCTACAGCTCAATGGAAGGATCTGTCACAAATATTGCTTTTGCTGCACTGCAGCCTGGAAAGGGTTAAGCTCATCAAGTAAATCCAAGATAGCCTGGATATCCGCTCTGAATTTCAAATAAGACAGGGATGCATGTCACTGGATCAGCTACTGTATTATATCACTAGCTAACTGTGCACTGAGAGCTTCACTGAGAGCCTCAGCTTGCTCTTTGGGTTGCACACATCACTGTGGATATGTTGAAGCTTGCAGCAAAGTTAATTTTCAGATGGCAATGTTTTCCCTTGTGAAAGGTTTTACTTTGGAGGAAGACAGATATCAGCCTGACTGTTGGGACTTGTTTATCATCTAACCTTATTTATTTAGATCTTCACAGGTAAGAATGTATCAGAATGGTAACATTGCATAAGGGGATTTGTTTTATAATACAATGAAGTTGTGCAAATAACTATGTAATAGTAGTGTAGTTACAGTATGTGTATTGTGGTTTTAGATAACTTTCTGCTCTGGTTCACAGTACATAGATACAAAAACAATATCTGCTGCACAATAGTAACCTGCTTAGGATTGTAAATGAGTACACCTAACATTACAGGCTCACTTTTTCTGGTATGGTCAGGTGAAGTGATAATGCAATAGATCTTGAGCAATAGCAGTATGCTGTGTAGCTTTCAAGCATTATGTATTAAGATATACGTATGCAGGTAGAGCAGAGCTTGGAATTTAGCATAACTCCCGGTGACAGTTCTGTGTGAGATTTGTGGTGTAAGGTCGACCAGCATGTGACCCTTTGAAAAGGTAAATGATAGTTTAGCTCTTCTACATTTCTGTACCTTGATTAATTGACTTTCTAACTTGTTTTCACACATTGTATGGTTTTATATTGTGTATAAAAGTGTGTATAATGTAATACATAACATAGATAGATAGACAGATAGATAGATAGATAGATAGATAGATAGATAGATAGATAGATAATTAGATAGATAGACAGATTTTTATCTAGCTATCTGTTTGACTATCTATGCTTCTAGAAGATGTTTGCAGATCTAGATGTTGTCATTTGTCACAGTCATTATCTTAATTGAAACAATTCAATGACAAGTTCAACTGTATTACATTTCTAGAAGTAACAAAATGCCTTGTCTTATATACCAACTATTTCTTTTGTGCGCTGTAATAATACACTGACTGAAAATAGATATATATATAATATAACCATATGACAAACTTAATTCTGCTTTTTGAGATAGATAACAATCATACTATTAATGAACATAAGGTTATACAAGCCCTCATTTTGTTTAGTTAATTATAGCAGGGGGCAAACATTTGCTTTAATTATTCTAAGTAATGTAGAACTTGTCTCACATGCAGTGGAAAAAAAAACAGAAATGCCCTCTGGGTTCTTTCCTCTTGCTCATAATGTCTGTTTGGTTTCTTGACTGCAAGGTGTGGTGTGAACATTAGTCATACAAGTCAGTTACCTGCGCATACATATTCTCTTTTAGATGGATATGAGAGAATCAATCATTACAGATTTATACTTGGATATAAAGTGGGATTTCAGCTACTGCAAATGCCAATTTGTGTTAGCCTGTTGTAGGAAAGTACGAATACATCAAGCTTGATTTGACCTATTCAGTAAGACTGAAATATGTTGTGACCTGAAAGTTAACACTAATTCACTTTTTTGTGCATTCACACTCTGTTTATCCACTCTGTACATTATGTATACATCCGGTATGCAATTTCCAATGTTTACATTTTTCCTATGGAAGACCCTGTTAGACGTTAATTAAAATAAGAGATTTCTGCAAATTGAACAAATCAGTATTAAGAAGTCTAACAAACGAAAAATTGTTTAGAAATGTGCTTCCTAGCTAGCCAAAGCCAAGCTCTCAGGATGTAATGTAAATAATTAGGCGAGTGTAAATTCCATTTAATGACTCTCAGCTGGTATTACACTTTGCTTATCCCTTTTTATAGCCAGTGTATGCTCCAAATGTCCTAGTTTAAAATATCATTTAAAAGACAGAAAAACTTAACTCTTTAGTATATAGCAATTTAAACGAGAAGACTGATTAATGTGGTAAATGTATATTCAAAGTGTGCGTATCTACAGATATAGAGATATTTAATCAATATGTGCTAGTAATATTGTATAATATTCTTGGCTTTTAAATACCCGAATGATGAATCCAATTGATGTTGAATGTTTGAGATGTTAAATTAGAGAAGATAATTTGGCAAATTTAGAAGGAAAGTATTCCTTTGAAGGCAGCTCTACTAATTACTTTAATGTGTGCAATATTAATAAATACCATAAACGTCTATGGTGGCTTCTTAATTCTATGTAATCATTTACACTCATCTGCTTATGTAAGCCAAGGATCTGGTATTAATGGAAATTGTGTAATAATTTACATCCTAGAACCATAGCTTGACCAACCTTTACAATGTTTGGTTTGATTACATTGATTATATTGATTTATTATGTTTGCATTTATTAGGTAAATGATTAAACCTTGTTCAAGTAATTTTCCCATAAATGGACAATTAGTAACATTTGTAATACTATCAGGGAAGCATGTTATACATGTGTTAAAGGATAAGCCAAAATTTATAAAATTAAGTGGTGCTTGCACTTTCACCGAATGGATTAGCATTACCTGAACTACTCTGGAAATGTATCTCTTCTAGAAAGCCCTTATACAGATAATACACTCTATAACCTCACTAATTATGTGCATACATCTTTGTATTCTATATATTATTTCTTATGTATTTATGTATAGAAAAGTTGCTAGTGAGGCCAAGTATGAACAAAACTAGAAATGTATAAAGTAGATACATTCAGTTACTGTACAAACCTCTAAATTATGTTGTTCCTGGGACCTTCCTAGCTTGCATCTATGGTAAAAATAGTCATGGTGTTCTATAAAAATCATTTGCAGTATCCTACATCAGTGTATGAACTTATAGTTAAAACCTCAGGGCATCCTTTCTAAGTAGATGAAGATTATCCTTGCAGAGACCCAACTGATAGGGAGCTTGGGGAGCAATGCTCTCTGGGTGAAAGTATACAAAATAGTTCTCCAAAAGGCAACAGAACTCTCTCTCTAGTGCCATCTGTAGAAAGTGCATTGTACAGATGGATTTTTCTGCTCTGGCTGATACCCAAGTCAAGGCACTTCGTAGGGTTGAACATTGACTTACAGGACAATCAGCTGCAGGTGGCACAAGAAAGCCAGTTTTCCTTCTTCAGAACAAAATGTGGCATCACATTTTTTGCATCAAGAGAGAATCTCTCCGTCTACTATCGACAAGCATTCTTGGAAATACTGGCATTGGAAATATTACACAAAGATAAAATTTTATGATTAATTTCATCTTACATCTAATATAGCAACTATTGTATTAATGGATCATCATTTCAACACGACAAGACATTTAGATAACACAGCATTGGGCAGACATGTAGTCAGATGCAGTTTGTATCAGCATAAGGCTGGGCTCACACAAGCGGGTCGGATTCCACACGCGGATATCCACAGTGGAAGACCTGTAAATGATCATGGAAATGAATTGCGTATGTGTGTGGTTTTCCGCATGGATGGACGCACATGCACAACATATTGAGCACACGGAAGAAAGATTGCAAGCAGGGAATGACATCAAAAAATAGCCAAAATCCCTTGAAACACCCTTCTACTGCTCAGGTGATCTCCCAGGTGACATTCTCTTGTGCTATCATGGTGACAGTTGTTCTATAAGTCATGGCTTCAGGACAGGATACTGATCTCTTGGCTGGTTTAATACTACTTATTTTGGAAGCAGTATAAGCCTTTAAAAAAAAAGACATTCTTCTGGAGGAAGAGCCCAGAAGAATAAACGGAGGTTGCAGACAGTCTGGATGGGTGTGTTGCTCCCCAGACTCTGTCCTGCATTGTCTGCCCACAAATTCCTGCTTTTTTAATTCTATTTGTATCTGGTCTCCTAGTAACTTGCAAGTGAATCTGCGTTCATATGCAATGCTAATTGCGTATGCACTGCGGATCAAACACATCCTTAGAGATCAGTAGAGTTCATACATGCAGAATCCGTGGTAAAATAGAGCATGTTGCGTTTTTTTTCCGCATGTGGAATCTTCATTCCTACCTGCAGGTGTGAGCTAACCAGTGAAAGTTCATGCATTTCATTGCCCACGTGTTACTGTGTATTGTCCACACTGATGAAGAACGTGGAATCTGCAATTCAGATCCGCTCATGTGAGACCTCCTTACAAAGGATCAAGCATGTTGAAATGCAGCACGCAGATCTTTATTTTCTTCTGCAATCTGCCATTGGAGGATAGTCAAATGTTGCCAAAATTGGTGGAATCTTCAGATGCTTATCTAATGGACAAGTTTAGTAATTTGCTTCTTAAACAATTTCTTGCGCTCTTTTAAGTTCTCTGTCCCAGATTGTGGGACATTTCTAAGAAACCTGTAAGTGGGACTATGTAATTCTAGAAATTCTGCATAGGATGTTGGATAATGTTGAAACATGAAGGAGTGAGATAATGCTGATATGTTGTTACTATATTTTGATGTCTCATGAGCTGCTTTATTATTTCTGATGCAGTTAATAAAATAGTTTTGAACCATAAATTATCCTAACCAGTAGCAATGCTGATGAACATCCACAGACTACCCAAATCAAGCCCCATTTTGAACAAATACAAACATGTTTCATTGAAACTATATCTGAAATGCAACACACTAAAGTAATAATAAATAAAGTATTGCTTATATAATTCTGTCATTGAAATAATTTATGCTTTGGATCAATTCTAGTAATTCAAATAAATCACAACAATTTTAAGACTCCTCTGTAACTTTAGCCAAGGATCCAAGTAATCTGACTCTAGCTGCTGCTTGTCAACCTCATTAAAAAGACCGTAGTTATTAAGCAGTGTATCGTAAGCAACCAACCTGTCTCAAATTACTTAATAATTCAACTCAAAGCTTGATTGGCACTATGCTGTGCTGAAATGCCTTTTAGGAGTAGTGAAAATGTACCATTCCACATCTCCATAACATATAAAAATATAAAGATTTGCTAAATAAATGTAGTTGGATAATCTGACAGCCTGTAAAAAATAGTATATAAAAACAGCATGCGATGAGTAGAATTGTCACAGACGTAAAAAACAGTTTTTGACACTATTTAGGTTATTTAACTTGCTACCAAACAATCTACATGGTAGCTGCTCATGTTCTGTGCATATTATTATACTTCTACTTTATCAATGCTTATGACAGTCTTCTAGGTCATATACAAGTACCCTACACCTACATTTTTCACTACTATAAATCTTTTCAGTAAGTCTACTGCTTTTTAAACTTGGTCTTATAACATTCTGCTAATTTGTCACTGCATTTTCCAGTTCTCTGTCAACACTAATGATTTCTGTCTTTCTAAAAGTACTATTGGAACCCCCTTACCGAACTACAGAGTCTAGTTTGTTAGCCAGATCTCTACTTCCTTGCTTCCACAGCGCTACCTCTGTCATTATTTATTTTGCGCCACCTCTTCGTTCTGATAATAGCGCAACAACTTCATAGTTACCCTAACACTTGGTTGGAAATTTGTAATTGAATGGTTGAACAGTTTCAGAGCCAGGACCAATTTCTTGCCTTGGCCCAGAGGACTGTGTGACAAACCACAAATCATTTAGCAGTTCAGGTGGTGTTCTAGATGCTGCTAGCTCTTGTCTGAATCTTCTGTACTGCATGGGTCAAAGATAAGCTACTTTCTATCATAGTATGCTCCACCTAGGTGTAGTTTGCTCCAGCCTCTTGTATAAAGATTAGAGATGAGCGAGCATACTCGTCCGAGCTTGATGCTCGTTCGAGTATTAGGGTGCTCGAGATGCTCGTTACTCGAGAAGAGCACCACGCGGTACTTGTCTCGATTAAACGAGCACTGACCATTGAATTCAATGGAGCCGGCAATACAGCCGGCTCCATTGAAAGCAATGGGCTGCCGGCGATCTCAGGATGAATTTTCGGGAAGGGCTTAAAAATATAAGTCCTTTCCTGAAAATCATCCAAAACTGTGTAAAAATTAAAAAAAATATATATACTCACCTTGTCCCGGCAGACGGAGCTCAGCCGCGGCCGGCCGGCAGTTCTCCTGAACTGCTGTGAGTAGTATTCAGCAGCTGGGGATTTAAAATCCTCGTCTGCTGAATGAGCTGCCTCTGATTGGTCATAGCCTCACCAATCAGAGGCAGCTCTCACTCACCCATTCATGAATTCATGAATGGGTGAGTGAGTGCTGCCTCTGATTGGCTCAGCGCAGGGACCAATCAGGGGCAGCTCTCAGCTGTCATTCATTGGATCGAGCACCAGCCAATCAGAGCTGGCACTCGATCATTCACAGCCATTTAGTGAATTACATCACTGAATGGCTGTAATTGGTTAATTGAGCCCTGATTGGCTGGCGCTCGACCCAATCACAGCGCTTGCTTTGCTGGAGGCAGAGTATTCAAAGCCTTGTCACCAGAAAGAAGAGGATATCTCAGCACGGAGGACACAGCAGATTGCTGTATCGACGCCGGAGACCAGCAGTACGAGGCACTGGGACGTCGCAGACCAAGTGAGTATAAGCCTTCCGAAAATAAGACACTGTGCCTCTTTTGGGGCAAAAATTAATATAAGACAGTGTCTTATTTTTGGGAAACAGTAGTGACTATCACATGTATAACATACTTATACAGGAGTCATGACGTAGCAGACAGACAAGGAGTGTGTCTAACATCTGAGTTGCTCCAAATGTGTTGTCAAAATATGTTTATTAAAGGTTTTACATAGTGCAAACAGAGTGACATACAGATGAACAGGCCCCGAAGTCAGATTAACGCATTCATTGTATAGAATACAGGTGGCAATTGCGGCGATCCTAAGCAAAGTCTTTACTAATGGGTCCTTGTAGGTGGTAGGTTATACGCAAGACCATGGTGTCGTATCAGTCATTGCCACGTGATTTGGTTACTCTGGACTTCAGGGATTAGACTCAACAGCTGAATAACAACAAAGTAACTATTTCAAATTTGTTAAACCGTTTGTGTCACTTGTATTATGTTACATCTTAAGGAGTTAGTGAAAGTCAGAACAGTTCGGGATGAACTTCGACTTGTAATTGGTGTGGTATATTAGGGGAAAGGGAAGTGGGGTATAGAGAGGAAGGAAGTGGGGGAGAATAAAAGAGGTAGAGTCTGAGAGGGGATAAGTAAAGGTAGAAAAGCTAGGTGAAAGTGTTGAGAAGGAGAAAGGAGAAGGGGGGGTAGCGTCTCGGAAGGGAGCCCCTGGCGATGCTCTTACTCCTGGTTAGGCGGGCCTGACCCTATGCTCAAGCCACTGCTCGAACCCGGCGGAGCCTCGAAACGTCATCCATACCTCCCACACAGCGTAGTACTTGGACCAATTGTCGTCGTCCTTGGCTCTCAGCTCTTCCATGTATCTAATATCTTCTAGGGCTGTTGTCCAATTCAGACGTGTCGGCGACGTCTGGGATTTCCAGAGTCGAGGGATCACTGTTCTCATGGCTAAAATGAAAAATCTCAGGATGTCTTTTTTACTAGCGGAGGTGGAGCCCGGCATGATCGAGAGGAGAGCAATTTTAGGGGTGAGGACTAGTGAGCTTTTTCTCAGGGAGTTGTATAGGACCTGTATCTCTGACCACAGGTCTCCGATCGCCAGGCAGGACCACCAAATGTGTGTGAGCGTTCCTGTTTCCCCCATGCATCTCCAGCAAACAGCCGAGACGTTGGGGTATATTTTGGCCAGTAACGCTGGGGTGCGGTACCATCTCATGATGAGCTTATAGTTTAGCTCTTGGTGCTTGCCCGAGATCGACATACCATGAGCCAGAGTAGTACCCTTAACCCACTCCTTGTCAGACAGGGGTTGACCTAGCTCTTTCTCCCACGCCTTGCGGTGCTTCCCCCCTAAGTCCTGGGTCCCCCCGGCTACCAACATGCCATAGATGTGGAGATTTCGCCTCTCGACTCACAAGGGTTTGCACATAGTTCTTCAAAAGCTGTGGGAGGGATAGACAACTCCGGAATTGTACCCTGCGCTCTGATGAAATGGCATAGCTGTAAGTATTGGTACCTTGCACCTGTTGAGGCCCCGCCTTGTCCTGCGAGCGAGCTCAGGGGTCTGATTCCCTCCTCCCATCGCAGATCTTGAATTCTCGGGAGAAAAACTCCCAGGCTGTTCAGCAATGACAGTCCTCTGACCCCTAGAGGGAAACCCGGGTTTCCCACAAGGGGCGTCCAGGGGCCCGGAATGGAGACCAACCCTCCTCTGCTTGTGAAGCTGTCCCAGATACGCAGGAGCGAGCACATAAAGGGTGACGCCTTGACTCCTCTTCTTCCTAGACCCCCCTCAGCCAAAAAAGACCCTGCGATCTGAAAGGGGCAGAACTCTGTTCCATTTCGACCCAGAGTTTAGTCTGTCCTCTGTGCATGAGGTCCAGGACGGTCCTACCTATTGCCGCCCTGTAGTAAAGCAGCAAGTCCGGCAGGCCCACCCCTCCATTTTCTTTTTTCTGAGTGAGGAGTTTGTAGCTCAAGCGGGGCCTGGTTCCTCCCCATACGAAACGTGTCACTACCCTTTTTAGTTTGATGAAGTAACTACGTGGTAGCTGTATCGGTAAGGTCTGAAAAAGGTACAGGAGTTTCGGGAGGGAGTTCATTTTAATGGCGTTTATTCTGCTAACACCAAGAGAGTGTTTTCTGTATCTTTTACCAGAGAGGAGAAAATGGGCTCGTAGTTCAGGTCATTCAGCTTGATTCCTAGATATTTGATAAAGTCTTCACGCCACGATAGTGAGAATAGAGGTTTAAGTTGGGTTAGTTCTGTGGGCTGGAGTGTTATGTTTAGGATTTCGGATTTTTGTAAGTTAATTTTAAAGTTGCTGACTTTACTGTATCTATCGAATTCCCGTAAGAGGGCAGGTAGGGCTCGGGGAGGGTTTGTTATGTAGACCACGAGGTCGTCCGCGAACGCGGCCACTTTGTGCTCAGCTTGGGTCGTTTTGTAGCCCTGAATTTCTGTGTTCGATCTGATTGCGTTAGCCAGGGACTCCATTACTAGGACGTACAGGGTTGGGGAAAGTGGGCAACCCTGGCGCGTGCCATTCCTGATGTTGATTGGATGGGAGAGTTTGCCGTTTACTCGTATTTGGGCTGTGGGTTTGTTGTACAGGGCCATTATCCAGTTTCTCAATCTGAGTCCCAGACCTATCTTTTGTAGGGTGGCCTCTAAAAATTTCCAATTAACCCGGTCAAATGCCTTCTCGGTGCCAACCGATAGGAGGCATGGGGGGTTCTTTGCGTCGCGTGCCCTGCTCACCAGAGAAAGGGTTCTGATGGTGTTGTCTCTTGCCTCTCGGCCAAGGACAAAACCGGTCTGGTCTCTATGAACCAGTTTAGGAACAAGTGGCCCAAGGCGTGTGGCTAGGGTTCTTGCGAATACTTTGGTATCAACGTGTAGTAGGGAGATAGGCCTATAATTCCCGCAAGAGAGGGGGTTTCTTCCTTGTTTTTGGATAACTGTGATAGTGGCCTGTAGGGCTTGTTGTGGGAATGGGCAGTTGTCGCATATGGCATTAAAGGCCTTGCATAGAACTGGGGTTATAAGGTCTCCGAACGTCTTATAAAATCGGGGCGTGAAGCCGTCTGGGCCGGGACTTTTGCCTATCTTTAGGTTTCATAGCTCCTCTGAGATTTCTTGTTCTGTGAAATCCTGTTCTAGGGTCTCAGAGTCAGTCAGGGAGACTGGTTTGGGGGCAAAAGCGTGTAGGTAGGATTCTATGCTGTCTGAGGCGTTGTTCTGGGTCGTTCCTGAGGGGTCTGTAATGTTGTACAACTTTTCGTAGTAGTGTCTGAAGCATTCCAGTAGGTCCTCGGTGGCGTGGACCTTTCCCTTCGCCGGAGAGTTTAGTGCGAAAATATAAGATTGGTGTCCGCGGGGATTTAGGGCTCTCGCTAGCCAACTACTGCATTTATTACCATATTCGTAAAACCCGCCTCTTAGTCTGTCCCTTGCGCACAGGTGGGCCTGGTCTAACACGGCTAGAATTTGCTGGCGTAGGGAGGTGATCTCTGCATTGAGGGACGGGGAGGCATTTGTTTTGTTGGCCTGTTCTGCTCTCTCTAGGAGTGTGATGAGGCCCTTTAACTTGCCTATTCTGTTCTTTTTGAGTCTCGCTCCGTGGGATATGAAGGTTCCCCGTAATACGCATTTAAGCGCTTCCCATTGTATGGGTGGGGAGGTGGTGTCGTCTCGATGGGTCTCGATAAACATCTCAATGGTCCTACGTATATCTTCCTTGCAGCAAGAGTCGCTCAGAAGATTATCGTTAAGACGCCAGGAGTTGTAGCCCCTCCTATGGTCGTGTCCCAAGAGAGCTCCGTAGACAGGTGCGTGGTCCGACCACAGAATGCTCCCTAGTGAGCTTCTGGGTGAAAGGTCCAAAAGACCGTGCGATATGAACAGATAGTCTAACCTCCCGTAACTATTGTGTGCAGTGGAGTGGTGGCTATAGTCTTTGGCTTTCGGATGGAGTGTTCTCCAAAGGTCAATGAGTCTGAATTCTAATAGGCGTCTCCGCAGTCTACGCAAGGCCACCGGGGCGACCCCGGACTTACCCGAAGACGTGTCTAGGCTGGGGTCCATCGCAAGGTTGAAGTCTCCTCCCAGGATGATGCCGGAGCCCTCTGCGAATTGTTCAAGTTCCCCTAGGGTGCTCAGCCCAAAGGCGGCCTGTCCTGTGTTGGGAAAATAAATATTAGCAATCGTCACCACACGATGTCCTAGATCTAGTTTGAGGAATACATATCTGCCTTGGGGGTCTATTTTTGATGCCAGTATGCTGTGGGGGAGGCTTTTATGGATCGCTATCGAGGCGCCGCACTTATTTTTTTCAGGGTGGGGGCTATGGTACCACGTAGGGTAAAATTTGTTAGTGCACTTGGGTATGTGGCCAGTCTTAAAGTGTGTTTCCTGTAGCAGAGCTATTAGGACTCATTTTTTGTGTAAGTGCGCCAGAATCTGGCCTCTTTTGGCTGGGTTGTTTAAGCCTCTGGCATTGTAGGTGCAGAACGAGAGCCCTGTCCTGGAGGATGTTCAGTTGTAGGGGAAGATGTCTTTAGGGCGACCGAGACGCTAGGGAAGGAGAGTAGAAAGGAAGATGTGGAGAAAGAAGAGAGAGGGGGGAGGTGAGAGTGTGGGTAGGAGGTGACAGAAAATAAGATTTCCGTCGATTGGTGAAGAGTGTCCCAATCTCGCGGGGTGGGTTTCAGACCTGTGGTCCGAATTGGACGGCACCATGGTGGCGTCCACCCGTTGGGAGGGAGAGACCTGGAAATGCCGGAGCCGCCCCCGGCATCCCCTGTTTGGAGTCGGATGCTCATTGGAATTATCTAAACTTAGAAGACCTGCATTAATTAAGGTGATAGACATGTGGCACGTTGGACAGCGAAAGGGGTGTGTTGTGGGGAGAGGGTTGATGTTGACCGGCTGAGGTGCATGGTTTTTTAGTGTTTGATGTGGTGTGCCAGCCAGGGTGAGGTGGCGTAATGCTAGCATAACATATAGAACTATAAAGATTCAGTCAAAACAAACTAGCGGTAACTTCAAATCACGGTTTTAGTCCGCGAGGCGTCTCATCCGCATTAGGATGCGTGAACAATGTCTCTGCGGGGCTGGTCATGGTGGCGGGCGTGCCGGGTGGTTCCGGTTCTTCGGGCGCCTTGGCCTGGCCTCTCGTCATGGTGTTCTAGGTGCTGTGATGGGTAGTGCTGGGATGAGCGGCCAGTCTGGGATCGAGACCATCGGTAGTTCTAGAGTGCCGAGGAATTTAGGGAGGTCAGCCGGAGACCTGAAGATCGCCGTCTTCCCGTTCTTTGAGGCGGACAACTAGAAGGGGTACCCCCATCTGTAGAGGATCTTGCTAGTTCGTAGCAGGTCAAGGAGCGGTCTGACCGCTTTGCGGAGCTGGAGGGTGCGTCTAGCAAGATCTGGGTATATCGCTATCGGGGTACCGTTGTGCGCGAGGGGCTCTTTCCTATCGCGGGCACTCTTCAGGATGGCTTCCTTGTCCTTGAAGAAATGTATACGGCATACAATGTCTCGTGGCTTTTCTGGATCGTCTGGTCGGGGGCCGAGAGTTCTGTGGATACGATCGATTTCTATTGGTCGATCGGATGGTCGTTGTAGTAGGGAGCTGAAAAAGTTGCGGGCCCAGTCTTCCAGCTGTGAGGGGGTGATTTCCTCTGACAGACCTCACAGGCGCAAGTTGTTACGTCTGTGGCGGTTTTCAAGGTCGTCGAGGTGAGACATCATGTCCGCCATTTGCTGGGCTTGTGCATTTATGATCTGACTATGGGTCTCGAGTGCTGTGAGGACCTCATCTTGCGTCTCCTCTATGGTGTGTATACGGTTTTAAGTTCTTGTTGAATGAGGGACAACGATTCTTTTTGGGAATTTTCTAGACGCTGAAAATCTCTTTTAGTCGGGAGGGATTTTAAATGCGCTTTCCAATCCCATTCCTCATCTGATGAGGAGTCGCTGTAAGAGGGCGGGCTGACTGTATGGGCTGCTGCGGCTTTAGTGCGTCTTCTACAGCTTTTCTGGTGGACAGGGCTACTACTCCCCTCAGAGTAGGGGGTCATATTGTGTGGTGTTTTTGGTAGCGGAGGAGAGTTCACACTAGCAGGGTTATTTATGGATCCCTGCTGGGAGGGCTGTGCCTCCCTTCAGTCACAGGGGTTCTATTCCCTTCAGGGTGTATGTGCTCCTTATTGAAGTCCTGGAGGCTAGGGGAGCTGTGGGGGCTGGGAGAAGGACCCACGCTATCTGCCCGGTGTGAGCGGCCACCTGTGGTGTGGGAGCACTTATCTGTCTCCTGATGTCTTCTGGGTCCGACTGTGCTGAGTGTCTCTCGTCCGTGGGACTCCGTACTGCCGCTGCTGCGGGGTGCAGAGAGGGAGCGCACATGGTCCGGCGCCATCTTTGGAGAGGGAGCTGCCGCACCTCGCGTGCCGAAGAATCTCTGTATTGTCGGCGGCTCGTCCTCTCCTGCCGTCCGTGGCTTGCTGGAGGGTCTCCTCTTCCCCATCGTTGTGCTGGGAGGATTTTTGTGCCGGTAAGTTGCTTTAATAGCAGGTCAAAGCTGCGGGGGAGCCGGGAGCTCAGCAGGAGCGCGGCTTACTCCTCCATAGGCAGGTCACGCCCCGGGTTGCTCCAAATTTATATTAAATTTTACATATTCTTGTAAATTCATTTTCATTATGGATAATACTTTTTAATGTTCCTATGATTGTTCGTCCCCATACAGATAATATTTATTGGTAGTATATCTACTTGTTTACATGGGTGTTGTGCTGATGATAAGCTGATGATAAGCAAGCATTTCTATACCTACATGAAAGATTTAATCAGCTGACGACTCCTGCAAAAGGGCCTTAAATCATTAAAAAGATTTCTGATATTCTAATCATTAAAGGGATTTCCCAAGATATTTCTTTTCAGCAGTCTGTGTTAAAAAAAATCTTATAGTAGCCTATACTCATCTGTTCTGGGTCTTTGCAATTCTATCACCACCTCTTTGTTCACTCTGCCAGGTATGTTTGCAAACTGCAGAGTCAACCTATGAACAGAATGCCATAGGCTGCTGCAGCCAATCATAGACCTCAGCTGTCAACTGGTTGCATTCTGTAAACAGAGCAGTAAGAACAAAGATGTAGTTTTGAAGCTGTAGTGACCTGGACAGTTGAGTGTAGGCTACTTTATTATTTTTTTAACATGGAAGGCTTGAAAAATAAATAATTTATTTCAGAAAAAATGTTTTTTTATTGCGAGTTCCATGATGAAAATAAATGTGTTGACATACACACAGGACAAATATTTATAAGTTTACTATAAGTGATAAAGTAGATATGCATGCAATATATCCAAAGACATCCAAGATATCAAGAAAGATATCACCATGCAGGACACATAAGATCTAAATATACAAATAGTATATATATGCAAGATATGGAAAAGCAAAACAATATTATACTTGTCATCCATGGAATATAGATAAATCAATTGGGGGGGAGGGGTCGATGTTCCTCAGCCCCAGTCATCAAAAGTAGACTTCAACAACACCCTCTCATGGTGGACCTCCCTGCTTTTGTATTCAATGAACTTATGAACTATGGATGGCTCTACATATTTATACTAAATTATCCAATGAGACATTTTTATATTCATACTGTCAAATGTTGTTAGGCAGTTTTCCTCTTAACTATTAGAGAGTGACTGCAAAAGGTAGAATATTTTGCATTCCTTAACACCACAGGACATTACAGGGTAATAGTTAATGTTACAGGACATAAACTTACGTCCTGTGGATGGTGCCAGCTGAGAAGTGAGCCCACACCATTTCGCAGTGGGAGGAACTGTGACTGATAGCCAGCCTCCCACTGCAACAGCGGGGATTGGTGAGAACACTGATCCGTGCTCTTAACCCTTTATATACCATGGTCAATCTACATTGTTGCATTCACAGAGGGAGCACACTCCCTCTGTCAGGTTATTGGCCTGCTCTGATGCAATCGCAATGGGTTGTCATTGCAACTGGATGCTATACACTGGTGTCCAGGCCTGCCATGACCTGTGATTGCTATTGTTAGTAATAATGCATTGCAATGTATGGCAGAATGCCAGTGATTTGCTGAGCACTGTGACCAATCACAGGCAGCGCTCAGCTATCATTTAATGAATGGTTGAGAGCTGCCTGTGATTGGCTGAGCGCTCAGCCAATCTGACGCAGCCTTTCAGGAGGTGGGGATTTTAAATCCCCGCCTGCTGAAAGAGCTTCACTACACTGCCGGGGACCAAGCAGGGAAAACACGCCTGAGCCCTGACAGCAGTACAGAGGTGAGTATATTTTTTTACTTTTTACAAAAGCTAGGGTTGATTTTCAGGGAAGGACTTATATTTAAAACCCTTCCATAAAAATCACTGCAGGGGTTGCCGGCAGCCCATTGCTTACAATTGGGCCGCCGGCAGCGTCAGCCTCATTGAAGTTAACGGGAGAGCTTCGCAATCCACTGCCACAGCTCTGGTAGGGGATTCTTTATTCCCCGCAGGGAGTCCCCTTGTCACTGAACACTGTAACAGTGTTGTCACAGTGTTCAGTGATGATATTTACGCGCAGGACGGACGTTCCCGGTGCACGCATGTCCTATCTTTTGCAGGTGAGTGCGTTTGCACGTCTGTAAAACACGGACATGTTAACACACTATAGGTTAACCAATTGTAATATACGTGCGATATATACTTGCAAATACACTCTCGTGTAAATGAGGCCTCAGGTATTAAGGAATGGAAGCCATCTAAAAAAGCGCATGCAAACAGGTGTGTGCAATTAATGTGCATATCCTTAAGCATGGTTTAGGAATGTTTTGAAGTGCCAGCCTGTACTAGGTTTTGGATAGCTCTAAGTTTCTGTTGATGAACTTAACCCCTCAGTGACCAAGCCTGTTTGCGCCCTAATGACCAGGCCAAATTTTGGAAATCTGACATGTGTCACTTTAACATAGAATAACTCTGTAAAGGTTTTGCATACCCAAGTGATTCTGACATTGTTTTTGCCACATATTTTACTTCATTTACGAAGAAAGCAGGTCGCCAGCAGCACAAATTGTATATCCCTCCAGGGGTTGGGCATAAATTATGCAGTAGCCAAAGAGACAGGTGATTGGATCCTTGTCACCAAAAACACATGCAGTAAAAAGGAAGACTTCGGCAGCATCCAGGGTGCAAATTGATATCCAAAGTTTTATTCCCCCATCACAAAGAAAACAGGCAACGTTTCGGCCATGTTGGCCTTTGTCAAGCTCATATTTTACTTCATTTAGGTGGTAAAAATAGAACGATTGAATTTGATTATATTTATTAAAAGTGCCAAAATTGAGAAACGTGTAAAAAATTTCATTTTTTCACATTTTCAACTGTAATATATCAAATATGTGCAAATATACTGTATAATTTTTAATGAGATATATATATTTCCATCTACATACTCAACTCTGGACACACATTTGGAAAACCTTTGGTTTTATTTAACCATTAAGAAGGTGTACAAATTTATCATTGATTATTAACATTTTGAGAAACATTTTGTTTTCCTATACCAAGCCAAGATTGCAAAGACTTATAGGTGTCAGAATGATAGATACCACGACAAATGACGCCATTTTAAAAAATAAACCTTTGAATGAATTTACTGAGGGGTGTCATGAGAATTTTGCTCTCACTGTTTCTTTTCAGAAATTAATGCAATTTAGAGGAGAAAAAATAAAATGTCATATTTTTGCAAATATGTCATTTAAAAGACAGGATTTTTTTCTATAGTGACCATGATAATGAGAATTTGCACCCAAAATGGATAACCCTGTTTGTCCTGTGTTCAGAAACATACCCATCGTGGCCCTAATCTTGTGTCTCTGTGCACAGTACTTTTAGCTAACCTGATGGATTCGATCCATTAGGGCAGCTGAATCTTTAACCCTTTCCAATCTACTGTCTGACCTCTGAAGACAGTTTGATTTAAAGCTGTACAGCTTCTATGTTGGAAGACGTCCGTCGGGGTTCTCTTACTGTATACTGCCAGCCTCTCTGCTGTCGAAGCCTATCCAACGTGTCACTTCATGCAGTACTGGCTTTAGCCAGCATATAGCGCCATTGAAGAACAAGAGTAAGCCCCCTAGGAAAACCAGCATACAAATTGGATTGGAAAGGGTTAACTTTTATTTACTTTTCATTGAGTTTCATATGATCACTGGCATTCGGTAAATGCCAGTGATTATGTTACCAGGGAAAAGGGGGCCCACAGCCCGGGATGATGGCTCCAGGTTATCAGCTACCTTCAGGAGCCGGCAGCATGGAGCTGTCACATCCACAGTTACAGGGTTTTAATCCCCGCAGGGAGCATGTTTTTACGTCCCTGGGGATAAAAGCCCAGCAAACCAGAACTAAGGAATGCTATGGGGTGGTCACTAAGGGGTTAAAGGCATAAAGTCAAAAATACTCCTTCCATACACAACCCATTCAATTTTTTTTTGCCTTTATATGAGCTTGTATTTTGAAAATGTAAACTAAGAACACAGATTGCCAAAATTTACACTTTATGAGCAAATTATTAGTTGGGAAAAACAATTTACCTCGCTTTTCATTATTTCTGGAAATAGAATACCATTTTTGGGTGCTAAGATTTACTTCATAGAACTAATATGATTTAATTTATTTCCTAGTCACCCATTACATTCTTCTTAACTCAACTGAACCAGAAAGCACACTCAGTGTCTTCAGCCAGATGCTTAAAGCAGACATATTCTATGAGCACCAAGCTGACTTTTACATAATTGAAAACTACATAGTTGCCATATACTGAATGTCATACAACACCACTTCAGTTTTACAAGAAGTTGATATACTTCTGCAGTAACATAAACATGTCTTAACTACACATTGAGTACATTCCAATTACAGCCACAGAATAAAAAAAAGGCCCACACTTCTCTTTTATCTTTGGTATTAAAGACAAAAACGTGTTTACTTTCTGATTTAATTATATACACGTTTTTATGCATTTCAGTATCAATTACATCTCTGTCTATATTACATATTAAAAGTTTGAAAAATCTAAATTTAGTTTGATTGAATTTCCGTTTTTTTATGTAAAACAGTTTATTTAACGTATAAAATAAAGTTCACAGAATTTTCCAATCTAGCTTGTATTTCAACTTTTCACTATTTTCAAAAGCCTTATTTGCCATCAGTAGATTAAAGGAGCAGATCCAGGATTTTCTTTTAGGGATGTGGAAAGTTTTAGCTATGCCCAGGTCTAATGGAAAATGTCAATTCTGGGCAAGAAAAAGCTTTGTCTTTCCTGCGTGTTACATATAAACAAAAAGTTAAAGGTCTTAAAGAGAGCGATTTGCTTTGGGTCTCTATATTTTGCCCGTCCCCTAGGGAAAAAAATATTGAACAAATTGCCAACAGCATATCATGGTAGGCTTATATACAATGGCTGGCTGAGCTCAGTATCCCATAAGATAATAGTTTCCCCATACAGTAATCGAGCCTCTTTGTGTACCACAATGTAGCAGTGTCCCTTTTGTGCCCCATAAGATAATAGTGCACTCATATAAAGTATTAGTGCCTTCCATAAGATATAAGTGCCCCCATAAGGGAACACTTTGTGCCATCATAAGGTAATAGTCCCCTCCATAAGGTAATAATGTTCCCTTTCCATCCCCTAAGCTAATAGTGCCTTCTTCCTTCTCAATAAAGTAATACTGTGCCTGAGGAGGTATTAGTTGCCCCTATAAGGTAATAGTGCCCACTTTGTGCTCCCATTAGGTAATAGTGTTCCCTATTAGGTAATAGTGGGCACTTTGAGCTTCTTTAAAGTAGTAATGTCCCCTACAAGCTAATAATGCCCCACATAAGGTAATAGTGCCCCCTTTGTGTCCCCATAATGTAATGGTGCACACTATAAAGTAATTGTGCACCACATAAGGTAATAGTGCCCCATTTGTGTCCACACAAATCTCTTCACACTGCAGTTACTTGTTTAATGTCCTCCACTTCCTCCATGTTCTATGTGAAAGTTTCTTGTGCAGCTTGAGGAATCCTCCTACCATTTGTTGGTCTCCACTCTGGCACCTCAGAACACATAAGGGAGGAGACAGGGTGTTCAAGAACAGTATTGCATGGGTAATGTATATTGGACAGCATTGCTGTTTATGCCAATGTCAACCTTGAATAGTGTGTTACCGCACAGACAGTTGTTGTGACAATGATAAGACATGTGACTTCAACACGGTTGTGTAGTGTGTTGGTGCAAGACATGGATAAGATGAGCAGGGGCTCCTGCAAAAGAATGTTGCGAAGGTGGATGTTGTTCAGAGGGCCTGAGTGTGTGCAGATGTACCGATATAATGATATAATTCCCGTGTGGTGCTGTACCATTGCCAGTGAGAGAGCCTGAAGTTTTATTGGATGAGTAAATCCTGGGTCGTGTGGCTGATAGAGATTGAATAGAGCCAAGCCGTGTCAAGTGCCAATGCCACATGCTGCTTCTGCCTGAAAGTTTCTACAGTAAAGAACTGTTAAAGCATAAAAATGTAGCACTATCTATTCAGTCTGTTGCCATTCCCCCTTCTCACCCGGCAAGAAATAACATATGACTGGTGATGAAGCCCAGGCCTCCTGCAAATGCTGAGTAGCAATAGCTGGCCCTGTTCTCCCCGGCTTAGTTGGTGAGCCTGAAGACAGCTTACATAGTGACAGCAAACAAAGATGTTCTCAAATAGTGATAAATTAAAACACAAAGTATACTAGAAAGCTGTAGAGCTTGTCATTTATACAGTGATTAAGCTTAATTTCCATAAGACTAAATACCTCTTTACCCCTTCCCAACATTTGCCAGACACTTAGCCTAGGGTCACACGGGGCGGATTTGTTGCTTATTTCCCGCGGTTGGCCGTTGCATATCCGCATTGCGGCCATTCCGTCGCGGTTGCAGTGCAATGCAGTGCGAATGTGTTTGGCCAAAATCCCGTTCTCACAGGGCGTAAAATTTTCCGCAGAGCCGCAGTGCGGATATGCAACTGCGTCGCGGTTTTGAAATATGCAGCATGTCCAATCTTTTGACGGTTCCGCAGCGTTTTTTTTTACATAGGGCCCCATGAACGCAGCTACAACCGCAATGAAAACCGCTATTGCTTGTTTTGCAGCGGTTTTTATTGCGGTTCCGCAGCAGATTGTTCGCATGAAAAAGAGGGGCAATATATAGTGGATTTTCAGAGGAACAGTATGTAGCAGGTTTATCAGCTGAGCCTGCACCATGTGCTGTGAGTGCCAGCTGAGAAACACATCAGACAGCTGCAGCAACTGGGACCAGAAAGAATTCTGATCCAGGCCAGGATCATTGCTGGCCATAGACATACCAGCCCCTGCGCTTGAGCGGGCCCAGAGGCCCCCCACCAGCACATACATCTCTACTTTAACTTCGCATTGTCGGCAGCCGCTTGCTAAGTTAGTGCAGTCCAGCCGACAGCACGAGCCAGGAGGAGAGTAAGAGAAGGGAGGGGGAGGACTTGGAGAGAAGACAGGGGAAGAGGAGGGGGTGGGGGAAAGAGCAGAGAGGACACAGAGGCAGACTCACCGCACAGGGGCACAGCACAGCAAGCAATCGAGTGGAGCAGGAATCATATC
Source organism: Eleutherodactylus coqui (assembly GCF_035609145.1). NCBI lineage: Eukaryota > Metazoa > Chordata > Amphibia > Anura > Eleutherodactylidae > Eleutherodactylus > Eleutherodactylus coqui. Next base: position 407,669,693 of record NC_089837.1, on the reverse strand, counting down.
ATCTCCCTGCTGCTTCCCCCCTGCTGACACTGTGTACAGCTGTTCTCCTCAGCAGAGAGGTAGTCCGGGCACCAGGGTATGTATCAGCTTGTCTGCCTGTCTGTATGTCTTTCTATGTGTCTGTCTACCTATCTTGCCTGGTCTCATATCTATCTATCTATCTATCTATCTATCTATCTATCTATCTATCTATCTATCTATCTATCTATCTATCTTATATCTATCCATCTCATATCTATCTATCTATCTCATATCTATCTATCTATCTCATATCTATCTATCTCTCTCTCATATCTATCTATCTATCTATCTATCTATCTATCTATCCTGTTTCCCTGAAAATAAGACATACCCTGAAAATAAGACATAGCATGATTTTCCAGAATTTTTGAGGATGCAAAATGATTTTTCAGGCTTTTTGAGGATGCTTGAAATATAAGCCCTACTCCAAAATTAAGCCCTGCTAACAGTTAATTTAAAAAGTCAATTTAAATAGTGTCCAGGCAGCTATACATGTAAAAAAGTTAAACTTTTTTTTAACAAAAATTAATATAAGACACTGTCTTATTTTCGGGGAAACACGGTATCTATCTATCTATCTATCTATCTATCTATCTATCTATCTATCTACCTATCTATCTACCTATCTATCTCTGGATCTCTCTCATATCTATGTATCTATCCATCTATGTATCTATCTATCTATCTCTCTCTTAGGCCTCATGCCCACTTGCATGAACGGATTTCACTGCTGAATCTTGCAGTGAAATCCGTACATGCCCGCGGACATGGAGAGGGAAAATACATTATACTCACCTCTCCAGACACTGCGGGGCTCCCCTCTGTGCAGGCCAAATCTTCTTTCTTCCGGTCGGCGGACGTGCTTGGCACGCCGGCAGCGTGCCGCGTGCATGCGCACTAATATTGTAAAAAATCTCCTCTTCTCCCGCGTATCCGCGGCACAGCACAAAAACAGCTGCGGCTGTGCCGCGGATACAAACGGCTTCCATAGGCTTCAATGGGAGCCGCGGCAGCCGTCCGTGTGGCAGATCCGCAGGAAAATGGAGCATGCTGCGATCTCTTCCTGTGCGTGTGACCCGCACTACGGGAAGAAATCCCATCTGCATGCTTTTAGCTTCCCTACCGATGCCAATGCATCCCTATGGGCAGCAAGACGTGTGGATCTCCTTTGCGGGGGCCAGGTGCGGATTTTATAATTAAAATCCGCACGTGGATATTGGCCCTCAGGCATAGATACAGGGCGAGGGGGGAAAAGGGCCTGGGGGGGCCCAAGCTGAACTTTTGCACCCGGGCCCCTGAGCCTTTAGATACGCCCCTGTTGCTGGCTACTGCATCTAATTGGTTAGATAAAGGGAAGAGGATCCCTTTATGGTCTGGATACGAAGTTAAGATATGCTTATCTGAAAGTGATCTAAAGGAGTTTTCCCATCTCTGAAGTTGATGGGACTGTGCTGCACAGCAGGTGGAATGGAATGCTGCTGTAAAGGGGCCAATACAATAAACTAACACTATGGCCACTGAATTGTAAAGATCATTAAGCACCCCAACAGTTGGATCCCCCGTGGTCAAAAACCAATGGTGCATCCTAGCAATAAAATGGTGAACTTTTGATGCCGGGAAAACACCTTTAAAACTTATGCATGCAAATATGTTTGAGATCCTCTTTGTATGAAGCACTAATTTATACTAATTGGTGAACCTCCTCGTTAGTCATCTTTTTGACTTAGAGGCACCCACACACTTTTTATTCAGACTTAGTACTAAGAGTGCATGCTACGGTAGTGAGTGGATTATATTAATAGGAAGATTAGAAACAAAGAATTGAAATATTGTATTTCATACAACACTATTACAGAATTAAACAGTCAGTCCCAAAAGATGCATTGCAGAGTCGTAACAATGATTACCTTTATGTGGGCAAAATATTCAAATCCCTGCTCTACCCTGTAATTAAATACTTTGGCCAAGGCAGAGGGGCTTGTTTGCACCCCCTGTCACCGGACACCAGGGGTTAAAGACCTGCTGTCTGCTGTGGCTACAAATTTGTGGCTCTCTCAAATTTTAATCTATGGAAATAGGCGAGTGTGCTAGCTCTCTTGTTTGTCATCTCTCTTGGTGCTACATTATCCTGTTTTACCACTCTTGTGATATTTTGAAATGTTTTAAACCAGAAAGCCCACCCAGACTAGAACTTGTTTAAATGTTTTGTTTTACTGTGCAGAACCATGATCTTGAATTAGAATTTAACTTAGGACCATAAAAATGTGATTTATTTCACCCCCAATTCAGTATTTATGCATGAATATGGTAATTGCATAATTATTTGGATAGAAAATTATATTATATTCTATAACAATGCAGAATACTTTAAAGCATTTCAAGTAATAGAAATAGATATTTATTTTTTTACTGGGAGATTTAGTTTATTGGATGTTGATATTTACTGAACTGCAATGGATATTATTTTGATAATGCCCTAATTCCATGGACTCAGTTATGACATCTAAATGTCACACTTCCCTATTTCTTATGCAAATCTGTCTTAAAATAGCCTGCTCTATTTAAAAGGGATATGTAATCAGACAATGATCTACTATTTAAAAAAGTTTTTATGTAAATTATTTTTAAAAATAATTTGTGAGGATTTTTTATTTTATTTTTCCATGTTACTATCTATAGTATATTAAAAAATCCTGAGATCTTACAGTTGTTCTCTGCAACTCCTAATAGACTAATCATTCCGGTTCTGTAGAGATCGCTTTTCAGCAGGCATCTCATTGTCATCATAATGACACAGGAACACAATGTTCACAATAGGTAATGGCATAGGTCACAGGGCATGCCAACAAGACTCTTTCATAGAAGTCACTAAGTAATACCCAGATTACAGGCTCTTATAGTCCATGTGCCTGCTGTAATGCATATATCTGAATGCTATTAACAGCAGCACAGGCAAAAAGTAAAATCTGCATTCAGAAAAAAACTTATTATAATAAAAGAATATGTATTAGCATCTGGTTGTAAGTAGTTAAAAACAAATAAAAATGTTATGTTCTCTTTAGAAGAGTTATTCATTCCTTTTAAATTGATGGTCCATATTTACAACAAATCATTAAAATTACTGAAGATCGCCTGTGCCAGGTATTGCAGCTCTACCACATTCACTTGCATGGGACAATGATGAAGTAAACTGCAATACTAAGCACAACTAATATGGAACAATGAAGGGGATGCGGTACCCTCGCAGAATTTTGGGCCCCCTTTAAGCAGTTGATAAGCAGGAGTGCTAGTATTTGCACCCACTCCAATCTAATAACGATGGCCTATCCTAATAGGTCATTCATTTTTAAGGATCATAGATCTTGCACAGACACTTGTAAAAGGCCTGCATAGTTAGACCTCTGTCCGATGACGTTTTTTTCTTTTGTGCACCTATAGGCGCGCAAAAAAAAGCGCAGCTCGCATGTCCGCAAATCGCGTGAATGAGCAAATTTTCTAAGCACAGAAGACCTGAGCTTCATGCGCCTGAAAATCATCCATTCTCTGGAGCAACTGCACTTGGAGAATCAAAGCTGCTCCAGGAGGAGAGAGAAGAAGCCCCACAGGTCTTAGGAATTTTCCAAGAGCAGGGAGAGAGAGCAGACCTAAGAGAGATTTCCCCATAGCAGAGAGAGATAGAGTGGGGCTATGCGTTAATCCCCCATTGCTCCGCTCTCTCTCCCTTTCTATGAGGAAATCTCCCATAGGTCTGCTCTATCTCCCTCCTATGGGGAAATCCATCATAGCTCCCCTCTATCTTCCTGCTAAGGCCTCAGTCACACGGGCGCATCGGCACCTGTACACCGGCGCCGATGCGCCTGTGTGACTGACACCAGCAGATGGACGTACCTGCAGACGGCCGTCTCTCTGCAGCGCTGGAGGAAAGAACATGTGACCGGCTTCATTGCCGGTCATGTGTTCTTTCCTCCGGCGTTGCAGAGAGACGGCCGTCTGCAGGTACGTCCGTCTCCTTCCTGCAGTCACACGGGCGCATTGGCGCCGGTGTACGGATGCCGATGCACCCGTGTGACTGAGGCCTAAGGGGAAATCCAGAGTGATATTCCCACAGCGCAGAAAGAGTGGGCAGGGCTTGAAAAAGTGAGCAGGGCTATAGGGATTCTCACAGAGATTCCATATAGTAACCCATAGATGGGGCGGAGCTAGAGGGGCAGTATTAGGGGGGCAGATTCCTCTCGCCCCACGTTCTCCTGCCACTCTCTTTGGGAAAACCCTTGGGAGAAGCCCTGTAACTCTTTCTCTCTCCCCACTATAGAGAATTTCCTTGGGGAGGGAGGGAGTCCCCTACTGCCCCCGCTGCTGGGCAATCGCCCAGCAGCAGGTCAGGAGGAATACCCCGCTGCATACAGCAGGGCATTTAAAAGGTGCTGCCCAGAAGCACTTTTTAAAATATCCCATTGTAAATTCCTGTTAGTCTTGTGGGGATTAACAGAATCCTCAGGAAGTCACCTCATCCCCGCGGAGACTAACAGGAGTTTACAGTGGGACATTTAAAATGTGCTTCTGGGCAGCAGGTTCTAAATGTCCTGGGGGAATCTATTCCCTGCACAGAAGGTTCCATAAACTCCTGCTCCCTTAGGAGTCAATGGAAACTCCTGTACATCGCACACCAGGGATTTTTGCAGCACGGATCTGCGATGCGGACATTGTCGCCACACGTCTGATTTAGCGGGTTTAACAAGTGCTCATGTGAGCGCTTCCATAGGAACCTATGGGTTCCTGTAGAAGCGTGTTTTTAGTGCAGCTAAGGCCTCGGTCAGACAAGTGGGTTTTTTTGCGCACTTATGTGCACACAAAAAATGCGCTGCACGGATGGCAAAATGCGCGTGACTGAATCTATGTGCTACTGGAGCAGCTGTGCTTGTAGAAGTGCAGCTGCTCCACGAAGGTCCCATCATCACTAAACACTGTGATAGCACTGTTACAGTGTTCAGTGATGAGGGGACTGCAGCGGGGATGAAAGAATCAGCTGTGGCAGAGGATCGCGATGTTCTTTCATTGCTTTCAATGAGGCCGGTGAATATTTCAAGCCCTTCCCCAAAAACCACTTTGGGGGTTGCCTGCATCCCATTTCTGCTAATTGGGCAGCAGCAGCACCGGCCCCACTGAAAACAACAGGAGAACATTGCGATCCTCTTCCACAGATGTGACATCTGTGGCAGGGGATTCTTTTATCCCCATGGGGAGTCCCATCATCACTGAACACTGTGACAGTGCTGTCACAGTGTTCAGTGATGAGGGGACTCTCTGCAGTGATTCTTTATGCGCAGCACGAACCTTACCGGCGCAGGCATGTCCTATCTTTTGCAGGTGCGAGTTTAGCATGCCTACATTCTCTCATGTGAACGCTTCTATAGGAACCTATTGGTTCTTTTAGAAGCACTCTTTTTGTGCGCACATAAAACACTCTCGTCTAACTGAGCCCTAAAAGAATAAAATGATTATGAGATGTATGAAAAAAATTCTTCATTTTAAGAAACATTAATTTTTGCAATTTTATCAAGAATGCCGATATAATGGTCAGTTTTAAAAGCTTTTTAAAATAACTCTTGTTCGAAATATTTTAAGAATCAGCTGTTAAAGGATGTAAAGTATGGTACCAGACTTATGCTACAGCAATGCTTACATTTGTCATTGCATAACATAGCAAAACAGATGGAGATCTCCCAGTGGAATCATTTTAATATGCAAACTGCTGTGTAAAAAATGTTTAACAGTATGTGGTAACATATTTGGTTTGCAAATCTTTAGGCCAGAGAAGCGATTAATTGTTTATATAATTTGTTTTAAGTGATACAAATAATTTTTGTGTCTGTTTGAACCCCAGGATTTTAAGGCTGCTGAGCAATTAGAGCAGTATGCAGTGCAACTTTATGACGTTAATAAAACATATCAAAATAGTGCTAATATACAGATGTAGCATACGTTAACATGACTGGAGCATCATGACAACTTGACTTAAAGCATTGTAGTATATCGTAGGGAAGTTATTGTAGCATGCTAAAAGTTAAGTCAGTGTTTGCTACACCAGAGCATCAGAAATTAAACTTAATAATTACAGTAACTGTGAACTTTACCTGTTTAGACAATGGTTTTGTTTCTTTAAATAGAAGGTGTACAGTAAGGCATCCTGCACACGGGCGGAAATTCTGTGATGGGATTTCCCACAGAATTTCCGCCCGTTCCCGCTGCTATAAGATTGCATTAGATAATGCAATCCTATGCAGACAGCCACGATTTGACCGCGTTAAAACTCGCTCGGTAAACAAATTGCGGCATGTCCTATTTCTGTGTGAGCCTCGCAGAGGCCCACACAGAAATGTCACCGGTGACGCGCCGGCTCCACTCTGCGCATGTACCGGCTGGGCAGAAGCCAGCACATAGCAGAGCGGAGAGGACGCCGGGAGGAGGTGAGCCACGGTGGTCACTGCAGGGGCACGGCTCGCATCCCGCTGCGAGAATTCTCACAGCGGGACCCAACCCGGTCATCTGCAGGAGGCCTAAGGCCTCCTTCCCACGGACGGATTTCTGCCGCGTAATACGCGGCGAAAATCCGCCACGTTGCCCGCAGCTATTAGGTTCTATTGAACCTAATAGCTCAATGCTCACGGTGCGGAATTCCATAACAGAATTCTGCACCGTGAAATCTCCCATTCTCACCCGCGGCATTCTCTATTTGCCGCGGGTGTACGCGCAACCGGCTTCCATTGCAGTCAATGGAAGCCGTCCGCTCACACTATCTTCCGCTGTAGCACAGCGGAAGATAGCGTGAAATCGCCTCTCCGCCCACCGCCGCCGCGTCATATGACACGGCTGGCAGCGTCATGTGATGCTGTGGGCGTGTCTTGTGACATGCCCGGCGTGTCACATGATGCTGCGGCGCGTCACGCCGAAGCGTCATGCGGGACCCAGGACGCTGGATCCGCTGGTAAGTATGGGGTCTCTGGGGGGTGCCGTGACGGGCTTCACCGTGGAATATTCCGCGGCGGAGCCCGTCACGGCCGTGTGCAGCCGGCCTAAGTGCTATAAAACACCTGTTGAAAGAAAAAGGTTACATGACCTGTTTATTTTTTTCTTGAAAACTTGAAATAACACACATATATATATATATATATATATATATATATATATATATATATATATCCACTATGTAAGTATTGCACAATAAAAATAAACACACAAATATTCAAAGATTCAGTGATTTACCTGTCAGCGAATTTCACTTTTTTCCAACACAGGAACCATATTTCTGCCCTTTAGCCTCTCAGAAATGGTTGGGATTACTCTTTGAGAGATTCCTTTGTGAACATTTGGTTAAGGCCCTTTTACACACAATGATTATCGTTTGAACGGCCGAACGACTGAACGATGTAACATTTTAACGAATTAAGCATTGTGGGTGTGTGTATATGTGAATAATCTCTAGCTATCAGGATTGTAATTAGTATGAAGAAAAACCATTGTCTTCTCCTGGCATGAGTAAAGTCCCATTAAGATACAACGATTATCACTCAAAATTTGCTCAAAAGCCATCTTTTGAGCAATAATCGTTATGTGTAAATGTGCCCATCTTTCACTTTTCTGCCAAACTTTGAATTTCAGTTCTGCATGAAATCCATCATTCGGCAGAACAGCTGATAAGCATGACCTCATTACATTGTCTCAGCTGCCAGCCCTGTGGCAGATCAAAGGGAGTGAATACAGCTCCCGGCGACTCACACGCTACTAATTGGTACCAAAAGGCATTAGTACCAATTAGTAGTTTATGCAAAATGATCGCTGAAAAGCCATCTTTTGAGCGATTATCTTTCTGGTGTTAATGCACCTTAAAGGAATACTTGGTGTGTTTGGAAAAGGCAAACAAACACCAATTCCCTTAAGTCATTCAGCTGCTTAAAGACTGAACAATTGGCATTTAAATTAAATGAATAATGAACTACCAAAGACTACCTTTATGCTGGCTGAAACTCAGCGATAAATGGCAAGTGAATGTATAGTGCACGATGGTCGTGTTTTTACACATAATGATTATCGCTCACTTTCGCTCATTTGAACGAATTTTGAGCAAGTATCATTGTGTGTAAATGGGCCTTTATAATATAAATATATTAAAAGACATAAACTGGGCACTACAAAGACCCACCGATACCCACCGCTACATTGTCCTTCCGCATAGGCAATCGGTGGATGGATCCAGAAGCTAAAGGCCTGCACCCCAGGATCAGAATCTATCCCTGGGCTGTTCAGGTACAGATTCCTGGATTGGGACTACTACACCGGATTTTCTTTGCTTCTTAGCCGCAGATAACCTCTGTTTATGGACTGACATGCCACGATAGGCTGTATCGATTAAGCCGGCCCCCTTGGAGGCGTGTCTATGGATATATAAGCAGCTCCAAATGGGGCATTTTTCATTCCCTAGCCTACCATCAAGGCGATGGGTCATACCTTTTTCTTTGCTCTCTCTTGAGCCCTATATTTGGGGGGTTTGCTGGGGTTGCTTGCCTGAAATCTAACTACTAGGAAACTAGCTTTATGGCTTGTCTATCTTGAGAGCATGCACAGCGTCTAAAAGTGTTTCTACCATTAGGTCAGGAGAGTTTGACTTATATTAATGTCATACCTCCACACCAATGACCTCTAATGCGAGCACTTTGGGTTGGAATCTAGCATTTTAGCTATTCTTGTTTGCTTAAGTGCAATTAATTGGGTCAGGAGATCAGGACATAATTTTATGCCTTATCCCCATATTGATGACCTAAATTCTAACTCGATACGCTAACTACTTTGAGTATCCTACTTGTGCATGACAAGCATTATACCATCTCTCTAGCGCTCAGATATTTGAGAGCAGTGCCCCCCCCCATATTTTCGGGGACGCTCTACTCTACCTCTGTGCGTGTATTGACGGGCATATTTTGAAATAAACACCTCTCGTTATGTACCTACATATATCATCTAGCTATTAACCGCTTGCACACAAGATAAGCTTCCTTGTTTAGAGGTACCTTTTGGCAGGCCCCCAACCCTAAGAGTTACCTTAATGCCCTAATTGAGAGTATAGAACTCTCTTATTACAAGGATATTTATCCTGATCACTACACAAGTTTTGCTGTATTTATCTTAGATACAGCTTTTTATATATCAGTTTGATGTTCTCTCGGGGATTTCTCATTCCCTCTACCTTTGAACCTATGACTCAAGTACTGTATCTCCTGATGATCCAACAAACTAATGGTGAAACGCGTAGAGTATAAGTACTGACCAACTCTAGTACTGATCTGAGTATTTGTACTGGCTTACTCAAGTACTGATCATCATAAGTGAATACCTAGATGGTGATCCTGTCTTGTCGACACCCATAACAATTCAGGACGCTCAATTGTTGGAGCCTGAGTCCTGATCACTGATAGTGATAGTGTTCCATCACAAGTGAGAGTCCAAATGGTAACCCTGCCTTGTTTACACATAGAATAAACCAGCTCTTTTGGCTCCTATATTGAATTATCCTTTGCTTTTTTGAATCCATCTTGGGTAGAGTGTTTTTGTTTGTTATCATAAAACATTTTTTTTTTTTTTAAATCGCTTATCAAGTATCAAATAACTCCAGGTCCTTATCCTCCTATAACGAATCTGTGTCTGGAGGTACCTGGTTGCTGTGTGTTGTCTTTGTAGTGCCCAGTTTATGTCTTTTAATATATTTAATAAAATATGTTTTTAGTGGTAGTCACGTCTGTGAATTGGGCTTATATTTCCTAGTTGACTCTATACTGCCCCCTCTGTGAAGTCGGCCTTTATAATATACCTTTAATATTTCTAAAAGGTCAGATTGTATCTGAAAGAGTCTGAAGGCTGGATTCATGGTGAGGTCTCTATCTAATCAGATTTTTTTTTGTTTCATTTTTTTTAATTCACTGAAATTTTAGCGCATTCACGTATACTCGCTTTTTTAAATATAATTTTTTTTTTATTAAGAACTATTTTAAAAGTTCTAACAGAACTTTGTCAATAAATAAAACGAAGTATCAACGCAAACTTACAACAGTCAAAACTGAATGATGATGTGCCAAATGCAGTTGAAATTCTGAATTATTAGAACATAGATAGAATTAAGATATGTTAAGCAAGCACTACTACTTACTCATAGTTTATGAGAAGAGAAAATCAAGGGTTGTACACCCCGTCGGTGGCAACATAGGACAGTTACAAAGGCTTCATGGCAAGGTATAATGTCCAAAGTAACTAGGAAGAGCCTGTGAGATGTAGAGACTATAAGAAAATAATTCCTCCAGGTAATCAGTGACAGCAATTGCCTTTATGACTTCAGTGGTATTCTCCCTTTTTAAACTACTGTGTTCACTGTAGGGAAGTTAAAACATAACTTAGATACATATTAAATACAAACTGCATACATATTAAAAAAGAGTTGATTTAATATTTCCAAACTACAGCAACAATGGTTGATTTCTTCTGAGATAAATATGCCTGGAGTATAATTGGCAAGAAGCTTATAACCTGCTGAGGGAAGCTCTATTGATGCCTAGCCCTCCAGGTTTATTGTCTCCCTGCAGACTTTAAAAAAATAACAAAAACGTTTGGGTCGTATCCCTTACAGGAATACAGGAAAAATAATTAAACTGTATTCCTCCTCAGTACCCTGCATATTCATTCTGCTGTTGAGTATTCACACATTTGGCATTGGAGCATCCTCCAAATCTTACCTATTAGTCTTTATATTCCAAACACATTCTCTCTCTAATATCTATGTCTTTGCTCTTGGTATGTCAGAGCTGCTGGGTCTCAGCAGGCCCTAGATCAGCTCTCACAGCGACTAATGTCACACTAGGGAATTGTTTTTCCCTTGTAACTGGGGCTCCTATGAATGCTGTGCCTATGGATGCTCCAATTACAGTGGGAAATTGTGGGAAAAAACTGTGTCCGTGTGCCCCCAAGGTCTAATATGACATCACAAGGGACATAGCTGTTAAAAAAATAGGTAGACAAAAATTACAGAATAAATTAAAAATTTGTATTTAAAAAAAAAACGACCCACCCCAACCTAAACCATTGCCATATTCGCCATGTAATTGATATCTATACAAATTATATATTAAAACGTCTGAAACAGCATGATAGACTTGGCATCTTTCACTCAGCCCCAAGTGCCATGGCAACCTATTGCGTCACATGGCTGGGAGGTGATAAGGTGACAGGGGACCACCTCAACTAACTGATTGGATGCTATATTCAGCATAGACCCTGGCATCTAAGTGGTTAGATATGCCAAGATCAAAGCTAGCCATTTCAGGCAGGCGTCAGTTGTTTCAGACAAATGCCACCTGCAGTGAATGGAGCAGGCTCAGCTGCATACACCCCTCAGTGACTAATGGCATACATGTTCATTCATGGTCATAAATGAGGTTAAACTATTTTTTTTTTTTTTTTTAAACATTCAGTATCAAAAATATCTAATAATAAAGGGCACGCTATATATTTAGCCATCCAGCTTAACCTACTATTTTCATGCTGCAAAACAAAATAACCCATATCAAATCAATCTAATACATATAACTACTGATGTCACTTGCTTAAGAAAGACATTACATATCCTTTTCAGTGCATTTCCTAAAAGTGTATTATTCCAACAGTGGAAATCCCATTATATGCAACCACTTTTCCTCTGTACATACACCTATACACAGAGTCTTGTTATATTTGCATGCATGGCTATAGGAAAATCATTACACAATTATAAACTCTTCTCTCTTGCTGCTTTAGTTACTGAAATACAGGTTTCTCCAAATGACAAATTCATTTTAGTGATATAGAACAGTTTAGCAACTCCAACAGGTCATGTTTTCAGGATATCCTATAGTAAGAACACCTGCGGCAATGTCTGAGGCACTGACAATAATTACATCACCTGTAACACTGAGGAAATCCTGAAAACATGACCTGTTGGGGGTCCCTGAGGACTGGAGTTGAGAAACACTGATCTAGAAGGTAGAAGTGATGAAAATGTTCCAGTTAAAACTCACTTTAAAATTTCTGGTTTAACAACCAATATGTTTTAGCTATCATGTAAATGCTGCTATTACTCATCAGCAAGGTAGATGGTAATCAGAAAGTGCTTTGCGGACTATTCATTTTGTCCAGCAACATGGTTCTAATGTTTTATGGTGTAACAAAAAAATGCATGCTTGTCCCATATAAAGCTTGGGATATCCTGTTCTGTGACTCAGGGTTTAAACACAAGGACACATGCACTAATATGCTCACTCCTATGGAGCATATTAGTTCATACACCAGTAGGTTTTCTTTGACTATTCAAACTCTGCGCAATTGCCCTCGAGTTTGAAAAAGTGAGAAAATAGTCCATTTGTCTACGTGTGAAAAAGATAGCACAAGTCCAATCTTTTCTCATGCATAGTATTAACATGTGAGAGACCCACTAGTAAAAATGAAACCATTAAAATCTATGGTTTCATCTCGTCCTGTTTTGTGGTTGTGATATTCAAAACGGGACAAACTCATTTGTCATTTGAAGAAGTCCTCAGTATGGAAAGCTCTTAAATACAAGTTACTTTTATTCTGATAGACTAAGCCAAACTATTTATTACATGGTTAGCATTCATGGGAATGGCCAGCAGATAATGCAACATTTCCCCTGCGGTGGTAGGAAAGACTACCCCTTAATAAGAGTACTGTATTTCTAACACAAAACAAACACTAACTTTTTTGATATAACTATGTTGCAATACTTCAGCCTAAATGAATACTTAAATGGGGTTATTTAGCCTTTAAAAATTGATGGCTTATTCTTTAACCCTTTCCAATCCAATTTGTATCCTGGTTTTCCTAGGGGGCTTACTCTTTTTCTGACGTTATATAACGGTGCTATCTGCTGACTAAAGCCAGTACTGCATGAGGTGACACGTTGGATAGGCTCTGACAGCAGAGAGGCTGGCAATATACAGTAAGAGAACCCCGACGGACGTCTTCCAACATCACAACTGTACAGCCTTAAATCGTAATGTCTTCAGACGTCAGACAGTGGATTGGAAAGGGTTAATGGCCTGCCAATTGGACAAGCCTGTAATACTCAGAATGGCCACTATACAAAATATAAGCACTGACAAGATCATGCTCAGAAGTAAGCATTGATGAGACTGTAGCACTTGCACAAGCCCTGCTAACCCATCAATCATCTTATCAGCAAGGGTCCCGAGAGGCAGATGCTTACCAATCAGATATTGGTGGCCAATCCTGAGGATATGCCATACGTTTTTAAAGACTAGATAACCCCTTTAAGATGAACAAAATCAGAAAAGGATGTTATGCCCTTGCTTTTCTGATAAAGTAAAAACATTTAAAAATTACCTTTTCTTCAGCTGCTATGTTCATTGTGCCTGTAAGGGAATTTTTTGCTGTTTTCAAGAATGTCATGTTCTTTCTCTTCTCCTGCCAGCAGCAGCAGACATTCATACAGTCCTTTGTAGTGACCTACAATTGAGTATCATATTATCTTGCTTTTTCATTTGGTTTTTGATGTCGTGTTTTTGCACTTAAACTATGGAAATGGTTCACTGTACTTTAAGCATGAAGTGATCAAATGATTCATTTGCTTTGGTAAAAAATTCTATTTTGAGATTTCCTTAAATTAAATTAAAGTTGCTTCTTTTGCTTACATTAAAGACTTGCTCTAACAAGATCTGGGAAGGCCTGGCCACCTTTTGTGTGAGCTTTGTAACAATGTTTTAATGACAAATTCTGTCCTCTTTCCTGTCACTTAGAAGAGAGCATCCCTGCTGCAAGCTAAAAATCAGCGGGAGTGCATCACATAGACAGCATTGAAATGTGTGTGATCTTTGTTTCAGATGTCACAGGATAGTTGGCCGTACGTATAAATTTAGAAAGAATACAATGTTATTATATAAAAGCATAATATAGCTCCTGGAAAGCCTGTGCTGTAAATGATAAAGCAGATCTCATTAAATGTATGTCCATGGTTTGAGACAACTTTAAAAAAGATTTAATATAAAAAATGTGATTTTATCCCCAAGCAGACATCCATGTAAGTGGGCACAAACCCACTTAATCAAGATTAGGAGATATAATTTTATTTATATATATATATATATATATATATATATATATATATATATATATATATATATATATACACTACATATTTAAAACGAACCTGCCAGCTGTCTTTTTGGAGCAAGTTTTATTCTTTCTATGAACAGTTCACTGCATAGGGATGTCTCTGTCAAGTGTTCCAACAGCCATTCTGGTATGTTTTATTCTGTTACAGGCAATGCAGTACATTATTGTCAGTTGGTATGCGGTTAAAAAATGTATCCTCGACAGTGTCATTGTTTCTTTTTATTAATTGATATACTAAAACTACTGTATTGGGTCTCTTTCAGGGCTCAGTCACACGGGCGTTTTTACGTGCAAATATACGCGCGTAAAAAAAATGCGTGACCGTGTCTATTGCCACCCATATGTTCTATCTTTTGTAGGTGCGATTTTTTTTTTGACGAACGCAGTACGAATGCAGTACGAACGTTATTACGCGCGTAAAAACGCCCGTGTGACTGAGCCCTCACACAGGAATTTTTTAAAGCATTTAATGCTGTATTTTCAACACTGCGCTAAATGCTGTACAATGCTGTACATTCATTATAATTGGGCTTCTCAGACAGGCGTTAAAAATTCTGCATTTTTGGGCGTTTCAACATAAATTCTGTGCGTAGCCCATTGAAATGAATGTCCAGGTTCCTCACGTTGCTCTCCAGAGCTTCAAGCAGGCTTCCGTGCAGTCAGAGCCGACAGAGCATCTCTTGCTAATAATGGGGATTAAAAACCCCGCCTCCAGCAAGAGATTGCTCTGATTGGTTCTCGAGCACTGGCTCAGCCAATCAGAGACAGTGCTCAATGAACCAATTACAGCCATTCATTCAATGAATAGCTGTGATTAGTGCATTGAGTGCCGGCTCTGATTGGCTGCGCAGCTGCGCTCAAAAACCAATAAGAGCAGTCTCTTGCTGGAGGAAGGGATTTCAATCACCATTACCAGCAAGGGATGCTCTGTCAGCACTGAATGCATGGAAGCCTGCCCGAAGTTCCAGAGAGCAGCGTGAGGGAAACGGATGGCACCTGCTAGGTGAGTATTGCTTTTTTTTTTAGCTGAAAACGCAGCCAAAACACTGGCAAAATGCATGCAACGCTGCTGAAACCACAGTAAACACAGCTTTGAAAAATGCAGCATTTTTGCAAATGCCTGTGTATGGGAGGCCTTAGTTGTATGTGGACAGGGTATTTGGTATGATAACAAACTTGTTTTTCCTGTGTCCTACGCTGTAAATAAACATATGAATTTAGACTTACAAATGTAGCAACGTTTCATTTGACTTTTTTCAACTTTATGTGCCAGTTTCATTTGCTTTTTCAATAGCTTTATAATCGGCTTTCTTGTGTCAAAATTGCAAAAGCTTTTCAATGGCATAAGATAACATGCTGCAGAATGTTATCACAGGCAATTTAAACATTGCTACATCTGCAAACATCTAGGGCACAAATCCTTATTAGCATTAGTGCAGTGTACAAGACTGCAGAAAGCATTGTAAGGGAATGAGACAACAAAACAACAATGGTCTTTGATGTCCAATGCTTAACTAATGGCCAGCAGCTGTGCATTATACAAAATGCAAATAATGAATACATAAAATAAACAACGCCACAACTTCTTCAATGTCCACATCCAAACACAAAACTGTTTGTACTTAGAATGTTGTACTATTTATAGTGGCCATTCTGAGTACTACAGGCTTGTCACATGAAGTGAATGGGATATGTCTGTAGTACTCAGAATGGCCACTATAAATAATACAGCAGTCTAAGGACACACAGTTTTGTGCTAAGATGTAAACATTGAAGAGGTTCTGTGCTCGCATGAGAGTCATAGTCCCTTCAGTCAGCTGATTAGTGGGGGGTCGTGAATGACAAACCCCACCAGATATCCTCTATTATGAGCATAGGCCATCGATTTTAAAAGTTTGGATAACCACTTTAAATATATATAAAAAAATGTTATTTGCAATATAATGATTACTACACTGATCTTTCTATTCTAAAATGTTCGCAATGAAAATGTAGCATTTTCTTTAGTATAGTAGATTTGATCTAATGTTTTTATTTTTGCAATAGTCATCCAAATAAATGATTTCCTGACAGCATTTCATAACAAACTTATGTGATTATGTGTTTGATAGATATTCCTGTAGACTGGTGTTTCCTAATGTTTCTCAGCCAAGTTCTCCTTGGTCAAAGAAATATTAATCTTGTATCCCTAAGGCTAGAATCAGTCATAATTGTGAATGCAGTTACTCAGATAAAAACATATTACTTTGTGCTGTGCCTCTATTAATAACTTTATTTTAAGTATGTGAGAGCATGTCTGCTTGTGTGTATGTGATGCTCATTTTTAGACAAAATATTTTCAGCAACAATGCTTTTAGTATAATACCCCAAATTGTCTTTATTGCCCATAACGATCAATTGGAGGCTAGCACTCATTTTTCCAAAGAAGGTTAAGCAATAGAACGTAAGATCTGTTTGGTTACTATGGGCAACAAGGCAATTACGTAAAATAATCACATCTGTATTCAAAATTTAATTCTTTCTTTTTTATTTCTTTTTTTAGGAATATGCCCTTCTTGAACACAATGACCATCTCTGTTTTCTTTTTAATATACTTTCTTCTTAATATATCATCAGTAAACTCGGCATCCGAATCTTTACTGTTGGGATCATGTAAAGATCTGTGTTTATGTGAAGAAAAGGACGGTTCTTTACTTATGAATTGTGAAGAAAAGGGTATCACAACATTGTCAGTGATAGAAGCACCTCCATCTCAATACCTAGAGATCAATCTTTTGAACAATGGCCTGTATAAACTACATGTGAATGAGTTTTCAGGCTTCAGTCACTTAATATCTTTACACCTTGGTTTTAATAATATTGTAGAAATTGAACCTGGGTCTTTCAATAACCTCCGTTTGCTTAAGAAACTGCATATTAATCACAACTCTTTGGAAATACTAAGAGAAAACACTTTTTCTGGTCTAGAAGATTTGGAATTTCTTCAAGCAGACAACAATTTTATCACTACAATTGAAGCAAACACATTTAGCAAACTTAACAGATTGAAAGTTCTTATTCTCAATGACAATGCTATTAATTTTCTACCTGCAAATATTTTTCGTTTTGTGCCATTGACACACTTGGATCTAAGGGGAAACCAGTTACAAAATCTTCCTTATGTTGGATTTTTAGAACACATAGGGCGAATTATTGAACTTCAGTTGGAAGATAATAGATGGGTTTGCAATTGTGACTTATTGCAACTAAAAATATGGCTGGAGAATATGCCTAGACAATCTACAATTGGTGATGTGGTCTGCTTTAGTCCTCCTGATTTGAAAGGTGTTATCCTTAGAAAATTAAAAAAAGAAATGTTCTGTATTACAACTCCTAGTAGTGATCTTGAGGAGCCTTCAGTACCATTGTCTTTGTTAGGTACAGCATCAATAAATGATGGCCGTTCACCAACCAAGATAACTTCATTGCAAAAAAATCCAACCAAGGAAACATTTGTTCTCACAAAGGCAACAACCATTCTTCCAGGTATTTACTGCCCAATCCCTTGCCATTGTTCTAGTTACAGTATTTCTGGAACTTTGATTCACTGTCAAGAACGAAATATTGAAAGCATGCTTGATCTGGAACCTCCACCACTAAATCCAAGGAAGTTAATTTTAGCTGGAAACATTATCCATAGGATTTATAAATCAGATTTTATTGAGTATGGAACCTTAGAAATGCTTCACCTTGGTAATAATCAGATTGAAATGATCCAAGAACAGTCCTTCCAAAATTTGACCAAGTTACAGAAATTGTATTTAAATGGAAATAATTTACGAAGTTTGAACTCTGGCACATTTATTGGATTGTTGAGCTTAGAATATTTGTATCTGGAGTATAATGCCATTAATGACATCTCATCTGGAACATTTTCTGTAATGCCAAAACTTAAGGTGCTTTATTTAAATAACAACCTTCTCAATACATTACCAGAACATATATTTTCTAGAGTTCCGCTAACAAAACTGAACCTTAAGTCGAACCAGTTTGTGAATATTCCTTTAAGCAACATTTTGGAGGAGCTGACTTTGTTGACACAAATTGATTTACAAGAAAATCCTTGGGACTGTACATGTAATTTAACTGGTCTTCAGAAATGGATTCAGATGTATAACACAGCTATTATAGGTGAAGTTTTTTGTCAGTCTCCCAAAGAACTAGCAAAGATGGAACTGAAAACTCTTGATAAAGAAGACTTATGTCCGGAATTAATAAGTAATCAAGCACTGCCAACACAATTGAGTTTGAATAATCTTACACCAGCATTAACAACTACTAATAAAGTTGATAACATACTGAAATCCCTTTCTGATTATGTACCATTGTCTGTTTTAATACTTGGACTTCTTATTATCCTAATCACTGCTGTGCTGTGTTCATCTGGAATAATAGTTCTTGTCTTGCACAGGAAACGACGATACAAAAAGAGACAAGAAAATGGACATATAAGAGAAAATAGCCCTGTTCATATTCAGTACAGTATGTACGGTCATAAAACCACCCATCATATGACAGAAAGACCAGGTTCTGTTCTTTGTGACCAAAGGATAGCAAATCCAGTAGTTCAAGTTTATCAGACTCCCCCATTTACACCAAAACATGTAGAGCAAAGTCAGGCAGAAGAAAATGAACTCAATGACCCAAAGAAAATAACTAGTAGCCTCATAGAAAAGGAAAATAATTCACTGCAAGCTACATCAAATATAAAGTTCACTGATCCATCAGCAGAATTTGTGTCTTTTCAGGATACAAGCTATCTTTATCGGAACCTTATTGAGAAAGAAAGACAAATGCAACAGCTTGGCATTGCTGAGTATCTGCGAAAAAATATTGCTCATTTGCAACCAGATATAGAGACCCATTACCCTGCAACTCGTGAAGAGTTAAAATTAATGGAAACACTTATGTACACAAGGCCAAGAAAAGTACTGTTAGAACAGACCAAAAATGAATATTTTGAGCTGAAAGCTAATCTTCACTCAGAACCTGACTATCTTGAAGTTCTGGAGCAACAGACATAGCCTATTCATCTTTACAATTTTGAACATTAGACACTGAATAGCAAACTTGGACATAATTGCTATGGTAATATGAAGTGCCTTACTGAACTGTCTTAATCAAAGGATATTCATGTAAAAACTCAGGGATATAAGAAACTCTGGAGTTGTATGTGGGTTCTAGATATTGTATGCTATACAGGTTTGTAAATACATTGTTAATATATGTGCATAAAATGTTATTTATACTTCACAAAGAGAAAATATAATTTAATATAATTAATATTTGATTCCTAAATTGCCATAATATTTTTCAAAATTAAATGGACTGTCCCTCCCTCAAATATCCTAGCTCCTATATAGAGTTTACAGCAGTTGGAGATGCAGACAACCTATTAGAAGAGCCACTACCTGCCTCTGTGCAGTCAGGGCTCAATTTTACAATAGGAACTCTGGATCCCATGTCAACCACTTAACACAGGTCACAAAATCAATAAAGTAGGAAATATACTGTTTATTTTGTGTCCATATAAAAAGTAAGGCTATTGTAAGGACACAAGAACGGAATCAGAAGGAGCTTTAAATGTAATGTGCACTTTTGTCTATTTTCTTAAAGTCATGGATATGTTTAGCTTTTATCAAGTCTGAGATAGGACAGTGCAAGGCAGGACTGTTTATGCCAACAAGATACAGTCCAGAGTCCATGTTTCATGGGAAGTAGATCCTTGCCAAAAGAGGTATTGTACTCTAAGGGCTCATGTCCACGGGCAAAATAAGAATTAAAATCCGCAGCGGATTTTAACTCTTCTCCCGCGCGCGGATCCGCACCCCATAGGGATGCATTGACCACCTGTGGGTAGATAAATACCCGCGGATGGTCAATAAAAGTGATTTTAAAAAAAATGGAGCATGGAAAAATCTGGGCCATGCTCCATTTTCATGCGGGTCTCCCGCGGGCTTCTATTGAAGCCTATGGAAGCCGTCCGGATCCGCGGGAGACAAAAATCAGATTTTACTCACCCGCTCCGGTTCTTCTCTTCGGCGCGGCACCATCTTCTCTCAGTCGCGGCCGGATCATTTTGCTTCGGCCCGGCGCATGCGCGGGGCACGTCACCGACGTCATCATGCACATCCGCCGAGCCGAAGAAAGAAGATCCGGCCGCGACGAGAGAAGATGACGCCGCAGCGAAGAGAAGAAACGGAGCGGATGGGAGGTGAGTTTATTCTCATTTATTCCTATTTTCGGCGCTCATGTCCGCGGGGCAGGAGGGACCCGCTGCAGATTCTCCATGGAGAATCTGCAGCGGATCTGATTTTCCCCGTGGACATGAGGCCTAAGGGCTTAGGCACACGGGCGCATCCGGGCACCGATGCGCCCGTCTTCCTGCAAAAAGAAGACGGCCGCACTGCAGGTGCGGACGACTCTCCGCAGTGCCGGAAGAAAGAACACATGACCGGCAATTGAGTCGGTCATGTGTTCTTTCTCCGCACCTTCAGTGTGCCCGTCTTATCCTGCAGGAAGACGGGCGCATCGGCACCCAGATGCGCCCATGTGACTAAGCCCTCAAGCAAAACTAAGTAAAGATACTTTTACACAGGAAAATTGTCAGGCACATAAGTCCCCTTCAGCCGTCCCACTAAGTATTGCTCCTTTGCTTTCACACAGGAGTGATAGTCCTTCAGAGAATAGAGACAGGCAGACTGGAGATCTCATCCTGCCACCCGGTTGCATTCACTGCAGTCATTTATAGATGGGCCAATAGTTGCTTGGCTTTAAAGTAAGCAAGAAATCACTCAATGCCAAGTCGGTGGCCATGCCCACATGGGACAACCGTCACCTGAATTCACTGTTTCTTGCGATTATTTGGCCGATAATCACTCTGTGTAAAGGTACCTTAAGGCCAATGAGAGTTAGAGTGGTTTTTACTCAAAAGAGTACCATTAACGTTTTGCTCTAGAAATTAAAGAGTGTCTCAGCACCAAGACTAACGCAGTCTTCTGACACAGTTTTTTCTTTGACATGATAGCACATAGGAATTTTTGCATATAGGTGTAAACTGCCTTTCAAGTAGATCTTTCAACTAGATCTTTCTGATAGCAAAGAGCTGACGCTGCCATATGCCACCATAATGTGTAATAATACAGTGTATTATCAGCTTATATAATACCACCCTAATCACATATTTCAACCTTTAATATAACTGTGTTGGTCCATTGTGTAGAACATTGTTACAGGTAGTATTCCATCTGCAAACATAAAGTAGTCTGTAAAGGAGGAACATAACTGAAATTTCTAGAACACCTACAGATGTGTCCTTTTTTACCTTTCCTCTGGGCTTGACATATCCTGAGATGAGTGGCTCAAGATGTCCAGCTTTGGAAAATAAAAAAAACTGTCAGGAGATGTATATGCTATATATCTCTATATGTGGACAACCAGTGGTTGTGATATGAATTACAACTTGCTAAGGGTTTTACTAGCATGTTGCGATAATGTAATGAATTTGTATTGTGAAAAGCGGAAGTCTTTAACAAAATTGAAGGAAAGTATAAATGGATACATAAGTGTATGATATCAATATTTTTTGTGATATGTTTCCACTATAAGCACTAAAAAAACACATACATACTATACACAAACATCTATTTTACATATGAATTATACATGATGTATATATAGACTTATGTGTTCTTGTTTGTTTTGTATAGAAGTCATCTATCCATTGTACAGTATACACTTAAAATGGTTAAATTGATAACAATAAAGCTTTTCGATTGTACCATAACGTACTTCTACGCATAAATACCATATCTTGTATTGCAGAGTCACTTGTTTATTTCTTAGTCTTGACATGAATATTTTGTTTTCAGAAAATATAAATATTTTCATGTTTATAATAGACTTATATTCTCACCTACTACTTTAAGACGTCACACAACAGCCAAATGTTTTAGATGAATTGCAGTGTAATGCACTATATCTTTATTTTACAGCAAATTTTAAACAGGTTATTTTAAACTATTTATTGTCTGTTTTATACATTTTCTCACAAATATACTGTATTTGAGTGCCTTTATGAAACTATGAATAAATTAGTTCCATATAATAAATTCAATTCTTCATCTCCTTATATTTTATTAGCTATTAGCATAAATTAACTTAATAATCAGTAAGTGAAAAGAAAAACTTGAAATTCAAAGAGGATGTTACATTTGACAAAATGAGCCTGCTTTTGTCAAGAAAAGGTATAACTCTTGTTTATGGGCTGTGACTGGTAATGCAGCTCAACCACCTTCAAATCAATGAGGCTGAGCTGCAATACATGATAAAGCCCATGAACAATATTGGCGCTGTTTATAGAAAGGCAGCAGACTCATTATTTTCTAATCTCAAGGAGTTCCTTTAACTTTTGTTAAAAAAAAAGAAAAAAACATCTACCCACGTAATTAGTTACTGATACATCAGAATATATGTATCAGTCTCTAAAAAAATTGTGGCCAATTTTTCTTTCTTGCAACACATCAGTCATTTAGCAATAAAAGACAATTCTTTTAATGATCTCATAAGCTTCAAGAGGTTTTCTGTGCTATTATATTGATGACTTAGGCCTCAGTCACACGGGCGCATCGGCACCCGTACACCGGCGCCGATGCGCCCGTGTGACTGACACCAGCAGACGTACGTACCTGAAGACGGCCGTCTCTCTGCAGCGCCGGAGGAAAGAACATGTGACCGGCTTCATTGCCAGTCATGTGTTCTTTCCTCCGGCGCTGCAGAGAGACGGCCATCTTTAGGTACGTACGTCTCCTTCCTGCAGTCACACGGGCGCATCGGCGCCGGTGTACGGGTGCCGATGCGCCCGTGTGACTGAGGCCTTATCCTCAGGATAGGTCATCAATAGTTATTTGGCAGGGATCTGCCACTTGGGATCTCAGCTGATATTGTCATTGAGTTTAGAACTGGAAGTACTGTACCCCATAAAAGAATCACTGGAATAAAAAAAAAAACTTTCAAAAATAAAAGAAAGAGGCCTGTGGAACAGCAAGTTTTTAGGCTACAACACCATTTTTCATCCGCTCACAGAATTAGCGCCCATTAGTGATCCCTTCATAATAATAGTGCTCCTCGGTGACCCCCTCATGTTACTAATATATCTTTAAATATTAGTCCGATACCAGCTCTATACTTCAATAGTGATTACACTATAATTAACTCTACTAGTCACAGGTGGTGTTGTCTCTAGTTGGTGTTGTTCTCTTTACTTTGTCTTCTCTCTTTCTCTTTTTTTTCTGCTAGTCACAGCTTGTCTAGAGAAGTTGCCACACAGATATTGTTAGGTGCACTCTTCAGACACAATCCTCTGCTTCTGTGTCTGGCAGGTGAGGGTGTTGTCTTGCTCACTCTGTTCACTGAACTTACATTTATTCTCTTCCAGCACTCCTAGTGTTATTTGCTTCTGGGACTTCTGCTCAGCTGATGTATTTTTTCTAATCACCTCCCAATATAGCTGCCTTGGGCCTTTCAGACAATGCTGTAGTTTAGTTGTGTGATTTGTGTCCATGACTCCATGTTAGGCCACTGCTCCAGCAGTTTCCTTTCTACCTTGCTTTATGCTCGTGTTTTGTGTACTCCATTCATGTATCCTGCTGTCTGTTATCCTTGTGAGTCTGTTTCTCCGTTTATCCTTGTCAGCCTGTACCTCCTTTGCTCCTGTACACCCCTGTATTGTTCTGTTGCTTGTTTTATAGGTGTTCTGTCCTGTCAGGGACAGTGAGTGCCTAGAAGAAGACCATGGGGTAGTCCTTATTAGGATGAGTGTTCCACTTATAGGCAGGGATTTCCCTCTCCTGGTTATAAGTTCAGGGCAAGATACTTTCCCTAGATTCATCTGCATACGGGATTCATACATCCGGTATCTTACCTCCCCCACTAGGGTCGGTTGTCAACCATACTTGACTGGATCATCACCTACCAGATAGGTTAATACAGTGGTTCCACATCCACAGTTGTTACAGATATATTTGGCTTCTTGCTTTTTCATCACACTTCCCATGTTTTCCATAGCTCTACACAATACATAGTTGCCCTTCACATAGTAAAAATGTTCAATTTCATGCCTCATCCCTAAGAATGGCTCCATAAGTAATAATGATGTCTTTTCTACCCATAAGTAAAATCCTTCCTTTTTTGCCCCATTAAGTACTGATGCCCCCTTTCTGCCTACATAACTAATAATGCCACTTTTTTTGTCCTGTAGCTAATAATTCAGCCTTTTCCACCTCTATAATTCACAATGTAGCCTTTTCTGTTCCTATCAATGCTGCTTTTCTTCCCCATAGGTAATAACAACTCCTTGTCTGCACCCCTAGTTAATAATGCCACCTTTTCTGTCCTCATAGGCAATAATGCTAATTTTTTTTACTCTTCGGTAATAATGCCCACTTTGTGCCCCCAGAATTAATGTCAACTTTTCTGACCCCAAAATTAATAAGGCCCTTTTACTGCCTTCATGGCTTCTTGGACTGTAGTGACATATTCTGGGTTACCCATTGTTTTACTAGCTATGGATATGCCTGCAGCCTTGCTTCAAGTGTTGTGGTATTCAGCAGGATAGACCAGCAGGTAAAGGAAATTAATCAGCTGGAGATGAGATTGGTGATTCAGAAATCGAGGAGCAGGAGCTCTTGCAGAAACTGCTGCTATTGCCCCAGAACTATCAAAGTGAAAGAGAGGAGAAAAAGCTCCAGACCTTGCAGCTGCATCAAGATTGGATACCTGAGGCCTACGGACAAAGAGTTTTCCAGTTCTCTGTTTGGCGATCTGATAAATCTACATGTCATTGGACTTATAACTGGAGAATGATTGTCCTACATCCAGGTAAATGACTCCCGGGGAGTGTGGGTAACTTTAGTATGTCATTGATCATGAAGTTGAGTTATCCTAGATGGATGACCCAACCGATTCCAAGAGCATGAGCTACGTGGTCATGATTGGCAGTCCTGATTGAAACACCAAGGCACAGGGGTCAAGAAAGGCACAAAGACTGGGTCGACTTCTATGTTTGCCGCTGTGCAACAGTGGCCAGGAGTCCACTAATGTTTGTAGACTCACAGTATTGCTGGGAGAGAAAAAAAAACTCCTAAAAAGTAATGCAGCCTAATGATGTTCTTATGTTCATGTAGCATTTGTTTTAAGTGTATGTGTACCTTGCCAGAGGATGGCCAAGGAAAAAGGGGGGGGGGGGGGGGTAACGTAAGGTAGGTAAAGTTAATCACCATGTTATGTTAGTATGATGTTATTTTATTTTAATGGTACTGTCACTATAAAAAGGGGGTAGGAATGGAGAAACAGAGATGAGCATAAAGGAACAGGAAGTGCAGTATGTAGAGAGAGGGCTGCTAAGCTGTGGACAAAGGAACAAAGGAGTCTCTCCAGGTTGGTGCTACAGGGCTGTAACAATAGTGAACAGGGAAAGGAGTGTTAATTAGTGGTCAGTGACAAGTGGTTCCTCCTGTTCTTCCCTCTGACAACACCAAACCTGTACTGGGGAGCTGAAGAGAAACTAATCCCTGGTCGGCAGGGCACAGAGCTGCTGCAGGTACGCCATTATGAAGGACCTAAAGAATGTTAAGCCAACTCAGTATCACTTATTGTTGCTTCAGGTAAACCAGGCCAAGAATGGTGACAGATAACACAGCTTCTTGGACTTTGCTGTTATACTGAAATATTCTAAGTTGCTGGGTTAGAAGCTACTACATTTCTGTTTATTGTCAATAAACCCATTGTTCAATCAGCTATGATGACTCCCAATGGCTATGCCTGTGGCCTCCCTTCATTTCCATAAATCATTATGGCCCTTTCTGTGCTGGTGAAAAAAATACCTAGGTACTCACCTAATCGCTCCCCTATGTCACTCTGGACTGCTTCTTACTACTTCCGGGTAACATGTACAAGCCAGACATGTAACTGTTGTGGCCAATCCCTTGTCCCAGAGTCTGAGGCCAGATATTGGCCAGTGCCCATCATGTATCTAAACACATACCAGGAAGTAGGAAGGGTTTTTTCCACCAGTGCAAACTGGTGATAAACAGTGTTGGGGGCTTCTTTCAGCCTGCCAGAGAGTTGGCAGCCAGGGTCTCCCCCTGAAAGGCAGATTTTGTGGGGCCTGGAGCCTTTGCTCCAAGTGCAGCAATGATCACAGAAAATGGCCGTTACTTACTGAGGAGTGCATATAGATGCATCCTCTCACAATGCTGGTAGCTGACTACCAAATGGAGGAGCAAATAACACCTGTGCAGGACACCGATAAGACAACCACTCACACTGCCTCTTGATAATGAGGGGGGGTGGCTGCTTGACGTACACTCTCATACATAGTGGATACAGGGTGCCAGACCACTGCACCACTTTCTGATATATGTAGTTCACCATGCAGACCAGCAACCTATTAATGACGCCATAATAATTTGGCGGGTTGCCCTGCATTTCCATCAGTGAACCACATTGGTACTGCCACCCTGGGCTCCCCCTGTAGTCTTAATTCCACGCTGCATGTGAATGATAGATAATAAATGCAAGGCATTGGTTGAATGTTGGCCAAGATACATGAGCCCACTAACCACTTCATGGTTCCTTGCGTTGTAGTGGGTCTCTACACTAATATAAATGCATCACAGAAGGGGAAACAAAAAATATAAAACAATCACAGAAAATGGCCGTTACTTACTGAGTGAGGAGTGCATATAGATGCATCCTCTCGCCATGCAGGTAGCTGACTACCAAGTAACACCTGTGCAGGACACCGATAAGACAACCCTCTTGATAATGAGGGGGGTTGGCTGCTTGGCGTACACTCCCACAAATAGTGGATACAGGGTGCCAGACCACTGCACCACTTCCTGTCACTGACTTTTCATAGCACACCACACTGATGATTTCCTGTTGCTTGCAGCTATCTTTTAACTGATGTTTTGTGGTTGATTTTGACTCTCCCTGCTTCAGATTTTCTCTGCTGTTTGTTGCAGTCTTTCTCTCTTGCTTCCTGCTTACTTTCCCTATTGATGTCTGTTTATGCTTTACTTAAATACACATCATACATACTTTATGAAAGCTTGATTTTATTGGCACTGCAGTCTACAAGTATACACTTAGCAAAGCTTAACTTGACTATGTTAACTTTCTGCAACAAGTTATTTTTATAGTAAAGGGGTTGTCCAGAAATTTAGATGTCTTTACTATTGATGACCTATACTCAAGATAGATCATCAATAGATGATCAGTAGGGGTCTGTCATTGCAGTAGGGTCGGCATAATCTGCTTTCAATGCTGTCCCTACTGAAAGCAGCTGATTGATGGGGATCTGAGTGACCTACCCTTGATGATCATCTACTGATGACCTATCCAGAGGATAGGTCATCAATAGAAAAAAATGTCTGAATTCCTGGACAACCCCTTTAAGCTATTTAAAAGCTATTTTACTGTTCTTTGAACACAACAAAAGCTATTTTAAAGACATTGAAAGGATAAAAAACAGTAGCACAGAAAGTTTTCATACTATATTAAACATCAAATTAAACTTTGTTACATCTGTAGGCTATTTGTTTTATTATGCCTACAGATATAGCAGAGTTTAATAGGACATGTATATTATAGGGCATAGGACACAGAACACATATATTATAGGGTCTCCTTTTTTTGGCCATGTAATAGGCTATTGGCAACCTCTATAGCTTTAAATAGTCACTCTGGTAATTTTCTTTTTCATTAATTAGGTAACTAGCCCCCAATATATACACATTGGCTATTATTATCCTGTTTAGTTATTCCCTTCTTTCTGAAACATCCTGGTGTTCTTTTCCCCTGGTAGGTCATGCAAACTGAATTCTGACTGGCTCAGATCTACATAGGTTTATGTGCTATCAAATTAGGCCTCGGTCACACGGGCAATTTTTCGCGCGATTTGCGCATGCGATTACCAATTTTATAGAACCATTGCTTTGCAATGGTATCAGACACATGAGCGCTTTTTATGCGCTTGTCCGATTAATTATAGAACATCTGCGATTCCTGGTCTTCTCTATATGTGCTCAATGGGGCCGGCGGCAGCAACGCCGACCCAATTGAGAACATATACATCACAAATCATTCTCCTCTGCCACAGCTGTAACAGCTGTGGCAGAGAAGAATGATGTTTGCCCATTGAATTCAATGGAGCCGGCAATACAGCCGGCTCCATTAAAAGCAATGGGCTGCTGGCGATCGCAGGATGAATTTTCGGGAAGGGCTTAAAAATATAAGCCTTTCCCTGAAAATCATCCAAAAATGTGTAAAAAGTAAAAAAATATATATACTCACCTTGTCCCCGCAGATGGAGATGAGCCGCGGCCGGCCGGCAGTTCTCCTGAATTCATGAATGGGTGAGTGAGTGCTGCCTCTGATTGGCTCAGCGCAGGGACCAATCAGGGGCAGCTCTCAGCTATCATTCATGAAATCATGAATGGGTGTGAGTGAGAGCTGCCTCTGATTGGTGAGGCTGTGACCAATCAGAGGCAGCTCATTCAGCAGGCGGAGATTTTAAATCCCCGGCTGCTGAATACTACAGAGAGCAGTTCAGGAGAACTGCCGGCGGCCGCGGCTGAACTCCGTCTGCAGGGACAAGGGGAGTATATATTTTTTTTAACTTTTTACACAGTTTTGGATGATTTTAGGGAAGGGCTTATATTTTTCAGCCCTTCCCGAAAATTCATCCTGAGATCGCCCGCAGCCCATTGCTTTCAATGGAGCCGGCTGTATTGCAGGCTCCATTGAATTCAATGCGCTGGACAGCGCTGCACTGCTCCGGCCCGTTTCTAATGAAGCGCGGCTAGGAGCAGATTTTTTGGGCGATTTTTCGGCCCCGCTCACGCGATTTGCGGATGCGCATCCGTCATGCGATCTGCAAATCGCGGCAAAAAACGCCCGTGTGACCGAGGCCTTAGTCTGTTTTTCAGACAGTATAAAACTGGTTTGATAACCTTTGCCATGCAAAGTCTTTAGATGGGAATACAGACACTCTGTGTGAACAGTTACTGATGAAGATTACATAGCTCCTGTAAAGCAGTTGTGATGAAGGAGATCAGAGCTTAGCCCTTCTGACTGTATATTTATGGTCTGTGACTTATTTGGATTACTATAAAATACAGATAGTCCTGGCAGTGTCCTCCCTGCAGGCAGAGATGCTACAGGCTGTAGCTGCTCATGTGGTCATAGGCCAATGTGTCATGATAGCACACAATAGTGAAAGACATGGTGTGGAACATATATCTGCATGAAGATGGTGCCTGATAAGCATCAGACAGAGGGCAGCACTGGATAGAAG
This sequence comes from Eleutherodactylus coqui, assembly GCF_035609145.1. Lineage (NCBI taxonomy): Eukaryota > Metazoa > Chordata > Amphibia > Anura > Eleutherodactylidae > Eleutherodactylus > Eleutherodactylus coqui. The sequence goes on along the minus strand of NC_089837.1, from coordinate 407,640,049 downwards.
TGACTGCAATATACATATGGGACATCTAGAGTGTGCCAGGCAATCAGATGAGGGGTGCAGTGATAGGTTTTAGTTAGAGTGGCTCCTTTAAAAAAAGGTTATTGGCAGCCTATAAATACTTTGGTAGGGGCTCTTTCTCTTTCAAAACTATTGTTGTCTCTTCTCTCATTTCATTGGCTGCAGCTGTGACTCCCCATTCTGTCTATTATGTTAATGCCGATGGAGCACAGCTTCTCTGATCTCAAGGATCAAGGTTTCCTCATGCACATTCAGCAGCCAATTATACTGCCAGTATACAATCCAGTAAAAGGTTCACACTAGTCATGTCTTGTCAGTGTTACCAACAGCTCTCATCTATCCTCACAATGGTGTATGTGTGTGATTGTATCAAGGCAGGGGATAAAGTTGAGAGGCGTTGAAAATATTTGCCCTGCAGTGGGATGGTGCCGGAAAAGTAGCAAGCGACACACAGGTTGAAAGCAAAAAGAAAAACTTTACTCCAGCTGGGGTGCAATCTTACAGTCACTTTGGGCACAATGCTTGGTAGTTTCTCTGAAATCAGGGACTACTCTTGGTACTTACCAATATAACTTGAAGAACATAAGGCACTGAGATGACTGCAATCGATTTATTTTTAAGGCTGAGCCACAAGGCATTTTCATCGGTGATAGTACTAAAAGGGCAACTCGCCACACGGCTAAATAATTTAGAGTTTATGTCAGTATTTAAAAGTCTTACATTACAGCAGTTTGCATCCTACCAAGCACTTTCTAATCCAACAGCTTCTGTCCTGACTTACACTTTCACCAGATTTTGTTCTGCTTGTTAATCCACTAGCCTCTGAACAGCCCCCCAGAAAGAGTTCCTAGTTTTCCTCATGCACAGGTTCCTGTCAAAGGAAGTGTCTTGCTGCAGCAGTGCTGCCCCATAACTGACATCCCCCTCATTCTCAAACTTGGCAAACTTGTTGTGGTGTGCTAAATCAGGACTGACCTCCCTCACACTCTTTCCTTAACACTACCTTAGGGCTCTTTCACACGGGCACTGCCATTTTTGGCCAACCATATTGTCGTTACACCGCGGCCGAAAATTGCATGAATGAGAGGCAGCCGTGATCAAATTGCGGCGTGTATACGCCACAGCCCGGAGTACCATTGGTGGGGGGAGAGAGTTTAGCTCTGCTAAACTCTTTCTCCCTTTCCTCCCCCTCTCTGCCCCTTGCTGGCTGCCAACAAAGGGAGGGGGAGGGACGGGGTGGGAGCTCCTGTGTTAAACTCCCACATCCTCTCCGCCCCTTTCCAGCTGCCATTAAGGGGAGGGGGCGGAAACTTAACAGAGCTAGTGTGCTAATCTCCCGTCCCATTTCACCCCCTCAGTTTGCCGGCAAGGGGCAGGGAGGGGGTGGGAGCTTAGCAGAGCTGCTGCTAAATTCCCCCCCACCTCCCTTATCCGGCAGCTCTCATAGTTTTCCATAGGAGTCTATGGTACTGGTCAGTATATTCCGGCAAAAGATAGGTCCAAACCTATCTTTTTCAGCTGGGCGTAAAAGCAACTGGCTGGAATGCGCATCATATGCGCTATCTTTTCTGGCTGTCCGATTTTACTCACCAGAAAATCGCCCATCTGAACAAATGCATTGGAATCCAATGCATCGGATGGTCGCGATGTTTGTCAGCGTTTTATTGTAGCAAAATTGCAGCGATAAAATGCTCATGTGAATCCACCCTTATACAAAAAAAAGGCAATATCACAGCTATTACTGACAGCTAGGGTCCAATGGCTATGGCCGGCATGGCAGCTAACACTGGTCCTGGCAATTAATCCCTCAGTTGTTGCCATCAATGCTAATTTCAACACGTAAGAATTAAGAAATGGAAGGAAAACCGTCTGTCACATAATAGACCCTCCATAATGCAGTCCTGGAGGGTTGATGGGATTGCCATGGTAACAAAAATCTAACAGTGGCTTCTGCGCCTGCTATGACCAAAAACCATTGCACAGTCCCTATTGGATCACATGTTCAGGTCCACTAAAGAGACATAGAAAAAAATGTTAAAAAAATAAAACATCCTTTTCGTGTTCTTATTCTTTAAAAAAAAAGCATAGAAAAATAAGATGTTTGGTATTGCCGCGACTGTAATGAGCTGTGCGATAGATTGAATGCATTTTTTATCCTGCACAGTGTACACTGTAGAAGAAAAACTAGCCAAAATGCTGTTTAGTCAATTCACATGCTAAAAGAAATGCAATAAAAATGATCAAAAAGTATCCCTGAATGGTTCCAATAAAAATTATAGCTTGTAAAAAAAAAACCCTTAGGCCTCATGTCCACGGGGAAAATCGGGCCCGCTACGGATTCTACATGTAGAATCTGCAGCGGGTCCCTCCTGCCCCACGGACATGAGCGCTGAAAATAAGAATAAATGACAATAAACTCACCTCCCATCCGCTCCGTTTCTTCTCTTCGCGGCGGTGTCATCTCCTCTCGTCGCGGCCGGATCTTCATTCTTCGGCTCGGCGGATGTGCACGATGACGTCAGTGACGTGCCCCGCGCATGCGCCGGGCCGAAGCAAAATGATCCGGCCGCGGCTGAGAGAGGATGGCGCGGCGCCGAAGAGAAGAACCGGAGCGGGTAAGTAAAATGTGACTTTTGTGTCCCGCGGATCCGGACGGCTTCCATAGGCTTCATTAGAAGCCCGCGGGAGCCGTCCCCGCGGGAGACCCGCATGAAAATGGAGCATGGTCCAGATTTTTTCATGCTCCATTTTTTTTAAAATCACTTTTATTGACGATCCGCGGGTATTTATCTACCCCGCGGGTGGTCAATGCATCCCTATGGGGTGCGGATCCGCGCGCGGGAGAAGAGTTAAAATCCGCTGCGGATTTTAATTCTTCTTTTCCCCGTGGACATGAGGCCTTAGGGCCTGGTCAGAATAGCAGCGCTAAAAAAATAGCACATCGTGTGTAGAAAAATCACGTGAACTGGTGTATTTGCACTCGCATGTCCTATCTTTTGCAGGTGCTTTTTTTAGCGCTTCTAAAAAACGTACATGTGAACGCTTTGTAAATCATTGGTTCTAACAGAGCCGCTTTTTAAGCTCAGCTATTCATGTACTAAAAAAATCGCTTGTCTGACCGAGCCCTTACACAGTTCTGTCAATGGAAAAATACACTTAAAAAATATCGTTTTTCAAATTTAGCAATGCCAAAAGTAAATTACAAAGCTAAAGATGTTTTTATTGTGCAAAGGTAAAAAATCTAAAAGACAATACATAATTTTAGTATTGTTGTAATCATGCCAACCAGCATATTAAATTTCATTTAAAAAATGGTGCAATTGATGTGTTTTTTACGGCCCCTCCACCCAAAAAAAAACATATATATAAAACTTATATATTATTTTAAACAGGCCATGCCCTTGAAGGGGTTGTCCCACACAAAATATTGTTTAGAGTTAAATCACATAATTATAAGCATTTTTTGCATTTACTCCCTTAAAAAATGCTTTTTTTCCTCAGACATTCCGGGAATAATATTAAAAAAGTACCGCCTGCTGTTTCTACTGAAGAGCCTAAGGCTGAGTTCACATGGGACGGAAAAACCACAAGATTTTCACGGGAGAGCTGCAGCTTCAAAACCCGCGGCATTTTGGCGTGGGTTTTGCAGTGGTTCGGCTGCCGACATTCTACTGCGGCTTTCTCTCCCCATAGTGAGGAGTGAGGCTGCAGTGGCTAAAAAAATAATTAACATGCTGCGGAATTGAATTCCGCGCCTCATGTCCGTTTCCGCCTGGCTTTGCAAAATCTCATTCACATGGCTGGCTAATCTCAGGATTAGGTGCCTCAGGCGAAATTGCTGCACCGAAATTCTGCAGCAATTCTGTCCCATGTGAACCAGCATGTCTGTTTCTGGTCTACCTAAGTGAGGGATCCTGCACATGGCAGGCCAGATTCTGCACGCAGAATTCCACAGCGGAATCGGCCCTGGGAGCAGCGGCGTCCGCACGTACCTTGCCATTTTTGTTTTCATCTGTACTTTGGATAGTTCCCACGGTGAGCCGTCGGACATACGCAATACAGGTTAAAACAACTGCCTTTCCCGCGTCATTGCCTAGCAATGATACGGAATCTGCTACCTTTTCACAATTTCATTGTGGAAGGGCCACGGATCGGAGGGCTTCCATTGACTTTAGTGGAAGCCCTCCGCACTCAAATGGAAAATGGAGCAATTGGTTTATGCTAGTGTGAAATAAGAATTGATTTCCCATAGCATGCTTTGGGCGCTATTTATTGCAGATCTGCGGTGCAAATGCCCACCGCGGATTCCGCAGCAAATGTCTTGCCGTGAGCAGGAGCCCTAAGTGTTCCAAGGAGGACACAAATACTCAGACTTGTTTCTCTACAGTATCACTGTCTCACTCTCTTTTCATTTGTTTAACATCTCTTCTGACATCAGAAAAGATACAGCAACTTGAGAAGTAGCCGTTCACACACCAGGGATCCCTCCACATGCCCATTGCAGAAGTGAGAGATACAAGACCGAGCACGTATGAGCAGCTGAAAACAATTACTGGTATGCACACAAAATAGAAACAGCAGGTGGTGCTGTTTTTTGAAATAAATGCTACAAAAATACTGAAATGTTTATGTGATATACAGGGTTATCACAACTGATCGTCCTGATTTTAAACACTTATAATAACTCTCAGATACATAGATTGGATATCAATGGAAACAAAAACTCAAAACGTTTTGTTGCACAACATCAACAGTGTTTTCCACATCAGAGGTGATCAATGAGAGCCTTCTTTGCTACTTGGCACACCTTGAGCGTGTAGTCAAGTTCCTGTCATAGACATTGTAAGGTATCATGATTGAGTAACGTAATTAATTCTGTGATGTATACTCGCAGATCATGCATGGTGGGTGGTAAGGGTGGCATGTAGACTATATTTAAAACTCCTCCAGAGGAAAAAAAAAAAATCACACGGCATAAGGTCTGAGGAAAGGGAGAATTTCACTATTATCGCAACCTGCACAAACAATCCATCTGTCTAGTAGTCACCTATTGCGCTCACTCCTGAATTCATTGTAACAATGGGGGGTGCCCCGTTCTGGTACTACATGAAACTTAGGATTTCCTGTTTGAGCTGTGGCAGAAGTCATATCTATATCATGTCTAGGTACAAAATCCCTGTGATTGTTTGCTCTTGGAAAGAGAAGGGGCTGCACACTTTTTACAGGTTATTGTGCAAAACACATTCACCTTGGGGGAGTCGCACATATATTCCACATAGGCATGAAGGTTTTCCCTCCCCCAAATTCTGACATTTAAACTTTTGTGCAGAATCTTTCACACAGTTGGCTGTGACATGTGCAATTATTTGCTTACTTTGACAGTGGATTTCTGAGGATTGTGGTTCAAACTTGCATGGACACGCTCCACTGTTTTCATGTTTACTGGTGGATGACCTGATGATTTTCTTTTACAAATAAGACCTGTTTCCTTAAAATTAGATTACTATTTAAAATTGTGTGCCCACTGAGTGCATCTTCACCAGAATTTGTTTAAAATTGACGTTGCATACTAATAACAGATTGGTAGACATGAAAATCAAGGACTCTCCTGTCTTCGTCGGCAGCCATTTTGTCTCATATCCCCATAGCGATGACTATGACACAATAAAACTTTTTAGGTCTCATTTAGCAAAACTGTCATTGTTGCCCACAGCAACCAATCACAGTGCAACTTTAATTTTGCCTCAGCAGCTTGAGATATGAAAGCTGTGCTGTGATTGGTTGCTAAGGGCAACAAGGATAGTTTTACTGTTAGACAGTTTTGCTAAATTCATTTTTTTTTAGTTTGTTTCCATTTATATCAAATTTAGGTATCTGAGTGTCATTAAACATGAGTTATAAGTGTTTCAAATCACCAAGATCATTTGTAATAACCTTTCTGATCGCTACAAGGATAAGGCCACATGTGGTGGAATTTTTGTTCCTTGGATCTTGCTTCACATCCATGCTGCAGCTTCACATACTTAGAGGGGTTACAATCTGTTGTGATTATCTGTAATATTTCTGGAACATAATGGTCATGTGGATTACTTACTAGGAGATTCCCACCCAGTATACATTTCCAAAGGGGTTCAAAAGTTTCTCCTAGATAGGTTTATGCAACACAGGATCTTCTTATACTTGTTGATTTAGTAGCAAATACAAATACATGCAACTATATAATGCTTCTTTAGGTAAATAATTGCAGAAAGATTGAACACTATTAAGGCCTTAGTCAGATGGGCGTTTTTTCGCGCGATTTGCGCATCGCATGCGCAAATCGCGTGACCGGCGGCGAAAAATCGCGGGAAAAATCTGCACCTAGCCGCGTTAATCGTCGCAGCAAAACGCCCGTCTGACCGGAGAAAAATCGCCGTGCGCATCAAAATGCGCATGAAACTTAGACTGACCGGCGAAAAAAATGATTTTGGTGCGCACATAAAACGCAGAACGCAGATAGGTGCGATCTGCGAATCGTCGTGTCCTATAATTTTTCGCATATCCACATAAAAAGCGGACATGTGACCGATACCATAGCGAACCATTGGTTCTATATATGCGCAAATCGCATGCGCATGCGCAAATCGAGTGAAAAAACGCCCGTCTGACTAAGGCCTAACAGTGTTCACCCACTGTCAAAGGACAGTCTAATTGTTAATTGTAATCCGTAAGTCCATATTGGTAATACATGGAGGGATAAAGGAGGCAGAGATGGAGTAAGCATGACCACATACCAGCAACAACATTTCGGGATACGTTCACTTTCTTAGTGTGATTGTTCTCTGAGAAATCAAGTAATCTTGTAGATATGATACCTTTAAATGGCTAACAAAAATACATGATGTAACAGCAAGCTTTTGGATGTTCTATGGACCCTTCATCAGACTAAATGAATCTGATTTGGATGGGGCACATATGTACAATATACAAATGCAGAGGCGACACCCCTCTTGATCTAAATACAAATATTCACACACATAATATTTGAAACTGATTTGCACTTAAAACACTACCACACAAGCTTAGCAGAGAAATAAATACTTAATTAGTCCCCAGAGATTAGGAATGTGACAGTTTTATGATATTTGTTATCTTTCCTTTAACCCTGCATATAAAGAAGATGCAACAATAGTTCTGCAGTGCCACTTATTGGATGGTAGCATTCTTTCAATTTCAATTCTGAAATTCAATTTCAGAATTTTTATGAAGTTAAAAAAAACAAAACAATGATTTGAAAGAGGACATTCCTTTTGTCCTATTTCAGACCTTTCATATTCTCCACTTATGCAAGAATCCCACTCCCAGGTTCATTCCATTATTGAGTGTATCAAAAATGGCCATAAATTTATACTTCCAATTCTTCTGTAATGCTGTGACTTGAAGTTGCCCTTCAGTATGATAACTTCCATCTGCTCTATGTTTTGCCACAGGTTATTCCGTCTTTCCCTCTCTAATTAGGTGGCAATGAAATCTCATCCTGGCTCTCATCTGGATCAGGTACACAACATTGGACGTGAAACATGTGAATGTCCCCGGGATCTCATAGTTCTGCTGTGTGTTGGAGATTTGTATCCTGTACATGGTCAGTACATGTGAGCAGGTCTTGCAGCTCCTTACATTACAGGGATAAGTTCCTTTTTGTGTTGGAGGGCAATGCACTCCTGATTATAAAGTTCCTCAGATTTGGAGGTTACCTGTAACACAGAAAGGGGGCATCCTTAAGCATACACAATGCATCCCCTTTAGGATGCATACAGCGTTATTCAAAAAGAAGGAGCAGTTTTAGGGATTTTATGACAAACAACAGGTATACAGTCTGCACATCAGTGAAAAGAGGGAGGTTTCAAGTTTTTATGACATACCAGAAAATTTCATTTTCTACCACACTGACCCACATTTTGATGAGATGTGCATGTGTGACCAGTGCTTTACTGTTTGCATATGCAACCAAGTTCAACAAATTTATGTGACTATGCGTCTGTTTTTGGAATTGATGCCAGAATTCATGTTGCACTTCAACAATGGATTCACACTTAGCAAACTCCAGCACAAAAACAATTTTTCCCTTGGTGGGGCCATTTTCCTATATACTGTAAACAAAAAGAACATAAAGAAACACAACTGTGATGAGGCAGAAAATAGAACTTACTGGTATGTTATAAAAAAAAATTGAACTTTCCTTTTATCAGTGATGTGTGGATTGTCTACCTTTCTTTCGTAGCTTGTTTGTAATTAAATTCCTAAATCTGCTCCTTCTTTTCGAATAACTATGTATAATGCTTAAAATGTGCTGAATTAAGTCAATGGAAGTAAGAAATCAAACAGAATGAAAACAATAGCATGAAAATAATATTTTACAGTTGATTACTCTCATTCCCTCGTAGGAGTAAAATGAACTCTTTTAGGTCTTTTTGCTGGAAACAAAGAGTATAATAACTACACAGATTTAGAAAAAAATGTCATAAAACATTTGAGTTTGCTGTTGGCCCCCTGATTGCTTTGAGTCACTCACAATGTGTCGCTGAGTTCCATGCAGTTGTGTTAGGTTTGTAAATTTCACGTAAAAAAAAATTGAATAACTATGATATCTCTGAATATAAACCAAATAACACTGTTTTTACTTTGTTTTTGGCAGCACGTTTACTATGAATACTCATGGCTAATTTACATGGGCGTATGTAATTTTGATCAGTGAAATATGCAGCATTTTTACTCTATGTGTATATGTCTAGTTGGTACATATGCATTTGTTTTGGGTGCAAATTTGCTGTGGGTTTTTTCACGGATGCACAAAATAAGCAAGAAGAACCCAATTGATGTCACAATCTTTTAATCACCGTCTCTTGCCAACATGCGTAAAAACACAGTGGGTATTCATGCAACTAAAGTCACATAAATACTTTTTATGGTTATGCAATGTTTGAGCACATTTACAACAGCAGATTTATAGAATATTGTATTACTTGTAATGTATGTCTGTATAAAGAGAGGAAAAACAATCCATTATTACACTGATAAAACTAATGAAACACACTATTGACAGTTGGAAATATAGTAGTAAGAACTTATTTCTCTCTGCAACCATTATTTTTCTCCTGAAAGGTGTTTTAGTGCCTGAGGACAATCAACATTCCACACATAGCATAGTTGGGCATGTTTATCAAGCCTCTAATACACTCTGGAGAGAACATTGCTGACATGAAACTTTATTTTGAAATATGACATTAAGAGAAATAAATAATACTGCATTTATTATGCTTAGAGTCATATAAGTTAATGCTTAAAGTTTCATTCTTGATTGGCTAGCATTAGTAAGTAGGATTTAAAAGGTTTCCATATTTCTATATTACTAATCATTACTAAAAATAGGCAACCTCAAAGATCTATTGTGTCTGACATATTGAAACCAGCCGAGACCTCCCACCCAGTTAATAAGGAGCAGAATACAACTGTTTGCGAGAATATTTTCCATGCTAAAACAGCATGTTTCTTAATTCCATATACAAGACACTTATTTTCGGCTTTAAGAACCTCAAACTATTTTTCAACCTTGCATTCTAAGGCTGGTTTCATATGAGCGTAATGTAACACGTTCGTAATATGGATCTGTCTTCTGGATGTGTTACAGATAATATTACAACTGTATGTCATCAGTATTTTATCCGTATTTGATCAGTATTTAACTCATAATTTTACCCAATATATTTACCCAATGTATTTACCTAATAGAAAATAATAGCAATACGGGAAAAATAGCGCGTTCTTAAAACTATGTGAATAGATACATAGATTTACATTAGCTTGGTATTATGGTCCGCAAAACATGGAGCAAAAACAGAGCTAATAAATGCTCATCTGAAAGAGGCCTAAAAACCACAATTTTATATATTTTTTTATTTCTCATGGAATGAATTGTACATTTTAATGGCACCATTTTAATGTATATATATATATATATATATATATATATATATATATATATAGCTTTGTTTTTGGGGTTTCACTGTAGTATAAATGACATGTTAACTTTATTATGGAGGTCCGCATGATTACAGAAATACCAAAATTATGCATTTACTACTTTTGCACGATAAAAACTTTATTTTAAAAAATCTTTTATTTTTGCATCACCATATTTCAAGAGACATAGCTATAGAAGAGTTTATTTCTTGTGGGATATGTTGGCATTTTCATTGATACTTTTTTAAAATACATACAACATTTTGATTGCTTTCTATTCCATATTTCAGGAGATGAGATAACCAAAAATAATTTTGGTATTGTTTTTTTTAGCTTTTACAGCAATCAACATGTGGGATAAATAACAGGATAATTTTATAGTTTGAGTTCAGATGTGTGACAGTGCCAAATTATGTTTCAAAAAGACTTGGATTTCAATTAATATAATGGCAACACTTTGTGCAAAGACCCCTCGCATGGGGATATAGCTATTTCTTTTTGGAGTATAGAGAATCGCTAACAGTTAGGGTGGGTTCACACGAGCGTGTTTTTGTGCGTACTTAGGTGCGTACATACGTGCGCACCTAGGTACGAGCAAAAACACGCGTGAACACGGCTGCTGCCGGCGGCTCCATTGAAAACAATGCTCTGCCGGCACCCCTGCATTCTTTTTCAGGGAAGGGCTTTACATATAAGCCCTTCCCAGAAAAAGAAACATTTTAGTGCAAAAGAAAAAAAACTTACATCTCCGCCGCTGCCGTGACCCCCGCGAGCCTGAAGAACAAATCTGCCACATGCAGCAGATGTTTCCTTCACCCCCGCTAGTTAAAATAATTCCCTGCTGCTACATCTGCCACATCTGTGTCAGATGCAGCAGAGGAGTTCTTAAATTCTCAACTGCAGCTGTCACACATGACAGATGCGGTAAAGAATCCTGCTGCCGGCATCCCCGTCAATGGCTTTTCATGGAAGGGCTTCATAAACTCTTCCCTGAAAAGCCATTTAAAAAAGTGTATATATATATATATATATATATATATATATATATATATATATATAAAATCAATACTCACCTCCCGTCAGCTGCCGTGGCTCGGCCGCGACTTCTGGCGGTGTCCCCGACTCTGTTGTTCTGAGCTATTAGCAGCTGGGGATTTAAAATCACTGCCTGCTGGTAGCTCTGATTGTGATTGGCTTAAGCTAAGAACTACAGAGACGGGGACAGCGCCAGAAGTCGCGGCTGAGCCCCGGCAGCTGAAGGGAGGTGAATATGCTTTTTTTTTACACAACTTTTCTTGAATTTTCAGGGAAGGGCTTATGTTTGAAGCCCTTACCTGAAATCCAATGACACGGTGCCGGCAGCAGGATTCTCTACCACAGCTGTCATGTGTGACAGCTGCGGTTGAGAATTGAAGAATTCCTCTGCTGCATCTGCCACAGATGTAGCAAATGTAGCAACAGCGAATTCTCTTAACTAGCGGGGATGAAGGAAACATCTGCCGCATGCGTGTTCTTCATGCCCGGGGGGGGGGGGGGGGGGGGGTCACGGCAGTGGCGGAGAGGAAAGTTTATTTTTAATTTTTTTACACAAAAATGTTTCTTTTTCAGGGAAGGGCTTATATGTAAAGCCCTTCCCAGAAAAAAAATGCAGGGGTGCCGGCAGACCATTGTTTTCAATGGAGCCTCCAGCAGCAGCTGCGGCTCCATTGAAAACATTGCGTGCATTCCCAATGGTGCACGCATGTCCTATCTTTGCAGGCACGCACCTGCAAAGTACGGACATGTGAACACACCATATGGAATGCATTGTTAAAAAATACAAGCGTGTTTTTGTGCGTGCATATGCACGCACAAAACACGCTCGTGTGAACCCACCCTCAAACAGTAGAAAATACAAAAGAAAAATGACAAAATAAATGTAAATTGTACACAGAGAATATTATCTAAGCCCTATATAATGTACAAAGTAGGAACGCTTCAGATTGTCTCCACTATCCAGGCAGAGAAAGTTTAAAAGAAGTATTGCTGATACCCGCAGATTTGTCTCCCCGTAATAAGACAAAGGGATTGAGTTCAAGGCCCCTCCCAGTAACAGAGGTGATAAGGTGGGAGACCCTTTTCCAGAAAGCCTGTGCTATTGGGACATGTCCACCAAATGTGGTGATGTGTGCCCACGTCATCACAACCATAGAAACATAGACTAGAGACCTCTGGGTAAATAGCATGGAGCCTCACGGAAACGAGATGGTGACTTGGAATGCAGAAACACAAAAATATTTTAAAATGTTTTTTATGTATAAAATACATTGATTGTCTGTTACACAATGGGCCTATACAAATTTACTGTCACTTGCTTCACTAGCACTCTCTGAATAAATATGTTGATGAAACGCACGTCAGGTGTGATTAGTGAACCAAGGCTTATTTGCCTAAGGGGTCTTGCAGAAGTGGTGGAGCAGGATGCGTGAGGCTCTGCAAGTCACAGTAAATTCCACACCAAAATTACAGCCACAAAATGGGACAAAACAAAGCTCAGCCAATCAGAAGCAGTACTCAGCTGTCATTCAATGATGGCTGGGCAACTGCCTCTGATTGGCCACAGCGCTCAGCCAATCAGAAGCAGTGCTTTGTGGATGCAGGGATTTTTCAATCCCCGGCCTCCAGAACAGAGAAGAAGACTGCCGGGGTTGGAGAGAAGTGCTGGACGGCTCTTCTTGGTGAGTTAACCTTTTTTCTTTTTACTTTTTTACAACTTGCTATGATTTTCAGGGAAGGGCTTATATTTTAAGCCCTTCCCCGAAAATCATCGCTGCAAACCCACTGCTTTCAATGGGGCCGCAGCTGTGACAGCTGTAGCAGAGGATTCCATTATCCCTGCGGTCCCTGCGAGGGTGAAGGAATCCCCTGTTATACCTGTCACAGCTGTTACAGCTGTGTCAGGGGAGCGCAATGTTCTCCCTGTGTTTTCAATGGGGCTAGTAGCGCTGCTGTCGCTGGCCCCATTGCTGACAATGGGCGATACAGCCCATTCTTCTTTGCGATGCAAGATTACATTAAAAATATTGCAAATGAGAATGAAACCACTGAAAATCATTGGTTTCATTACTAATCACAAATATAGATCCGCGCCACCACACAAATGAACCGAAATAAAGGGGATTTTTACTCACCTGGTGCACAGCGGGATTCTTCGTGGACGCAAAGAACCCGCTTGCACCGATGATCCCCGTTAGCCTGTAGGAATAAAGATGTTTCTTCTTGCAAAAAAGATCCCCAGTGATCCTTAAAGGAGATGCAGCAGTAGGAAAAAACCCCAGTAGGTGATAACACCTTGCAATGGGGAAAATACAATCTGTAGAAGACAAGAAAAAAATCCTCCTGCGCTCTTTTTTTGGGGCTTTTTGCAATCCAAAATAGGGACTTCCAGATCACCGAAATATACAGTCAAGTATATTTTATTTATACAGAAAAACTATGTCAGTCTTGCAACGCGTTTCGACGCTATTCAGAGCGTCTTTTGCTTGAAAAAGACGCTCTGAATAGCGTCGAAACGCGTTGCAAGACTGACATAGTTTTTCTGTATAAATAAAATATACTTGACTGTATATTTCGGTGATCTGGAAGTCCCTATTTTGGATTGCAAAAAGCCCCAAAAAAAGAGCGCAGGAGGATTTTTTTCTTGTCTTCTACAGATTGGTTTCATTACTATGCGTTTTCTCTCACTCTCGCATTCCAAGGCTATCGTAGATTTTGATGCAGAATTGAAAATGGCAGAATTCTGCTTGCGATTCTGCATCAAAATCTGCAGTTAGACTTGTGAATTTTGGTCCAGAATTCCAGGACGGCATATTTTGCAATGCTGTTTCAGAATATTTTGTCTCATGAGAAAGGTCCCCAAGGCTGCCTTCACGCAGGCAGTAAATGCTGTGGAATTGTTGCCAGTGGAATCACTGCAGAAATTCCACAGCATTTACAGTACAAGTTTTGTGAAAGAGATTTCAGAAATTTCCTTCACACATCACAATTTTTTTATAATGCAAAAAAGCATAACATTTGATAAATACTGTGGCTTTGAAATCTGCAGTATGTCTATTCACGTTGCGAAAACTGTGTGTATCTGCTACATAGTAACATAGTATGTTAGGCTGAAAAAAGACATATGTCTATTTAGTTCAGCTCATTACCCTTCCACACTTCATTCCCCAAGGCAAACGCCCCCCCACAGAGGTAGAACCCAGTTTTCTTACTTAGGTCTTATTCACATGAGCGTATATATGTGGACAATTTAGCCGCGTAAAAGATTGCAACCATCTGAAGCATTGGTTTCCAATGTATTCGTTCAGATGAGGGATTTTTAGCTGCGTAAAAACATTGCAGCAAGAATAACAGCACAAAGCGGTAACTGATTTTATACAGTGCATGAAAAGATAGGTCTTGCCCTATCTTTTGCCGAGGTACGCTGAAGGCTCTCATAGGCTTCTATTGGAGCTAAAAAAAACGGGAGAGGGGGGAGTTTAGCTGCGTCCAACACTGGGAAAAGAAGACAGGTGCCACTATTTAAGCATTACTAGTAATTTCGAGGATTTCTGCTGACCGATAGATTTCTGCCCAGCAGCATATTTATTCATCCATATGCTTAAGCCGTCCATGTGAATGGATGAGAAAATGCTAATTTAGATTGGGACTTGATTGCGGCTATTCTTCATTCATGTGAATTGTGCCTGTGATGCGGCAAGCTTAAAGACGCATATGGTCGAGTGAATGAGGCCTTAAGGGAAAAAAATTTCTTCCAAACTCAAAGACCTTATTTAGACAAATATTTTCTTGCTGCTATTAGCTGCAAAAACACGTTGCCCGAAAATCCCTACCATGTAAAGCATTGGATTTCAAAGTCTTCATTTACTTGGGCACTTTTTTCTCACAGCTAAAAATTGCGACTGAAAATCACTGAATCCCCGACGATTTTCAGTCGCGATTTTTCCTCCCAGATTAAAAATATAGGCTATGTCCTACCTTTTACGGAAATCGCAGGGAACTCTCATAGATTGCTATAGGGGCAGAAAAAAAGAGAGGGGGGAGGTAGTTTATTGGCGCTTGTTGCAGAAGACAGCTGGCTTCTATTTAGCTATTAAAGCCCAGTCACAACCTTGTAGAGAGCTACAGTTTGTTCAGAATGGATCCTTAAAATCGGAAAAGGAGAGGGTTTTGTTTTTATGTAAAATTCTATTTGAAGCCCACACTATGGGAAGATATATGTGACGGAGATGAACATATGGAGAATCTTTGGGGGAAATACATGGAGAGTAAAACCATAAAATCCTCATTGGGGTTTCTATAGGTCACCAAATATAAAAAAATCTACTGAAAATCTATTCTTGAGGCAAATAGATGAAGTAGCTAATCACAATGAGATAATTATTATGGGGGACTTTACCTATCCAGACATAAACTGGGAAGCTGAAATCTGTGGATTTCATAAAGCTAACACGTTTTTGTCAATAACTAAAGATAATTATCTTACCCAACTTGTACAGGACCCAACAAGGGGACATCCATTTTGGACTTAACCAAAAGACCTGAGAGAATAACAGAGATGCAAGTTATGGGGAACCTGGGAAATAGTGACCATAATATAATAAATTTCCACATCTCTTACTATAGGGAGTTTTATCGAGAAACTATGAAAATACTAAACTTTAGGAAGGCAAAGTTCAATTAGCTCTGAGGTGCCCTTAACCTTATTGACTTGGACAATGTCCTCAAAAATAAAATTAAAAAAACAATAAATGGTTAATATTTAAAAACATCTTAAATACTTTTGGTGAATGGTTCCCACCTTACAGCTAGGGGGTCAAACTCATTTTCACTGAGGGCCATATAAGCCTTATGCTTGCCTTTAAAAGGAGGACTGTAATTGTATAGTAAGAACTCAATCACATGAGCATATTCACACAACTTATTATTCATGCAATTTTTGCATGTGCAATATGCAATGAATAGAACCCATGGATATCAATGAGCATATTTTTTCACACAATCAGAGATCGCTTGGAAACATGTATAACATGACCTATTTTGATGTGGTTTACGCACCACAATAGGCCATTAAAGTTAATGGGTAGGTGCAGATATGTATTCTTTGTGTATTTGCATGCCATTTCAATGAGCATAACGTCTCACTGGTGCTTGAGAGGTGTAGTAGTCATTCAAGACTGGAGAGTAGTCGGGAGGAAGCAGGAAGTCATTACTGGGTAGTCTCGTTTGCAGTACCAATGGATGAGGCAGGAAGCATATACATAAAAGAAGCCAGGAGTTGTTATCGGGTAGTCACGTTTGAAGGACAAATGGTTGGGGCAGGAAGCGTAGTCAGATGGAAGCCAGGAGTCATTATCAGGTAGTCATGTTTGCAGGAGAGGAGTAGGTTTAGTAAGTGTTGCTTGATCAAGGCAAAGAGCCCAATAATCTTGCAACGAGGGAGTGGCAGGGCCAAGCTTTTACAGCATGTCCAATCAGAAACAGGGTGTAGCTAAGGCAGGGACTGGATTGCAGGAAAAGGGAACAAGACTGAGGTAATGCAATGGAGCTATCCAAAGGGCTGATGGCTCAGTGCAGGAGGTACTAAGTTCGAGTCCCAACACTGAGCTTGTCTGCTTCTTTTTTTGTGTGTATTTGCAAGTCAGTGACTGCTGGCCTCTCACCTGTGTGTTTCCACTGTGTACAGGGTGCAGAGCATGCAGACTCTCAGGGGGAAAAAAAGGTCAGCAGTCACAGACTCTGCACTGCCACTGCTGGATTTGAGTAGTGTGAGTAAAATTCCTGTTAGGTTTGATACATGGCTTGGACAGGATCGACCCACGGGCCTTGGGTTTGACATATGTGCCTTACAGGAACCCTTCAAACATTTTACCCATAATAAAAATAATACTAATTCAACTGTGTATATATCATGTTGTAGTCACTAAAAGGCCCTGATGGTACAGGAGCTCTGTGCTCAGACAGCCATTCTGTTTGAATGGTTTCTAAGAGATGCCATCCAGGAATATCTCAAGGAAAATAGCCGTATAACTCCGTATCAGCATGGGTTCATGAGGCGTTACTCCTGTCAAACTAATCTGATCAGCTTCTATGAGGAGATAAAGGACGTGCTGATGGCAAATTCGATAAAAGCATTAAGGAGAGGCCTGGATGTTTTTCTTCAGCTTTACAATATTACATGTTGTAGTCACTAATTACTTCATTAGGGTTATTAATCCACTGTATAATCCGATTGCCAGACTTAGGGTGGCTTTACACGAGCGTGTTTTGTGCGTGCGTAAACACGCACAAAAACACGCTTGTATTTGCAACATTGCATTCCCTATGGTGTGTGCACATGTCCGTACTTTGCAGGTGCGTGCCTGCAAAGATAGGACATGCGTGCACCATTGGGAATGCACGCATTGTTTTCAATGAAGCAACGGCTGCTGCCGGCGGCTCCATTGAAAACAATGGTCTGCTGGCACCCCTGCATCCTTTTTCTGGGAAGGGCTTTACATATAAGCCCTTCCCTGAAAAAGAAACATTTTAGTGTAAAAAAACCCCAAAACATAGCTCTCCGCCGCTGCTGTGACCCCGCGGGGATGAAGAACACATCTGCCGCATGCGGCAGATGTTTCCTTCATCACGGCTAGTTAAAAGAATTCCCTGCTGCTACATTTGCCACATCTGTGGCAGATGCAGCAGAGGAAACCTTCAATTCTCTACCCCAGCTGTCACACATGTCAGCTGCGGTAGAGAATTCTGCTGCTAATTGATTTCAGGGAAGGGCTTTAAATATAAGTCCTTCCCTGAAAATCAAGTAAAAGTACTGTAAAAACACACAAAAAAAACATACTTACCTCCCTTCAGCTGCTGTGCTCAGCCGTGTCTTCTCCTGGCTGTTCCCAGCTTTCTTGTTCTGAGCTATCAGCAGCTGGGGATTTAAAATCCCTGCTTGCTGGTAGCTCTGATTGTGATTGGCTTAGTTCTTCAGCCAATCACAATCAGAGCTACCAGCAGGTGGGGATTTGAAATTTCCAGCTGCTGATAGCTCAGCAATGCTACAGAGCTGGGGACAGAAGTCGCCGCTGAGCCCCGGCAGCCGGCAGTGGATTTCAGGGAAAGCTTCATAAGTGAAGTGCTCAGCCAATCACAACCTTGGTCCAACCAGGTTCCGTTATTCCCACTATGTCATAGTTTTCTTGCTTTTTTCAAGTGTTGAGTTCGGCAGCACAGTTCCGCAGCTTAGATAGACATACTGCAAAATCAAAATCTGCAGCCATTTTCAAGAATGCTGCAGATTGGTAGTGAAAAAAACATATTAACCATGTGGATGGGATTTTCTAAATCCCCTCCACATAGTTTCTACAGTAAATTCCGCAGAATTTGTATAGTGATTCTGCCAGCAGAAATTCTGCAGGGGATCCTGCATTTATGAAAGCGGCTTTAGACCTGCAAACTTTGATGTAAAATTTGGCGGCAGCAGCTTCAGCGGCATCTTGTGGTGTGTTCTGGTGGAATAATTCCACACGTACCTTAGGGAATGTTCACATGAAACTGATCTGCTGCTAAATTTCCACAGCTGAAAAAAATCTGCTGCAAATCCATGCCAAAATGTGTATCATTGTACCCTTTCAATTGAATTTAAATTGAAAAAGGGAAATCCACTGCAGATCTTCACCAAATGGTGCAAATTTTGATAAGCATTTCATAACAGACGTGAGGAAAACAACAAAGACCTTATTCACTGAAAAAGCCCAAAATGCAATAACTGTAAGTCTGCAAAGCAGACACGGTCGCCATTGGCACGATCGCCATAAGACAGGCACAATCGCCGTAGGGAAGGTGCAACGGCCATAAGCCCTAAAGATATGCAGTCAGCCAGACAATGGTGTGGAGAAGCAACTTGTTCATTGCAGGCTAATATGCAGTCACCCACTGAACCCAGCCCAGATTGGGGAGGAGCGACTGCGTATAACGATAGCCTGCACATGTGAACGATACCAAATGTGCCAGCCACAGATGGATGGTGACCCACCATACAGGATATCAACCCTCACTGATATAACAGCGGGTTGCCCTGTATCTCTAAAGTGGGCCACACTTGCTGACATCTTGGGCTCCCCCAACAACTAGCAAACTACATACAAAAATACTAATGCATACTAATAAAATGCGGGTGTTGGCACTGCATTTTGGCCAAAATGCATAGGCAGACGGGCCGCGTCGAGGCCACACCGCGTCTGTCAGTACCTACGCTAACTCACTATAAATTGTTGTTTTCCTCACCTCTGTGATTTTATGTAATTTATAGTGAGTTAGCGTAGGGCAACCCACTGTTATATCAGCCAGGGTTGATATCCTGTATGGTGGGTCACCATCCATCTGTGGCTGGCATCTTTGGCATCGTTCACATGTGCAGGCTATCATTATATGCAGTCGCTCCTCCCCAATCTGGGCTAGGTTGAGTGAGTGACTGCATATTAGCCTGCCAGGAACAAGTTGCTCCTCCACACCATTGTCTGGCTGACTGCATATCTTTAAGGCTTATGGCCGTTGCGCCTGCCCTACGGCGATTGTGCCGGTGGCGATTGTGCCTGTCTTATGGCGATTGTGCTTATGGCGACCGTGTCTGCTTTGCAGACTTACAGGTATTGCATTTTTGGCTTTTTCAGTGAATAAAATTGATAAGCATTTCGGTGCAGACTTGCTGCCGATTTTTTCAGGGGCTGCAAATGCACAGCAAATTAGCAGTGTGATAATGCACAGATTTAGATCAAAATCTGTACTGAATGGTGCAGATATTGCCGTTGATTTTGCTGCAACTTTTTCTGCTGTGGAAAATTTGCACCAACTCACTATGAGAGAATTTACCCTAAAGGTATTGTTACTGAATAGGAATATTAAAGTAGATGTCCCGCGCCGAAACGGTTTTTTTTTTTTTTTAACCCCCCCCCCCCCCCGTTCGGCGCGAGACAACCCCGATGCAGGGGTTAAAAAAACCCACCCGCACAGCGCTTACCTGAATCCCGGCGGTCCGGCGTCTTCATACTCACCTGCTGAAGATGGCCGCCGGGATCCTCTGTCTTCATGGACCGCAGGGCTTCTGTGCGGTCCATTGCCGATTCCAGCCTCCTGATTGGCTGGAATCGGCACGTGACGGGGCGGAGCTACACGGAGCTACACGGAGCCCCATAGAGAAGAGGAGAAGACCCGGACTGCGCAAGCGCGGCTAATTTGGCCATCGGAGGGCGAAAATTAGTCGGCACCATGGAGACGAGGACGCCAGCAACGGAGCAGGTAAGTATAAAACTTTTTATAACTTCTGTATGGCTCATAATTAATGCACAATGTACATTACAAAGTGCATTATTATGGCCATGCAGAAGTGTATAGACCCACTTGCTGCCTCGGGACAACCCCTTTAATAATAATACATATAAATTTGGTATCATGCGCTTGGAACTGCATGGTGAATATACCCATAGTGAAAACAAAACAATAGTGGAATTACTGTATTCAGCTCCACCTCTTAAAATATTAAAATGTATACAAAACATTATATGTACCTCAAAATAATTCCAATAATAAATACAACTACAAATATAGGCTGGTCACAAAGGGGTTAAGGCATGCCCCTTTCTACTAAACCACTCCAACTGAGTCGGAATATGATGCATTTCAGATAGTAAATCTGCTCTAACTTGTACAGATTTTGATACAATAGTTGCATAACTTTTCATCATATGGTGATTAATGACTATTTATTGTATACCTTCACAGCTAATCAACATGCAGTTCTGTGATGGCATTCTGTGTATATTTTTATGGAACGTGTTTGAACTAGTATTGTTCTTATCTTTATTATGCATAATCTCCAAAGCACTCACTGAAACTACATAATGTTCTGTATATAAAGGCGTGGCTAGGTTATCAAAAGTTTAAATGCTACAGGCTTCAACAGTCTGGATCCAACTTTGGAAGCAGTGTGCTGAGCCTAATAGGTGTTATAGATATGTATATTGTTGGCAACAATGTAAACATAATGAAGTTGCTAAATGTCTAGTGGTTATTAAAGTATGATTCAGAGAGCTAAGTGTGGATCTCCTCCTGTATCCTCCCTAGATTCAATACGTATAAAAAGATTTTTTATAGCCCTTATAAATTTAATTGACTTTATTTATACGTCTTCTGCTAAATGCAAAAAAAAAAAAAATAGATTTTGAATATTTACATTGATTAGGGTGATAAAATAATGATTTTTTCCTCCTCTTTTATATGAGATGGAATTGTCCACAGGACGCAGCACAGATGTGCATTTTGTCAATTAATGAGGATTTTGTTGCATTTTAACTGCAGAATGTTTTCTGTGTAATGTCTTATAGAATTTCTTATGTTTTATTCCACAGACAATTATTGCAGAATTATATCTCCTGTATGTTAAGAATGCCCAACACCAATTCTACAAGACATCCTAAGGGCTGAAACAGACTAGTGTATATTGCAATATGCTTGCTCCTGTGCAATTTTCTGCGCACTGAACAAGTGTATTTTGTGTGCATGCCTGCACAAATAATCAGTGCATTTGCATAGTCACTACTCTTTCACATGGGTGGGTGAATCACCCAACCCTAATTTAAATGGCTAATTATCCTAGCGCAGTGCCAGTCATCGCGGGTATGCGCAGTATGGATGTGCTTTTTTGCTAAGTAATAATGCCTATTTTGTGCTCCAGAAAAGTAATAATACCCCTGATGCTCACAAAGTTATAATGGTCTCTTTGTGCCCTTTAAAGGGAATGTCCAAGTCATTATTTTTTTAATTCCTACTCCCTATGTATAAAAATAATAAACAATCATATAGTCTCCTTTCCCAGGTGCCAAGAGCAGCTCCATTCTCTCCAACAAGATAGTGTCAATAGGCTGCAGTCTGCTTTTTTTATGGAATGTTATAGGCTGCTGCAGCCAATCACAAATGTCAGTGCTTGAATTCTAAGGTCTATGAATGGCTGCAGCAGCTTGTGACAAAATGTTAATGGGCTGACTGCAGGTTGTTAATACAGTGACATAGAAGAGACCCAAGTATGTGTTTCTGGCTGCGGGTAACTGCGAGAGGTTAGTATGTGAGTGTTTATCAAACTACTAACGACCACTTGTCTGTAAGTATGTGTGTGAGTGATTCTTATGCTCCACCTCTGGTAACATCATCGCTCCGCCCCTGGTGACATCATCAAAGGTCCTACATCATAAATAAAACACAGAGTCAGACCGACAGAAGAACAACACACTTACGGCTCTTGGAAGGGGAGGGAAAAAATTACAAAATGAGAATACAGCTAAGCCATTATTATCTAAGAAGACACTACTCAGCAGTCCTGACAGAAGACACTAACCTACTACCACCACAGAGATCTAGTGTGCTGAAGGAACTGTGATGATGTCACTGCTATGGGAGGAGCCAAGCTGTGTTTGTCTTGTGTGGTAATCAAGCTGCTGTGTGTGTGATGTGTGGGGATCATAATGCATGTACCATGTAGCAGAGCTGTGTGGTGCATTGCGCCACCAGAAACACTGGTACTATAATTTTCTACAACTCAGCAGTCCTGACAGAAAACAACAATCTACCACAACTACAGAGATCCGGTGAGGTAAAGGACCTGTGGTGATGTCACAGCTGTGGGAGGAGCCAAGTTTTGTGTGTGATGTGTGGGAATCAAGCTGCTGTGTGTGTGATGTGTGGGGATAATAATGCATGTACCATATAGCAGAGCTGTGTGTGTGCATGTACCATGTAGCAAAGCAGTGTGGCGCATTGTGCCACCAGAAACACTGGTACTATAATTTCCTAATAATTACTAGTCTTCTATATATTTGTCAATGTCTGTTTGTTTGTTCGAGCATCACACGCAAACTGTATGACCTTTTGACATAACATTTTGCACATAGTATAATCTTGAGAAGGTTATACGCTAAAAAAAATTCTGAAATTTTGTTGTCTTGGCAACCTTCTTTGCATTTTTTGCCTTTGCTTGAATTTTAATGCAGCAACACCCAAATAGATTCTATGTACTCTATTTAGTATTTCTAGTTATTTCCAACAAGTAATTCCCATTAGAAGAGTCATACTGTGCGTTGGAATTTGGGTTTCAGGGATACTTTTTAGCCCCAGTCTAACCCTGGTGGAGGCCACCAATCATTTGCCCATTTTGACCTTCCTAATTCCTTGGATGTCCATGTGGATAACAGTTTGCAAAAATATGTCCCCAGACAGGAATACGTGGAACAATTTCATGAACACTGGCCTTATTTATCAAAACTATCTAACAGTAAATCAAGAAACAGTAAAAAAAATTGTTTTTGGTGCCCTTTGCAACCAATCACAGAGCAGATTTCATTTCATTTCAGCACTGAGGATTGAAAACTGTTACCCATAGCAACCAATCACAGCACAGGTTTCATTTGACCTCAGCACTAAGAGTATTAAAAGATGTTGCCTATAGCAACCAGTCACAGTACAGCTTTTACTTTACCTCAGCAGTATAATATATAGCAACCAATGATGGCACAGCTGTCATTTTACCTCAGCAGAATAACAAATGAAAGCTGAGCTATGATTGGTTGCTATTGGCAACAAAAAATGCCAAATTTTACTCAAATCGAACCAGAACTGAGGATTTGTATATGACACAAACAAACAGATCTTGTGTTTTAGATATAAGATGGGAAGCAAGCGAAGGACCTGTTTGGGCAGAAGGACAACAGACGACTTTAAGTAGCATCCGCTCAAATAGCTGCAGCGCTGGAGCAAACTAACGCCTGACTTCAAAATCAATGCACTTCACAAACCGCCGGTCGACTAGCTGAGATGCCTGGGCAAACTAACGTCTGACTCGAGAATAAATGCAAGCGACAAGCCGCTGCTCGAATTGTAGAAACTGATAAATGGAAGCATGCCCAACATTCTTCAGACTAAGGCCTCAGTCAGACGGGCGTTTTTTCACGCGATTTGCGCATGCGTCCGGCGATTTTATAGAAGCATTGCTTTGCAATGGTATCGGACACATGAGCGCTTTTCATGCGCTCGTCCAATTAATTATGGAACAGAAATCGCAGATCGCATCTATCTGCGATCTGCGATTCCTGTTCTCTTCTCTATATGCGCTCAATGGGGCCGGCGGCAGCAGCGCCGACCCCATTGAGAACATATACTAGACAAATCCTTCTCCTCTGCCACAGCTGTAACAGCTGTGGCAGAGAAGAATGATGTTTGCCCATTGAATTCAATGGAGCCGGCAATAAAGCCGGCTCCATTGAAAGCAATGGGCTGCCGGCGAGCGCGGGATGAATTTTCGGGAAGGGCTTAAAAATATAAGCCCTTCCCTGAAAATCATCCAAAACTGTGTAAAAAGTAAAAAAATATATATACTCACCTTGTCCCGGCAGACGGAGTTCAGCCGCGGCTGGCCGACAGTTCTCCTGAACTGCTGTGAGTAGTATTCAGCAGCCGGGGATTTAAAATCCCCGCCTGCTGAATGAGCTGCCTCTGATTGGTCACAGCGCTGAGCCAATCAGAGGCAGCACTCACTCACCCATTCATGAATAAAACTAAAAAACGGAAAAAAAAGTCAGTGAAAAAGATATTTAAAAAATAGCCCTATATGTCACAGAAAAAAAAACACAGCAAAAATAATTTTGGTAGCTAAAGGAAACAAAATACGGCAGTAAAACCGCCACATGGGTACAATCCCTAAAAAGTGTCTGGTCCTTAAAGGGGTTGTCCCGCGCCGAAACGGGTTTTTTTTTCCCAATAGCCCCCCCGTTCGGCGCGAGACAAACCCGATGCAGGGGTTAAAAAAGAAAACGGGATAGTGCTTACCTGAATCCCCGCGCTCCGGTGACTTCTTACTTACCTGGTGAAGATGGCCGCCGGGATCTTCTCCCTCGGTGGACCGCAGGTCTTCTGTGCGGTCCATTGCCGATTCCAGCCTCCTGATTGGCTGGAATCGGCACGTGACGGGGCGGAGCTATACGGAGCCGCTCTCCGGCACGAGCGGCCCCATTCAGATAAGAAGAAGACAGGACTGCGCAAGCGCGTGTAATCCGGCGATTAGACGCTGAAAATTAGACGGCACCATGGAGACGAGGACGCTAGCAACGGAACAGGTAAGTGAATAACTTCTGATAACTTCTGTATGGCTCATAATTAATGCACAATGTACATTACAAAGTGCATTAATATGGCCATACATAAGTGTATAGCCCCCACTTGCTTTCGCGGGACAACCCCTTTAAGGTACAAAACAGCCTGGTCCTTATGGGGTTAATGTAAGCAGCTGCTCTCTGTACCAGTAGTTGTAATAAAATATCCATCCATTTGGATATATTCTCATTTAGAGACCCCCATGGCAACAATGATAGGATACAAGGTTGGCTTATTGAATGACGTATGAATCTTGGGCAAACCATGAAAAATTGGTGTCACAGGATGTTCTATACACTGATTTTTTTGCCTGCTTATCATTGAAGATGCCTAAATTATTACCTTCCTCATTGATATTTTTGAATTCAGTTTGAAAATGTTCCACTTGATTATTTGCTAATTTTCTATAAGTGCTGTTGTTCTCCAGGAATTTCTAATGCCAAGTTTTTATATAGCTCCCTATCCAACACTACAATGGCACCTCCTTTGTCTGCTTTCTTGATAATGATATTATTATTATTTCTTTTATTCAGTTAGAGATAATCTTTGTTGATATGACAAACTAAGCAGTATTTCTCTACTTCTAGTAATGTCATAATTTCATAAGGTGGGCGGAGCCTGGACGCCGAGCGGTATGGCTGCCTGAGCACCGCGCTCCTCCTAACGGGCACCCGCCGAGTCTCACAGCAGCGGTAAACAACGGAAAAGATGGGGAAGACAACTAAAGAAAGGGGCACGGACCTGCAGGGCACCCCCCGACCGACCAAAACGCAAGTAGACGTCCAGCGCTTCTTCAAAGAACGATCCACTCGTTCCCCGCGGCCCCTGTCCAAGATGGCGCCGGCACGAGAGCACGCTCCTGCACTCAACCATGCGGAGGAGCAGGAGCTGCTCTCAGAGGGAGAGGATAGTGAATCTGTTTCCAAAGGATTCATGAAGAACTTAATCTTGCAAGCTCTGCGTCCTATCAGCTCTGACCTGGCAGAGATAAAAGATGAATTCAAGCAGCTGGGGCACAGAGTAGAAGATTTAGAGTCCACATCTGCTGCTATTTCCTCACACTCTATGCAGTTGGAACAAGCCTTAAAGGAACATCACGTCCATCTAAATAGAGCTCTCCTACTTCAAGAGGACCTTGAAAATAGGAATAGGCGCAATAACCTGTGCTTCAAAGGCATTCCGGAATCCTGCGCCAATGAATGCCTCCGAAAAGTCGCCAAAGAAATTTTCGCCATCTTACTGGGAGAGGAGAGAGCGTCTACCATAAGTATTGAAAGGATCCACCGGGCCCTCAGACCCCCACCTGGCAGCGCCGATCCCCCCAGGAATGTTATTTGTAAGCTGCTTGCCTTCCCTGATACTGCGGCGGTCTTGAAAGCAGCTAGAACACATAGAGATCTGAACTATGTGGACTCCTCAATTTCGATCTTCCAGGATCTAGCGCCCTCGACCTTAGTGAAACGCCGGACCCTGCGACCTTTGCTTGAGGTCCTTAAATCACGGGAGATAAGAAACGCCTGGCTGTTTCCCTTTGGCATCAGTATTCCCATCCAAGGCAAGAAACTGAATATTCGCACCCAGGAAGACATGCAAAAACTGTGGGGGCTTTTGGATATTGACCCAATTGACCTACCAAATTGGCAACCGCTTCCAGATCCGCCTCAATTTCAACCACTAGAGAGCCCTGGGGACTGGCTGGTGGCGGGTAACTCAAAATCCCCCAAGGGGAAAAAGAAGAAGCACAGACAAGACCTGTGAAGACCGATCACCACGGAGTTTACTCCCTCTGTATTTGGACACCCCCTGATGGAAAGGGCCCCCAGGCAGCTTTCACACCTTCCACGCTGCCGCCCTGTTTTGGGGCCTGTCTTTCATCTTCATTCGCATCTCTTTTTGCCTTTCTTCCCATCTTAACCTTTTCCTTTTGCAGCTCGAAAAGGTGTGATTTTGGAGAACGTTAGTTTCAAGAATCCTGAGAGCTCCTTAAGGGAGCCTGAAGATCTGATCTCGTTCCATCCGCCGGCACGACAACCCGCGTCTGGTGACATGTTATTTTCAATCCTTTGTCTATTGCCGAACTTTAATTAATATTGCCAATCACACAGCACGTTTCATTGAATGTTTACCGTTATTAGTAAATTGCATAGTTTGGGCTTATAGCCCTATTTCTCTATATGTGAGACACGGTGGGTGCCTGTACTGTCCAGGCCGTAACTTACACTCTGAACTCCCGACAGAGTCCGTGGCTCTGTGGGAACTCAGTAGACCGCCCACCAGGTGAACCCGAGAGGGGATTCCTCGGACCCCTTCGGGTGCACACAAATAAGTATTCTTCCTACCAGCAGAATCCTCTGCTGAATTGAAGTTTAGCTTTTCATTGCTAATAAGACTTGTGTTTGTCATTTTACCCCCCCCCCCTCCAGCCTTCCCTTCCTCTCTAACCTTACCTTCCCCCTTTACCTACCCCTCCCTTGCCAAATCTAAAAGGCGCCTGAGAGAAAGTCAGCGGTACGACCTTCTCTAACTTTTCTGCTTCATCGTGCTTTTCTCTCACGTTTATCCATTCTCATCCTTAGCACAGGAACCCCACCATGAGGGGACTGCGTCTCACGTCCTTTAACGTCAAGGGACTTAACTCGCCTGCGAAACGACATAATCTTGAGCTGCTTCTGAAGAGGTATGAATCTAAAATTATCTTCCTCCAGGAAACCCATTTTAAGGGAAACAAATTCTTTTCCCTACCGGGAAAGTTCTTTTCCAAAGCGTTCCACAGCACTCACCCCTCATCGGCCTCGAAAGGGGTCTCCATATTATTCCATAAAACAATCAATTTTGTTGAGGAGGCGCAGTTTAGGGACGACGAGGGTAGAGTCCTTTTCATAAAGGGGAGCTTGAATAACACAAAATTGACCCTTGCTAATATTTATGCACCCAATACAGAGCAGATACCCTGGTTGCTTAAACAACTGGAAATTTTGAAACACTTTAAAGAGGGCCAGGTAATCCTGGCTGGGGATTTCAATGCCACCTTTAACCCCACTTTAGACTCCTCCTCAGGCCGGTCTCAAATCTCCCAAAGCAAATAAAAAAAAATTGGGCAAGCGGCTGCAGGAGCTGGGTTTGGTGGACGCATGGCGCTTGCTACACCCCACCACAAAAGACTTCTCATACTTCTCCTCAGTGCACTCCACTTTTCAGAGGTTAGATTACGTTTTGGTTTCCTCTGCTCTCCTCACATCCCTGATCGGAGCGGACATAGATACGATGACGATCTCCGACCATGCCCCCGTCCATGTGACTCTACGATCTCCTCAACTCTTTCCTAGGGAATGGAGATGGTCACTCAACACATCACTCCTCGACCAATTGGAGGACAGGGAACATTTAGCTAAATTATTAGAAGAATACTTCTGCCTCAATTCTACGGAGGGATCGGAGTCCCCGATGGTCTGGGAGGTTCATAAGGCCTATATGCGCGGCCTACTGATAGCCCTGGGTTCACGCATTAAAAACACACACAAAAAGCTATCGATAAGAAGCTTTCACTGATTGCCAAATTAGAGCTGACAGTGAAACTCTCACAAGCAAAACAAAACATTGCCAAACTCACGACAGCTAGAGCAGAGCTGAAGCTGTTGCTCAACTCTAGATTTAATAAAAAACAGCTCCATTTTAGGCACAAGATATACGCCCAGGGCAACAGGGGCAGCAAGCTTATGTCCGCACTGATTAAAAAAGCTCGGGCAAAAAACCAGATTAGGGCTATCAAATCCCCCACGGGTGAGACTCTGACCACCTCGAAAGATATTGCGGAGGAGTTTCAGAGGTTTTATACAGGCTTATACAACCTCTATAATGCCCAGAATCCGTCCCCTTCGTGGAATCCCACAGCGCAAATTGACGAGTTCCTCAGGCGGATTGATATGCCGCGCCTGGGCCCGAGTGAGGCTTCCTCCCTGGTCGCACAGGTCACACAAGATAAGGTCGAGGCGCTGATAGTCTCCAGTCCCCCCAACAAAAGTCCGGGCCCAGATGGTCTACCGGTACAGTATTATAAAGCCTTTCTCCCAATACTAAAACCTAAATTAACAGCCTTGTTTAACGACTTAATGGGGGGGGGCATCCCTGCCGAGGCAATCCCAGGAAGCCCACATCACCTTGATCCATAAGGATAACAAGGATCCGGAATTGTGTGGGAGCTACCGCCCTATATCTCTAATCAATCTAGATATGAAATTGTGGGCCAAGCTGCTAGCGAAAAGATTAGAATCCTTTATGCCCACTCTGATTGATGTGGAGCAGGCTGGCTTTATCAGAGGGAGGGAGGGGAGAGATAATTGCCTCAGACTCCTCCATGCGGCTAGGTATGCACAAAATCATAGGATACCCCTTGCCTCAATAGGTACGGATGCCGAAAAGGCTTTTGATAGGGTTAATTGGCTCTATATGGAGAGAGTACTGCACCACTTTAACCTACCAGCGCAGTTTACGAAGGCAATTTTCTCTCTCTACGCTTGCCCCCATGCAAGACTTAAAAAAAACGAGATCCTCTCTCCTCCCTTCCTCATAAGAAATGGCACTCGGCAGGGGTGTCCCCTATCTCCCTCCCTCTTCATCTTGTCCTTGGAGCCCCTGCTTCTGAGGGTCAGGCAGGACCCGGGAGTGAGGGGTCTCTGTATTGGAGACCAGCAGCTATCAGCCGTAGCTTTTGCGAACGATATCGCATTCCTAATTACCGAACCCCAGAAGAGCCTACCCAGACTCTCAGAGTTACTCGAGGAGTTTGGCGCGATCTCTAATTTCAAGATTAACTTTGCAAAGTCAACGGCTCTGAACATCTCCATACCCTCAAAACAATATGACATATTGAGAAACAACTCACCCTTCTCATGTTCATCCTCCTACCTGGAGTACCTCGGTATTAGACTAACCAAAAAGGCCGAAGATTTATATAATTCTAACTTCATTCCGCTCATCGACCAGGTCAAACGTCTTCTCAAATCATATGACATCCCTTGTGTGTCTTGGTTTGGGAGGAAAAACATTATAAAAACATATATCCTACCTATTATATTGTATAAGATCAGAATGCTTCCCATTCACCTCCCTACCAAGTTCTTCAAAATGATACGGTCGGTGTTTTCGGCTTTCGTGTGGAGGCAGAGGAGACCAAGGCTGGCGCACAGCTTAATGATCAGAAGGCGCACTGAGGGAGGTATAGACCTCCCTAATCTCTATGATTATTATTGCGCTTCCCATCTTAGATACTGGTGGGATCTTTCGCACCCTGAGAGTGATAAACTACTTACAAAAGTGGTGGAGGGCTGTGGTAGGTCCCCTTTGATGGAGGCCCTGTGGTTTCCAGTGAGTTCACACTACCGAGCCAAGACGTTTAACCCACTCCTCAGAGGCCCGTGCGAGATATGGGACAAGCTTAGAGAGGTACTTGCCCCAGCTCCCTCCCCCATTCTCCCCCTGTCCACCATTCCCAAGATCCTTAATACACAGCTAAGCCTAAACTCGGCCTCGGTCTGGAGAAAATTCAAATCATTCTCAATAGCCAACATACAGTCGCTAGCCCACCTCACACCTCCCTCGATCCTCCAAAAACTACTTCCATTGGAGCAGTTATCCTTTCTAGAGTCAGCCCAAGTAACTGGCATCTTCAAAAAGTTCTTCAAATCGCATAAATCCACTAGACCTCTCACATCTTTTGAGAGGGCTTGGTCAGAAAACAAACCCTCCCACAAAAAAATCTCCCTCGTACGCAAAAACTTCATCGCATCCCACCAACCTTATAAACCAGCATTCCTCTCTTCCTGGGAGGGCGAGCTGGGTATCCGACTTACAGCCGAGGAGACCAAATCGATTTTAAACACCTCCTTTGGTCTTTCTCCATGCGTGTTAGCCCAGGAGGCTCACTACAAACTATTAGTTAGGTGGTATCGGACCCCTCAATGGCTACATCAACATAAGCTCTCCTCCCAGGAAGTCTGCTGGAGATGCAAAAGGGATGTAGGCTCATACCTGCATATCTGGTGGACCTGCCCGGTTGTGGTCCCCTTTTGGAAGGGAGTTGGAAAAGTCATACAGAAAATTGCGCCAAATATCTCCATCTCCCCAGACCTGGTTTTCCTTTGGAGACCATTCAAGCACTTCCATCCCATAAGAAATAAGTTGAACGCCGCCAAATCCTTAATCCCCCGTCTTTGGCTACAAAATACCGCACCAACGATGGCTCAATGGAGGGAGAGAATTGATAATCTATACTCTCTAGAAGAGTTACACAGCTGGTCGAACAACACCTATGATAAGTTCATTCTGACATGGGCTCCCTGGCGTGAGGCGAGACTTGAGGCGGTGTGGGACGATTGAGACGTAGTCCCTATTCCCCTGGACCGTGACGGTCGGTTCACCATATTTACCTTCTTTCCTCTCCCCTCTTCTGTACCCTGGCTTTCCCCCTTTTCCTTCCCTCCCCCCCCCCCCCCTCGCCCCTTCCTTAAGTTTATGTTGATATTATAGTTGATTCCTCTCGGCCTTGTGTAAGTGTAATGTAAAGAAGATCACGGAAGAAGAATTTGATTAGAGGTTACACAATTTTGCGCTTTCTGTATTGCAAAAGACGGTGTAGGCCATGTTAACCAGATCCAGTTACATATGTTTTTGATCCCCGTGGTACGGGCGCTTGTACTCTCTGGTACAATAGGCTTTTGATATTTGTTTGTATCGTGATACTTTGGCATGATATGTTAAAATCACAATCAAAATTTGATTTGGGGAAAAAAAAATAATTTCATAAGGTGTCTTTCTACAGCTGCTTAAAAATGATCAATAGCTTTTACCCTTAAGTGAATAGGATAATACATAATAGTATTGCATATAGGACAATCAACAGTCTTAATACTTTTCAATCAGCACTGATGGTTTTCCTGCTCTAGTTGTAATAAATTCAATAGAGAAACCTACTTAACGCAAGAAGACATACACTTATGCTCTGTGTATAGCACAAGATCAGAAGAGATCTCACGCTATACGGCGCATCGGCGCCCGTGTTACTGCAGGTAGCAGACGGCCGTACCTGAAGACGGACGTCTCTTTGCAGCGCTGATGAAAGAACACATGACCGGCAATGAAGCTGGTCACATTTTCTTTCCTCCGGCGCTGCAGAGAGACGTCCGTCTTCAGGTACGGCCGTCTGCTACCTGCAGTAACACGGGTGCCGATGCGCCCGTGTGACTGAGCCCTAAGATAGAAAGCTCAGTTTACTATTAAAGTCCAAGCAGAGTCAAAATAAAAAGTTTTGAAAACTTTAGTACAGTCCATTTGTAGAACTTTGGCAAAAACTTTGATTTGGTCCAAACCTCGGGTAGTTTGTCTTGGCCACTGCAGTGGTGCTCCAGGTGTGCTAAACAGCTGTAGAGAAAGTCACAAAACTCTGTAAACTTTTTCTGCTTCAAATTCATGCTCAGAATCTACAACCTAGCCCTCCACCATACTAAACAAGTCTGTTTCACCTCTATTGTCTCCTTACTACCTCACAACCCTAAATGACTCTTTCATACTTTTCTCTCCCTTCTCAGCCTTAAATTGCAGCTTAGACCAATGACAGAGGAAGAAGTTTCCAGATTGCTTTCCTATGTTAGCCCCGCCACCTCTGCTAATGACCCTTTTCCTCACACCTCCTCCGGTCCCTCTCCCTGGTTGTCATCTCCCATCCCATCACTATATTCAACCTCTCTCTGACCTCTAGCATTTTCCACTCCTCATTCAAACTATCATATCCCCACTGCTATCATATCCCCACTGTTAAAGAAAGCAACTCTTGACTCATCCTATGCTGCCATCTATTGACCCATCTCAAATTCCCCCTTCATCTCCAAACTATTAGAATGCCTGGTTTACTTCCACCTTATAAGCTATCTCTCAGAAAACTCTTCTTGACCCCCTACAGCCCGGCCTCCACCCTCTGACACTTTAGTCAGGGCGGTTTCTATCAATTTTAAAATGACCTCCTAACGGCTAAAACGAGGGGTAGCTACTCCCTACTGATCCTCTCCACAGCATTTGACACTGTTAACTACAAACTCCTTCTTAATATGCTTCACTCCATCAGAATAAAGGACACTGCTCTTTCCTGGTTCTCCTCCAACCTATCTGACCACTCATTCAGCATATTCCTTAGAGGCTCTACCTCCTCTCTTCTTCCCCTTGTTGTTGGGGTCCCCCAGGGCTCGGCCTCCTCCTCTTCTCCATCTACACAGCCTGCATTGAATAAACCATCAGGAGATTTGGCTATCAGTATCCAATCTCTTGCCCGGACATATCACCTGCCCCTCAAGAACATCGCAAGAATCTACCCTTTTCTCCTTGTGGACACGCTAAAAATGCTCACTGTTGCCTTCATCCTCTCTCGGCTCGATTATTGCAACTTGCTGCTGATTGGTCTCCCCTGTGCCAGACTCTCCTCTCTCCAATCTATGCTGAATGCTGCAGCCAGGTTCATCTTCCTGTCCAGCTGCTACTCGGATGCCTCTGCCCTGTGCCAGTCACTGCACTAGCTGCCCGTCAAATACAGAATCCAATTTAAACTCATTTCCTTCATCCACAAAGCTCTCCACAGCACCGCACCACCCTACTTAGCTTCCCTTATCTCAATCCACCACACAGCATGCACCTTCTGCTCTGCTAAGTCAGATTAAGTGCCCCTTTAACTTGAACCTCTCAGTCCCGCCTTAAAGACTTCTTCAAAGTAGCACCAGTCCTCTGGAATGCACTGCCCAAAATTATCAGAGCAATCACTGACTCACACAACTTCAGGCGTGCTCCAAAAATGCACCTCTTCGGGGAGGCATACCACATCTCCTAAACTGAACCTCTTTTTACTCAGCCTAATAACATGCTCCCTGTCCTATTGATTGCAATCCCTGCAAGTCGCAATCAACCACCCCCTGCAGTCATGCAGACTCAGACACTATACGGCTCAATTTGACCATTGTCCATGTGTATAGCATCCCACACTCTTCACTTCGCCATACTGTGCACATCTCCACCCCCTTTACCTTCTGTATATCCCCATTATTTGTAGCACGTAAGCTCATTGGAGCAGGCCCCTCACCACTACTGTTTCCATCAATTAATTACTTCATGTAACTGTGGTTTTTTATTCTGTAAGTACTGTTTATTCTGTTCTGTAAGTACTGCGGAATATGTTGGCGCTATATAAATAAATATTATTATTACTGTATAGCCAGAGCAACTGTTACCCCAATTGCTTATTATAGTCTACCTATTCAGTGAACCGGACTGCAACAACTACAGATGAGCAAACTCTGTAGATGGATTTTTTTCCAATTCGCTTTTATTATTCACTCCTCTTAAAAGGCAATAAAATGGCACTTCCTCATGTCTGGAAAATGGCATAAAGTAAACAACAATATAAACAACATGCAGTTACAATGTTAATTACATTATTTTCTCATTTAGTGGAAAGAGAAGATCAGGACGACAAAAAACAAGATGGCTAGATACAATCAAGGCCAGCACGAACATGTCAATCAGGGAAATGAAAGAAGCCATGAAAGACAAAAATGCGTGGAGAACATTGATCCGTAGAGTGACCGCGGGTCGGATGCGATTGAACGGATAATCATCATCATTATGATAAATGCTACACATATTTATAACACCCTACAGGTTTAATAGTTTATATTCAAATATCAATGCTAGTATTTTTCTTTTTCTGTGTTATCATTAATATTTGTTATATTATTAATCTATTTATTACTCATGATTACATTATATTTATACTCGTGTGCATGCACATTAATATTGCTATCGTGGCTTTTGAATATATTTATTGATAGATTTATTTTAAGATGTAGAATAACTTTCCCCCTTGAATATATACACAGCTGGGTAATTGGTCTTTAACTCCTTTAGGTGAGCAACCCAGAATTAATCAATGCACTTATCATGCAATATTCTTAAGGTTAACTTGATTTGTTCTGTTAATATATTGGATAATTGAATTTCACTGCTGACTCAGACTGCTTCATGACTGAAATATTTATAAGAATATCATCAGATTCCAGGGAAGATACTATTTCTATACACTCTTAGGGTATGCATAAGTTGTATTTTGTACATTTTAATCTTATTAACAGTCTATAAATGTTCTTAATAATTTAGATTTTAAAGTTTACAAAACACAATTCATATGTATTCTCTTTTCATCTCTACTACTAATGTTTAAAAGGCAAAATTGAAGTAATATTCAAAGTCAGATAATATCACCATTTTGTAATATTTTCTATGTAACAAAAAAGATATTGACTGTAATTAGCTATGTGTCTCAGCCAATATATTCAGGGATGCTTTGCCAGTTAGTCTGATGGCTGCCTACTAGTCCTCAAGCGCCTTTACTTAACACTTGTCACAACTCTGATTTCTCTAATGAGTTAAAATTAGCTTAGATGCGGTTTTGTTTATGATACAGACAAAGTGTCTGCTTACCAGATGTCAGACTGAAACATCTGGTAAGCAGAACTTTTTAGCTGTTTGTAATATGTCACATGAAACTTTAGAGCTGTCTTTTGTGTAAGTGTATATAGCATGTGCCATTGTGTGCACAGTAAAGTAATGGAAAGAAAACGCCTACTGAAGCACATACAATGGAAGAAAATGATTGTTCATTTTGAAACCTCTCAGTTGTGTAATTACGTGGAGGTTTCAAAATATAATTCATTACCTCCTGTATTTATTGTAGAAATGATACTGTTACCTACACTGTAAAGAGTTTGTATGCCAACTTTTCTTTTATACAGTTGAAAAATTGTTAAAAGAAGAGCTAAGGATGTCACGTAACTAATGGAATGTTGCATTACATCCTTGTTGATAAAATGAAAAAAGGTTTGGTACCGTTTTAGCCAGTAGAGCAAAGTGTGATTGTTCTCAGTGAGAGAAACCAATTAATCTTGTAGATATGATACTTTTTAATGTTTAACAAAAATACATGATGT